>NC_090443.1:109396667-109706354 GCF_031143425.1 Pleurodeles waltl
GGGTTAAATAAGCCTGATACAGGCACATAAAGGTTAATGAGCTTGAATCTAGCATTTCTAGTCATCTTGGGGAAGCCCTCCAATATATGCTCCCATGTTTTGTCAAGAATATTGGTGCCCAGATCTCTCTCCCATTTGAGTCTAAGTTGGGTCAATGGAAGGGTCTTATCTGCCATAACTATATATAGGTACACTGTTCCACAAAGAAAAAGAAGAAGAAAGCAGGGAAGGACCTGTACTCTCAGGAGCGCGAGCCCTCATGCATCACTAAGGATGACTGGCATCATAATCGGGAATCGCTCCTCACTAGGCCGGCACTGCAATGCCTAGTGGGCACCCCGTAATGGGGGCTCTCTGCCGAGTTCTGAGATAGTGACTAAAAAATTCAAAAGTCCACAACAAAGGTGCTAAAAGTCACCATCGAAGAGAAAAAGAGGGATTTAAAATTGGTTAATCATCCATAAACTTCATCATTTAATCGGTCAAATATAGTAAGGATGAAGACCAAGGTTAAAAACAATTTTGAAAGTAAAGTTGAGGATTATGCTCACACGGCTTTCAAAAGATATATAAACAAAAATTAGAGTGTCCTAAAAATTATAAGGCACTTCTATGATTTGGTCGACATGTTTCACGTCTATTGGTCTATACCGATCCACTGACGCTTCATCAGGACCCATATACCTAAATAACAGACCTCTTTAGAAATATATAGAAACCAGTCACTTACTCAGGTTGACTGGTAAAACAGGTACCCTGCAACACATAGAAAAAAGAAAAAGCCAAAAGGCAATAAAACAAATGTCACTGTAATGTAACGCAGAAAATCTGATAGGAAATGACGCAACCACATTTTGGTTAATAGCAGTGAATGGGATACCACAAAGAAAAATGCTTACCACCCCCTACTTGAGAACAGGTTCCATGGGGAAGGCGTCTCTAGGACTCGTAGTGACACTGATTGTAAATAAAGGTAAAAAAGTAAATGTCAGATGACTGTCCAAAGATAACATAAAGGAATCAAATGTCTGCAATCAAGTGTTGCAGATAACATTGTGGGTGCTCAGAAATAGATGTACAAGCAAATATGTAGTGTACACCAAACACAAGCAAATATAATGTTGGAAAGACTCCCAAAGAAACCGTATATTTGTTGTTGTTGTTCAACGTAACCTTGGGGGGGATTGTGACCAAGAAGGCACATAATTAGTTAATAAAAGAAAAAACAAATGTAGAAAGTCGGATAATTATCACGCATAATCTCTATCTAGTGCTCATATAGAAAAAGTTAGCACACTAACCGTATCGCCGGAAATAGTGACAGAGTAAAGAAAACAGTATCAAGTGAAAACGGCCTGACGTTCTTAATCGAGCGTCAGGCCCTGTACTTACATACTCGGTCACCAGGTTCTACATTCGGACCTATCCTACGGAGACTGCCGCCCGGCAACAACCGGGTCGGGAGCACTCCTGATTCTTAAAAAGACGCCAGAGGATTCCGCGCGTCTATGCACAGCGCGTCTTTTTGCGCGAAACAGAAAAAGGACTACAAACATCCGAAGCGGAACAAAGGTCGAAGAGGGACTACAAGTGTGTGAGCACTTGTAGTTCAGGACCTAAAAACGCTGTGGAAGACAGTAGATGAAATCACCACTATATATTACTGTTAAATTCGGACACAGAGGAAGTAAATAAATAGAAAATAGTGGGAAAGGTGGGAAAAGTACCCACTAATTGCCAATGTTGATTATAAGCACAGAGAGAATAATTATATAGTCAGTGCTATTCAGTCAGTGTAGGTCCGAATGTAGGACCTGGTGACCGAGTATGTAAGTACAGGGCCTGACGCTCGATTAAGAACGTCAGGCCGTTTTCACTTGATACTGTTTTCTTAACTCTGTCACTATTTCCGGCGATACGGTTAGTGTGCTAACTTTTTCTATATGAGCACTAGATAGAGATTATGCGTGATAATTATCTGACTTTCTACATTTGTTTTTTCTTTTATTAACTATTTCTGTGCCTTCTTGGTCACAATCCCCCCCAAGGTTACGTTGAACAACAACAACAAATATACGGTTTCTTTGGGAGTCTTTCCAACATTATGGGCCTGGTTCTAACTTTGGAGGACGGTGTTAAACCGTCCCAAAAGTGGCGGATATACCACCTACCGTATTACGGGTCCATTATATCCTATGGAACTCGTAATACGGTAGGTGGTATATCCGCCACTTTTGGGACGGTTTAACACCGTCCTCCATAGTTAGAATCAGGCCCTATATTTGCTTGTGTTTGGTGTAGACTACATATTTGCTTGTACATCTATTTCTGAGCACCCACAATGTTATCTGCAACACTTGATTGCAGACATTTGATTCCTTTATGTTATCTTTGGACAGTCATCTGCCATTTACTTTTTTACCTTTATTTACAATCAGTGTCACTACGAGTCCTAGAGACGCCTTCCCCATGGAACCTGTTCTCAAGTAGGGGGTGGTAAGCATTTTTCTTTGTGGTATCCCATTCACTGCTATTAACCAAAATGTGGTTGCGTCATTTCCTATCAGATTTTCTGCGTTACATTACAGTGACATTTGTTTTATTGCCTTTTGGCTTTTTCTTTTTTCTATGTGTTGCAGGGTACCTGTTTTACCAGTCAACCTGAGTAAGTGACTGGTTTCTATATATTTCTAAAGAGGTCTGTTATTTAGGTATATGGGTCCTGATGAAGCGTCAGTGGATCGGTATAGACCAATAGACGCGAAACATGTCGACAAAATCATAGAAGTGCCTTATAATTTTTAGGACACTCTAATTTTTGTTTATATATCTTTTGAAAGCCGTGTGAGCATAATCCTCAACTTTACTTTCAAAATTGTTTTTAACCTTGGTCTTCATCCTTACTATATTTGACCAATTAAATGATGAAGTTTATGGATGATTAACCAATTTTAAATCCCTCTTTTTCTCTTCGATGGTGACTTTTAGCACCTTTGTTGTGGACTTTTGAATTTTTTAGTCACTATCTCAGAACTCGGCAGAGAGCCCCCATTACGGGGTGCCCACTAGGCATTGCAGTGCCGGCCTAGTGAGGAGCGATTCCCGATGATGATGCCAGTCATCCTTAGTGATGCATGAGGGCTCGCGCTCCTGAGAGTACAGGTCCTTCCCTGCTTTCTTCTTCTTTTTCTTTGTGGAACAGTGTACCTATATATAGTTATTATCACAGGGAGACTGTACACTGGACCAACAACTCTCCCAGTCCCTCCTTTTGTGTTAGCTCTTATCTGCCATATCCTGCCATATAAATTAGTCACCGCTTAGAGCCTTTCGGCGGAGGTTGCCAGGTAAGTGCAAGTTGTCTGCATTGGGGGCTCTCTCAATCCCTCCCGCCAGTGCCGCCGAATGCTAGCAGTTAGTGAGCCGTAGAGTAGAAAATGACCCCTCGGTAAATCAAACTCCACTCTAAGGGCTTCAAATGTTGTCACCGTCCCCTCATTAAACAGCGCTCCCACTGTCTGAATCCCCACCGCCACCCAGGTTTGGAGCCCATCCCAGCCACTCCTATGGGGCAATGCTAGCAAGGACAACAGAGGCAGCTCCGGGGAGTAGGGGGTCTTTTTCTTAATTTTACGTAGACAGCTTGTCCAGCATTGGATCAAGACTTTAAATTCTGGGGAGTCCCCTATCTTGTTACTTCAGGTCCCCAACAACACCTCCATTAACCTTGCCCACGGAGGGGTAAATGGTTCCACTATTACCTCTGGGTCCGTTCTGCTTGCTATCCACTGTGTAAGCCATTGGAGGTGTGCTGCCAAGTAATATGCTTCAAAGTCTGGGACCGCCAGCCCACCGTCCGTGGACTGTCTCTGAAGTTTGGCCAATGCCACTTTCCTCTGGCTGTTACCCCCACAGGAATGCTACAACCATTGCCTCCAATTCTCTAAAGGTCGCCCTGGGGATCCACACCGGTAAGACTGTAAAGTGATATAGTAGCCTAGGCAGGACAATCATTTTTAGAAGCGCTACCCTCCCCGCTGCAGACAATGGCAATGTTTGGCAAAATGCCATATTAGCCCCGTTGGATTGCAATGTTCTCCCTACATTCCCCTCCAGGATGTCCTGCGGGTCATGGTACACCGTAACCCCTAAGTAAGAAAGGCATCGCAGTTCCCACTAGACCATTCCCAGCTCATCAGTGGGTGCGGCCACAGGCCTCAACAGGAACAACCTGGTTTTGTCCCAGTGTACTCCCAGTCCCGAATGTCCCCAAACTGAGAAAGCATTAACTGTGCTCTAGGCAGGTCTCTTTGCATATCCCCCCAAAAAATCAACAGGTCGTCGGCATATAAGGCAATTTGGTGTCTCCCCCCTCCCACTCTTACACCCTGGCCTCCTCTACCAGCTGCGGCCAAAGCGAAGAGTAACGGAGACAGAGGACAGCCCTGTCTAGTTCCTCTTTCCACAGCATAGCTCTCTGAAATTATCCGTCCGGTGCGCACTCTGGCTGTAGGTTTGGTATATAGTAACCGCACCCACGCAATATATTCAGGACCCAGAACCAGTCTGCCCATCACGACATATATGAACTCCCACTCCAGGCTGTCAAAAGCCTTCTCAATATCTACAGCGAGCACCCCAGCCATCTTATCATCCTGAGCGCGGGGTCCCTCAGTACTCCTAACAGCCGGCGTATATTATTCACTGTATTTCGCCCTGGGACAAAGCCTGCCTGATCTGTGTGGATCAATTTTGTCATATGTGGGAAGAGCCTTGTTGCCATATTTTACTGAGTATCATGTAGTCCAAATTTAACATAAATAAAGGTCTGTAAGTACAGCACTCCATAGGGTTTTTACCAGGTTTTAGCAGCAGCACCACTATCGCCTCTTGAGTCGTAGCCGGCAGTATTCCCCGCTCCTTAGCGGCCTTATAGAGTATCTCCAGCCTAGGGGCCAGCAGGTCTGCGTATGTGGCATTAAACTCCACTGGGAAACCATCCGTCCCCAGTGTCTTCCCCCGAGCTAACTCCTTAATGGCCCCCTTGATTTCCTGCTGGGTAATGGCCTCAGCGGAGTGAACTGCGTCTGGGCCAAATAGGCCTCTATGGGCTCCCTTTCGCATTGGAGGGTACTTTTGTATAATCGCTCATAGTAGGTGAGGAAATGTGCGTTTATTTGTTCCTGTCCATAAATTCTATCCCTCCTGTCTGATTTAATTTACAGTATGGTTGAGCCTCTCTGGGACGGCGATACCACCCATGCCAACATCCGACCTGCTTTATCTCTCTCCCCATGGGCTCTAGTGATGTAATTCCTATAGTCAAAGCAGCATAGACGTGTTCCACACACTCCACTACTGTTTCTTTAAGCTTCAGTATGGTATGCTGTTAAATTGGGTCCTCCAGCCAAATCTTTTCCACCTCTCTCAATTTACGCTCTGCCTCCACGGTGTCTCTAAGTAGTGTTCTTCGTACCCCCACCACTCCCGCTATGCACCTTCCTCTCATCACCACTTTAAAAACATCCCATTCTATGAAAGGATTGCGGGCTGTGTCCTCATTATATGAAGAAAAAAAACTGTATAATGTGCTGTTTCATCTCTCCTTGATATTCTACATCCTCCAATGATTCTGGTTTCAGTTTCCATGTGGGGATGCGGGAGGTTCAGGCCCCACCTCAGTGTCAACAAGAGTGGATTATGATCTGAGATAGTGCAAGCTAGGTATTCAGCATTATGTATTTGTGGGAATACATCTGGTGTGCTCAAGAATGCATCTAGCCGGACATGTAAGTCATGTAAATAAGAGAAATACGAGTAGTCCCTGTCGTCTGGGTGTAACCTCCGCCACGCATCTACTAGGCCCCAATGTGACTGCCATGATGTAAACTGTCGTGCTACCCTGGATAGCGGAGAATCGCGCAAAGGAGGGTGTGACCTGTCTTTGGCGTGATTGCCACACAGTTAAAGTCCCCCCCCCCCCCAAGAACCAAGGGGTGTTGCAGGTATGTGGCCAAGAGGCCTAATAGGCGTGTAAAGAACGGACCCTGTTCCGAGTTAGGTGCGTAAACATTAATCATAGCTAACTCCCTGCCCTCCAGTCTCCCCCGAATAGCCACAAATCGCCCCTCCGGATCAGTTAGACTATCTAGTAACTGGAATGGGATGGGACCCCAGCCCGTATCCATATCAAGGTCCCTCTAGCAAAAGCATAATATGTAGTATAGTTTACTTGGCCCCTCCACCGTTTCTGTAGGGCTTTCCCCTCTGCGTGTGTTAAGTGCGTTTCCTGAAGCATTGCTACCTGGATTCCCCCTCCTCTGTAAGTATGAAAAAACCTTAAGGCCCTCATTACAACCCTGGCAGTCAAAGACCGCCAGGGCTGTTTTGGCGATTGCACCGCCAACAGGCTGGTGGTGCAATCTTGAGTATTTTGACCGCGGTGTGGGACTGGCGGTTTTCCGCCACGGTAGTCACGGCGGTTGTAATCCGTCAGGGCAGCGCTGCTTGCAGCGCTGCCCAACGGATTACAAGTCCCCTTCCCGCCAGCCTTTCCATGGCGGTAGGAACCGCCATGGAAAGGCTGGTGGAAAGGGGAGTTGTGGGGCCCCCTGGCACAGCCCCACACAGCTTTCACTGTCTGCACAGCAGACAGTGAAAAGCGCGATGGGTGCAACTGCACCCGTCGCACGGCCGTAACACCACCGGCTCCATTTGGGATTACGAGTCCCCTTCCCGCCAGCCTTTCCATGGTGGTAGGAACCGCCATGGAAAGGTTGGCGGAAAGGGGAGTCGTGAGGCCCCTGGGGGCCCCTGCACTGCCCATGCCAAAGGCATGGGCTGTGCAGGGGCCCCCTGCCACAGCCCCACACAGCTTTCACTGTCTGCACAGCAGACAGTGAAAAACGAGACGGTGCAACTGCACCCGTCGCACGGCCGGAACACCGCCGGCTCCATTTGGAGCCGGCTCCCATGTTGCGGCCCACATCCCCGCCGGCCCAGCAGGGATGTCATAATGGGCACCACGGGAGTGTGGCCGCATTGGCGGCTGTACGGCGGTTACAATGTTGTAATGAGGCCCTATATCTCTTGACCATCGTATGCATGCCCCGGACATTCTACAAAAGGAATGTATAAGAATCTAATGTAGCCATAACCTTGTGGCATCCATAAATGTTCCTGCACCCCACTCAGTACCATAATCAGCAAAAAACATATCCACCTGCACCGTTTCTCCAGTTCCATTGCTACCAATCCCTGTGACGCGCATCGCCCAATAATCTTAACCCAACTATAAGCTACCCAACTCCCCATCCCCAGGACAAAAGCTTGAACTACTCTCATCCAAACTGAAACAGTTACTTCAACTTGTCTATCGAAGCTGGGGGCGGTCCTCAAGTTCTTAGAGAGGAATATACCACTTTACCTGTCCCCCCCGTCTGCAAAGCCTAAGGGTTTTTTATGGGTCTAGTCCCCCTCCTACAGAATCCGCCTTTTACAGCCATATTGTCAATGTAAGAAGTTGTCTCTGTATATACTATCTCAAAGTAAGAGATAGTGTGCACAGCATCCAAGGGTTCCCCTTAGAGGTAAGATAGTGGCAAAATTAGATAATTCTAATGCTCTATTTTGTGGTAGTGTAGTCGAGCAGTAGGCTTACCAGAGGGTAGTGTTAAGCATTTCTTGTACACACACAGGCAATAAATGAGGAACACACACTCAAAGACTCCAGGGCAATATTTTTTAACATAGAAAAATATATTTTCTTAATTTATTTTTAGAACCACAAGTTCAAGATTTGAAGTAAATACATAAAATGCAAGGTACTCCACACAGGTAAGTTAGGAACTTTGAATTAGAGCAATAACATATACAGTTTTTGTTAAAATGGCAATAAGCTATTTTAAAAGTGGACACAGTGCAAAAATCAACAGTTCCTGTGGGAGGTAAGTAATGGTTAGTTTGTCAGGTAAGTAAGACACTTACAAGTCTAAGTTCCTGGGCATAGGCAGCCCACCATTGGGGGTTCAAGACAACCCCTAAGTTACCACACCAGCAGCTCAGGACCGGTCAGGTGTAGAGGTCAAAGAGGTGCCCAAAACACATAGGCGCCTATGAAGAACAGGGGTGCTCCGGTTCCAGTCTGCCTACAGGTAAGTACCTGCGTCTTCGGAGGGCAGACCAGGGGGGTTTTGTAGAACACTTTGGGGGACACAAGTAGGCACACAAAACACACCCTCAGCGGCACAGGGGTGGCCGGGTGCAGTGTGCAAAGCAGGCGTCGGGTTTTGTATAGGATTCAATGGAGGGACCCGGGGGTCACTCTAGCAGTGCAGGCAGGGCACAGGGGGGCTTCTCGGGCCAGGCACTGACTGGGCTAGACAGGGGGTCGCCTGGAGATCACTCCTGCGTCGAAGTTTGGTTCCTTCTGGTCCTGGGGGCTGCGGGTGCAGTGCTTGGTCCAGGTGTTGGGTTCCTTGTTACAGCCAGTCGCGGTCAGGGGGAGCCTCTGACATGTGTCACTGTGGAGGTCCAGGGGGGTCGTCTCTGGCTACTCACGAGGTCGCAGTCGCCTGGGAGTCCTCCCTGTAGTGTTGGTTCTCTGGAGCTCGAGCCAGGGGCATTGGGTGCAGAGGGTGATGTCTCACGCTTCCGGCGGGAAGAGTGAAGTCTTTAGAAGTTGCAAGAAAGTTGCAAAGTTGTTGCTTGTTGTTGAGCAAAGCCTCTGCTCACGGGAGTTTCTTGGTCCTTAGTTTCAGGCAGTCCTCTGAGGCTTCAGAGGTCGCTGGTCCCTGTCGGATGCGTCACTGTTGCAGTTTTCTTCAAGTCAGGAGATAGGCCGGTAGGGCTGGGGCCACAGCAGTTGTCGTCTCTGCAGGGCCTTCAGGTCAGCAGTCCTTCTTCTTGTTTCAGGTTGCAGGAATCTGATTTCCTGGGTTCTTGGATGCCCCTAAATACTACATTTAGGGGTGTGTTTAGGTCTGGCGGGGCAGTAGCCAATGGCTACTGTCCTGGAGGGTGGCTACACCATCTTTGTGCCTCCTCCCTGAGGGGAGGGGGGCACATCCCTAATCCTATTGGGGGAATCCTCCAATCTCAAAATGGAGGATTTCTAAAGGGACGGGTCACCTCAGTTCAGGACTCCTTAGGGGCTGTCCTGACTGGTGGGTGACTCCTCCTTGTTTTTCTCATTATCTCCTCCAGCCTTGCCGCAAAAAGTGGGAGCAGTGGCCAGAGGGGCGGGCATTTCCACTAGCTGGGATGCCCTGGGGCGCTGTAACAAAAGGGGTGAGCCTTTGAGGCTCACCACCAGGTGTTACAGTTCCTGCAGGGGGAGGTGAGAAGCACCTCCACCCAGTACAGGCTTTGCTCCTGGCCACAGAATGACAAAGGCACTCTCCCCATGTGGCCAGAAACTTGGCTGTTTGTGGCAGGCTGGCAAAAGCTGGTCTGCCTAGCACTAGGAGTCGGGCTGGTATTCAGGGGACATCTCTAAGATGCCCTCTGGGTGCATTTTACAATAAATTCCAGACTGACATAAGTGTGCTTTTATTGTGCTGAGAAGTTTGATACCAAACTTCCCAGATTTCAGTGTAGCCATTATGGAACTGTGGAGTTTGTGTTTGACAAACTCCCAGACCATATACTCTTTATGGCTACCCTGCACTTACAATGTCTAAGGTTTTGCTTAGACACTGTATGGGCATAGTGCTCATGCACATATGCCCTCACCTGTGGTATAGTGCAACCTGCCTTAGGGCTGTAAGGCCTGCTAGAGGGGTGACTTACTTATGCCACAGGCAGTGTGAGGTTGGCATGGCATCCTGAGGGGAGTGCCATGTCGACTTAGTCTTTTTCTCCCCACCAGCACACACAAGCTGTGAGGCAGTGTGCATGTGCTGAATGAGGGGTCCCAATGGTGGCATAAGACATGCTGCAGCCCTTAGAGAAGAACGTCCCTGGCATCAGGGACCTTGGTACCAGGGGCAGTGCTTAATTTGTGCTTGTTGTTTACGGTGCTGAGCACCAGCAAATATTTTTGAGGGACGGTGCTTAGTCTTCTGCCTCAAGCATTTGCAGCGAGCTAACAACACGTTTGGGATAGATGGAGGAAGAGAAAATCGGAAAAGCGTCACAATGAGAGAAAGCAGAAAGCTGCAAGTGTGAGTTGAAGGGGCAGGAGTGGTTTTAAATGGATTAAAGAGGCCCGAGATGGCTTCGGGATTAAGCTGTCTCAGTATTTCGTCTTCGCACATTTCATTGCAGCAACCGCGTGTTTAAGAGAAGGGCTTTGAGCACCGGAACCTTTTTATTTACAAATCAAGCACTGACCAGGGGTACCATTTACAAGGGACTTACCTAAGTGCCAGGGCTGTGCCAATTGTGGAAGCAAAGGTACAGTTTAGGGAAAGAACACTGGTGCTGGGGCCTAGTTAGCAGGGTCCCAACACACTTTCATTCATAACTGGCATCAGCTAAAGGCAAAAAGTCAGGGGGTAACCATGCCAAGGAGGAATTTCCTTACAGTCAGCCTCTGCGGGGGAGAGAATTCTTGGGAGCCATTCAATGTCCGCGCCATGTCCTCTAAATAAGTCCAGAGCCGAGCAGGTCAGATGATGCAGTCTGACGTCCCAGGAGTCACTTCTGGTCCTGACTCATTTGATGCGTGTGACACTTCTGAGTCCAGATCCGATCCCGAATGTTCCAGTTCCTCATCCGCCCTCAGGTGAGAACCAAAGTCCGATCCGCTTAGCGATGCCACTGCTTCCATTGCTTTCTGATGTTCTTTTTGCATTTCTTTACTGGAGGGACTCCCCAATTTGCGATTCCTTCTATGCCTGGTTCCCCTTTGGGGTCGAGGATGCAGGATCTCAACCATACGGTCCTTTTCTGACATTGAAGCTTGAGAGTCAATCCACTGCCACACTTCGTCAGCTGTGGTAAAGAACTGTGTGCCCCCCTTGGCCACCACTCTAAGTCTTGCAGGGAACAGCATCCCGTATTGAATCCCTAATTGGCGCAATTTCTATTTAGCGTCTCGAAAAGTGGCCCTCTGTTTCTGTACCTCCCGTGAAAAGTCAGGGAAGATACGGATCGTATGATTGTCTATCATGTGGTACACATTCTTCCTGCTTTGATTCAGCAAATAGTCTATGTCCCTGTAGTGCAGCAACCCAGCTACAACGGGCCTTGGAGGAGCCCCTGCTGGTGGAGGGCGCGCTGGGATCCTGTGAGCCCTCTCAAGTGCAAAAAAAGGGAGAGAGTCCATCTTCTGCCACTTCCTCTTTAAGCCAGCATTCCAGAAACTCCGCCATGTTATTCTTTTCAATGTATTCTGGTAAGCCAATCACCCCAGATATAATTTCGCCAGGAACAATTTTCGGCGTCCTCTGCGCGTAGTTCTAAGTCACGGATTCACTTCTCCATCGTTTGCGTGATGTTGGTTGTGTCTCTAACCTCAGGTAAGAGTTCTTTGACTTGTTTTCCTTTGGTGGATACTTTTTCAGCCAGGCGGCGATGATCCTCTCTGAGTATTGTTAGATCGGTGGCCATGGCATCATTTTCCCCTCAAAGGCTTCACGAGATGCTGTTACGTCCTGAAGAGTGGGGTCTCCAGTCTTCTCCACAGGGTGGGTACTCTTCGTTCCCCGCAGGTCTGCCATCGCTTCTGTGGTAGTTCCTTCCTTCTGCTCTGTATCCTTCCTGCGACCAACTTTCCCCATTTCTGGGTCCCTTCTGCTATGTCCTACAAGATTAGAGGGTGGATACAGCAGTCCCTCTCCTTGTTAGTGTCTCTCCTAGCCCTCTTCCTCTCCTGCTCGCAGAAGATATCTGGTCACCCCACCTCCTATCGTGTGATCTGCAGAATCGTCCACCTGGGTATAGTTGGGGCCGGTCTGCCTTGTGCCCGCGACAGCCTTCCCAGTTCTGTGCCCCAGCCGGTCCACGTTATCGCTGGAAGTCCTTGTCACTTGGGGTTTCACGGTGTAGTCTGTATTTGGAAGCCCCCCGTTGTAGTCTGGGGGCCCTCTCACCTTTCGACCCACCTAGATGTCTGTTTTTGTCGTGCCAGGGCCCTTCCTGTCCCCCCGGAGGGCCGATCACCACCTCTCCGGGACTCCACTGCCCTCGGGCCTCGTTCCCCGCCGCGCGTATCTGCTCACCGGTTCTACTGGCTCTCCGCACACTGCTGAGCCCCTCGCTGGCCTGGGTCGGCCACCGCTCCCCGACTCACCCCTCGTGTTCTCCGTGGTAGTCCGTGGGGAGCCGGTCGTTTCAGGCCACACCAACCGCCGCAGGGACCACCAGCTCCGCTCTCCTGGATGAGGCTGCCATCTGGCGCTCTGCGCAGCTCCGGCCACTCCACCCAACCCGCCCTGAACCCAGGGCACTGAGTGTGTCTTTCACACCGCAACTGGTACGGGGGCCCCCCTCGCACCTCTGGCTACGTGCTGGCGGGGGCAGGAATCCATCTGGGAGTCAGGATGTAACGGGGTGGGGGATTAAGGGTGGGAGCCTCACAAAGAGACTTCTACCGCCATTGGTGTCTGGCAACGCCCCCGGCAGCTTGGGGAACCTTATTGACCGGTTCTCGGGTGTGGAGGTTGCAAGCTCTGCAGATAGTACGGAGGATGAGGGGAGGGAACCTACATATTGAACCTTTCGATCAGGTGACGGACAACTATGGTATTGACATCTATCCGTTTTTCACAAGTTATATCATGTTTGGTTTCATGTAGATCTTATGTTGTTTGGGAGGGTGGATGGGCCACAGTAATACAGTGGACGTGACTGGCCCATAGTTGGTCTTTGCTCAATAACATTTTTTGGTACTGTAATGCTGTAGGAAGTTGGCTCTGTATATACTATCTCAAAGTGAGAGATAGTGTGCACAGAGTCCAAGGGTTCCCCTTGGAGGTAAGATAGTGGCAAAATTAGATAATTCTAATGCTCTATTTTGTGGTAGTGTGATCGAGCAGTAGGCTCTCCGGGGTTGGATGACTTGAGAGAAACCCAGGATCCTCGGGTGCCCCCCTATATCTCCTTGCCACCGCTCTAGTAACAGCTGGAGCCGAAACTGGCTTCCTCCACAAGTCCATAATAGGCTCCAACAATGCCTTGTTGAAGGGCATCAAAGGATCAGCTGAGGATGTAGAAGGATGCAGCACCTCCGTCAGCAGATTTGTCTTTATCTCTGCTGCAGATAAAGGCAGGTCTAAATAGTCCGCTGCCTTTCTAATGACCGAGTGGAATGACGCTGCCTCCTCCGTAAATTACCCCGGAGATTAAATGTCCCATTCCAGGGATTTATCCAATCCACTGGCCGACCCCAATCCTTGGAATTCCTCTGAAGGCTCCATAAGCTCCCCCTCTTCCAATTGCCGGTATTCTTCTTCTTTAAGAAGACGCAAGGCCTCTCTCTGAGATCTCAAGCAGAATTGTAACCTTGGCGTCGACATCGACTCTATCGACGCAGAATCCCAACCAGGCACAGAAGATGCACGGATCCGAACATCACTCGGACCCAGCGCCGACACGGACTCCAACGGTTCCTCCTTCGGAGCCGACTGGCACACAGGTAATGTAGCCGGCTGGCCAGGGGAGAGCATCGGCATCGGCTGACGCAGAGATGGCAACAGCGCCACAGATCTAGATGGGGACGCCATACCTCGAGGAGACACCATCGATGTCGACCCGGCACCCTCAACCAGGCAGAACTGCATAAACGGCTTCGTCTGATATGGAGCCGGGGAGCCCAAAGAAAAAGCTAATGACTCCGTGGGACCCGCTGGTGCACCAGAAGGGGCCATTGCCTGGAAAACAGCATACTGTCAGGTGTTAGCCACGGCGCCTACATTGCCGATCGGGATAACATAGTCCTTTTGGACTACATATCCCATGACGCCTAGAGGGGAAGAGGTCGCTTAAAAAGCAAGCACATACAGGAAGTAATGTGCGTTATTCGTTTCCTAGAAACCAGTCGGATGGACAACGAGGGCTCTTGCTGACGGCGTTTCCGAGGTTGAGTTGTTTGCTTAGGAGGTTTAATTCCTCCTCCGGTTTTCCGTGGAGCCTGGGACCTTCCCGAGTGTCGAGTTTTTTTCCCAGGGGAACCTGCCACGAAGGAGAGGTGGTAAGCGGTGAGACGATTTGGTGCCGGAATCCCTCGCCTTTCATTTTACAGTTCGACAAGGACACTGGTAACTTCTGAAGCACGGCGGTCTTTTGTTTGAGTTACCAATAAAGCACGAACGATTATCCTTGGGGCCAGAGAACATTATATGTTTGGCTACGACAGGGGGTTAATGTTTATTTTTGCGGGAATTGAACTGCCGGGACGATTTTTCTTTTCAATACGTAATGAAATAACACCGGGTTATTCCTACAAATTGCGTGACTATGACATGGGGCTTAGTGGATTAACTGAGTCATAGAAAGGACTACGAGATAGGTTCTTATCATCGTTAATTTTATTCCCTTTCTCTTCGTTTCTGTCTCCTCATTATTTCGTGACTATCTTGTATAAAAGTGGGTGTTGAGCAACCCATTAGAGATCATCGGTATTAATTGTTGGCTTGGGGCGTCCATCTATGATTCAGATGGAGCACAGATAGGTGTTGGATTAGTTCTGCCCTCATGAGTTATGGGCAGGTACGGTCGTTGGTACTTTAGCGAGACATTGCGAGAGTAGACAGGCAATGTGATATTAACACTGTGTATTCCTTTCTTTACAGATATCCCGTCCCTGCTGTTCCTTCCCCTTCCTTCCCTCACCCGATTACTCCAATGCACCGTGGTTTATATAGGTGACTTGGTGGTGTCAGGAGGCGGACCCTTATTTGCATCGCACCGAGTCTGAGGAGCATCTACAACGTGACAGAATAACGCCACCCACGAATAACGCTCCTCCCGCTCGGTGTGATACAAAGATGGCGTCTATGGATGATGTATTACACGCGTTAGTAGTAGTGCAACAAGAGTTGGCTAATTCTAGGGTGGAGGCAGCAGCGTTAAAGGAAAAGGTAGAAAGGCTTACTAGGAATCCCTTCAATGCTTCAGCATCCACACCACAGGTAACCGTGAATGTCTCCCCTCCTATCCCTTTGGCCAGCCCGGAACGGTATTCAGGGGACCCCAGGAAAGTTCAGGCCTTTCTAACTCAGTTGTCTCTACAATTCTCTTGTAGACCCGCGTCTTTTCCCTCTAACCTTTCCAGGGTAATGTTCGCTATTTCTTATCTCTCGGGAGACGCAGCCAATTGGGCCGTACCATTAGTCAGGAACGATGACCCCTTGTTATCGGACTGGAATGCCTTTCGGACGGCTTTCGAGAGGGTGTTTGATCATAGAACAACCACTTTTAGTGCTGACAGGGAATTACTGGAGTTGAGACAGGGGAGGTCTGATCTGGTCTCTTATCTCACGACCTTTAATAGATTGGTGGCAGAATCAGGGTGGCCAGAGGAGAAGAGAATGTCTCTCTATTATCAAGGTTTACGAGACGACATGAAGGATATACTCGCTCAAATAGACCCGCAGCCTTCCACTTGTACAGATCTTGTGAATCTTACCCTGAGACTGAATCACAGATTAGCAGAAAGAAGGGGAGAGCGTAGAGCGGGGGATAGGCGACCAGGCATTCCAGAAAGGGAAGTGCGATCTGTTTCTACTCCCAATGATATAGGTGGGGAGCCTATGGACGTGGGAGCCGTTAGGGCACCCTTGTCGAAGTCCGAGAAGGAGAGTAGGAGGGTACAGGGGTTGTGTATGTATTGCGGCAGGAAGGGTCATTATGTAAGAGAGTGTCCCCAGAAACCACGTAAGAGATTCTCCTACTCCCCCACTCAAAAGGCAGCGGTTACGGCAGGAAAAACATCGGAGAAAGAGGAATTGCCCGTTATAGAACCCCAACCGGTGTTACGGTTAACTTCCTTAGCCCTTTTTCCACAGGAGGAAAAGGCGTCCCACCTTTTGTTAGCAGTGGAGCTGGTGTCCAAAGAACAAAAGTTTCCAGTATGGGCGATGATAGACTCCGGAGCCACGGGAAATTTCATAGATGCAGGGGTGGTTAGGAGATTGGGACTTCCTAGCATTCCGAGAAAGGACCCCGAAATAGTGTTGGCGGTTGATGGTACACCGCTGAAATCTGGGCCCCTTACAGAACATACTGAGGACGTTGGGTTGATCTTCAATGGGGTATCTCCGGAACATAAAGAAAGAATTAGACTGGATATAATAGAGGCTCCTCAGTATGAAATTATTTTAGGAATGCCCTGGTTAAGAAAACACAATCCTGTTATAGATTGGCAAACCAAGACGGTTAGTTTTCAGTCCTCGAGGTGTGAGAATATCTGCTTCTTGTATGACGAATCCCCCATGTTAGCATTGGCTCAAGGGTTACAGTTGGCCACAGTGATGGAGAAAACAGTGATATTGCCCTCTGTTTATGCCGAGTTCAAGGATGTGTTCGACGAAGGTCAGGCTGAGACATTGCCACCCCATCGTGTATATGATTGTAAGATAGATCTGATTCCTGGAGCTCTCCTTCCTTCCTGTAGGGTATATGCTCTATCAGACCCAGAAACCAAGCATTTGAGAAAATACTTGGATCACTTCCTGGAGATCGGGTTCATTAGACCATCTTGTTCTCCGGCAGCCTCTCCACTCTTTTTCATAGCTAAAGCTAATAAAGAGTTGAGAACCTGCATCGATTATCGAATGCTGAACAAGAATACAGTGAGGAATAGATACCCTCTTCCTCTCATTCCTGTGTTATTGGAACAGGTGAAAGAGGCGGTAATCTATACAAGGTTGGACCTGAAGGGAGCTTACCATCTGGTCAGAATCCGCGAAGGGGACGAGTGGAAAACGGCGTTCAAAACCCGTTATGGTCTGTTTGAGTACTTGGTAATGCTGTTCGGGTTGTGTAACGCCCCGGCGGCATTCCAGTATTTTCTGAACGATGTTCTCAAGGAATACGTAGACCGTTTCGTGATCGTTTATATAGATGACATTCTGGTGTATTCCACATCCCTGGAGCGCCACTTTGACCATGTTTCCTTAGTACTCCTAGCATTGCGACAGCATAGTCTTTTTTGCAAACTGAGCAAATGCGAGTTCCATGTCCGGAAGGTTGAGTTCTTGGGGGTGGATTTAAGCCCTGAAGGGTTTTGCATGTCGACAAGAAAAATACAGGCTGTTCAGGAGTGGCCAGTACCCACTAGTGTGAGAGACGTGCAATGCTTCCTTGGGTTTTCCAATTACTATAGAAGATTCATCTTTCATTTTTCTCACATTGTATCACCTATAACAAGGTTACTAAGAAAGGGGGTGTCTTTTGTTTGGTCAGAGGAAGCAGAGGAGGCCTTTTGCTTTTTGAAACAGGCCTTCTGCTCCGCACCTATACTTCAACATCCACAGCCGGATGCCCCTTTTATCGTCGAAGCGGATGCCTCGGATATAGCGATAGGGGCCGTGTTATCACAAAGAAACAAAACCACCGGACAGCTTCATCCTGTTGCGTTTTTATCTAGGAAACTATCGGCTGCGGAACTTAACTATACGGTGGCAGAAAAGGAATTGTTAGCCATCAAAAAGGCATTCCAGGAATGGCGACACTACCTATGGGGAGCTCAACACCCGGTCACGGTATATACTGATCACCGAAATCTGCAGTATATGAAGGAGGCAAGACAACTTACCCAGCGGCAAATGAGGTGGATGCTGTTTTTTTCAGAATACGAGTTTGTGGTGACCTTCCGTCCTGGGGTTGACAATCGCAAGGCAGATTCACTGTCTCGACAAGAGGACGTGAGAACCATCGCTTCAAGACCTGAGGAAGCAATCATCAAACCTGAAAGAGTGCTTTGTGCCCTTCATATCTCCCATTTCTTAGAAAAGGTTTCTAAGCATAAGTCTGCTGCTCAGTGGAAGAAATGGGCGGAGTTAAGTCAGGACCGTACCCTTAAGCATGGAATACCGTTGCAAGGTAATCGTTTGTATTTGCCAACACGTGAACTCCGAGTGCAAGCCTTTAATTGGTGTCATGATGCGGTAACGGCTGGTCATCCTGGTTACACCAAAACGGCGCAAATAGTTCAACGACATTTCAGGTGGGAAGGTTGGGCTAAAGACGTTGCGGCCTGGGTGGCTCGGTGTGAGATATGTGCACGGGCCAAGGGAGAAAACGCGAAGAGCCAGGGCAGACTGATACCTTTGCCCACTCCGGATAAACCATGGCAAACCATTAGCGTGGATTTTGTGGTAGGATTACCAATGGATCAGGGGTACAACGCTATCATGGTGGTAATCGACAGCCTTACCAAGATGGGTCATTTTCTCCCTTGTAGAAATCTGCCTACAGCCAGTCAAACCGCCCATCTAATTTTGTCTCAAGTGGTGCGGTTACATGGTCTACCGAGAACCATTATTTCGGACAGAGGCCCCCAGTTTGTTGCTAGGTTTTGGCGTATGTGGTGCAAGGTGCTGCGCATTGAATCCGCACTGTCCACCAGTTTCCACCCACAAACCGATGGCCAGACGGAGCGCCTCAATCAAACCCTGAAAAAATATCTGAGGTGCTATGCAAAGGACGCTCACGAATCCTGGGTTTCGTTGCTATGGCTGGCAGAACTATCATACAACAATGCTTGGCATAGCTCGATACGAGAATCTCCTTTTCGTGCTAACACGGGGTTCCACGCGGAAATGTTGCCCATAAACATACCTAGGGAAGTCACGGATCAACCTACGGTTCATGCCATGATTAAGAATCTCCAATCCGTGCAAAAGAAGATACGGCTCAATCTGGAGAAGGCCAAAGAACAGTATAAAAAGTGGGGTGATGAACATCGGCGTGAGGGGCCGGCATATCAGCCAGGCGATAGAGTGTGGCTTTCCACCAAGTATATACGCTTCAAGATGCGTAGCGTCTTTCATCCTCGTTACATTGGTCCCTATGAGGTGTTACGCCAGATAAACCCTGTGGCTTACCGTCTCAACTTACCTGCTTCCTTAAGGATCCATCCGGTATTTCATTGCAGCCTTTTGAAACCGGCTCTTTCAGCGACCCGGCAGGCGGTGCCTCCGGTGGTCAGAGATAGGCAGCTGGAGTACGAGGTGCGCAGAGTGTTGGATTCCAAACGACGGGGGGGTAAGCTGTGGTACTTGGTTTCATGGAAGGGGTACAATGCTGAGGACGATTCATGGGAGCCGGAAAGCAATGTCCATGCCCCTAGGGCAGTACGGCTGTTTCATGCCCGTCATCCCTCTAAACCTGGTCCTAGGAGGCGCTTTGGAGGCGGGCGTACTGTCAGGTGTTAGCCACGGCGCCTACATTGCCGATCGGGATAACATAGTCCTTTTGGACTACATATCCCATGACGCCTAGAGGGGAAGAGGTCGCTTAAAAAGCAAGCACATACAGGAAGTAATGTGCGTTATTCGTTTCCTAGAAACCAGTCGGATGGACAACGAGGGCTCTTGCTGACGGCGTTTCCGAGGTTGAGTTGTTTGCTTAGGAGGTTTAATTCCTCCTCCGGTTTTCCGTGGAGCCTGGGACCTTCCCGAGTGTCGAGTTTTTTTCCCAGGGGAACCTGCCACGAAGGAGAGGTGGTAAGCGGTGAGACGATTTGGTGCCGGAATCCCTCGCCTTTCATTTTACAGTTCGACAAGGACACTGGTAACTTCTGAAGCACGGCGGTCTTTTGTTTGAGTTACCAATAAAGCACGAACGATTATCCTTGGGGCCAGAGAACATTATATGTTTGGCTACGACAGGCGGTTAATGTTTATTTTTGCGGGAATTGAACTGCCGGGACGATTTTTCTTTTCAATACGTAATGAAATAACACCGGGTTATTCCTACAAATTGCGTGACTATGACATCGGGCTTAGTGGATTAACTGAGTCATAGAAAGGACTACTAGATAGGTTCTTATCATCGTTAATTTTATTCCCTTTCTCTTCGTTTCTGTCTCCTCATTATTTCGTGACTATCTTGTATAAAAGTGGGTGTTGAGCAACCCATTAGAGATCATCGGTATTAATTGTTGGCTTGGGGCGTCCATCTATGATTCAGATGGAGCACAGATAGGTGTTGGATTAGTTCTGCCCTCATGAGTTATGGGCAGGTACGGTCGTTGGTACTTTAGCGAGACATTGCGAGAGTAGACAGGCAATGTGATATTAACACTGTGTATTCCTTTCTTTACAGATATCCCGTCCCTGCTGTTCCTTCCCCTTCCTTCCCTCACCCGATTACTCCAATGCACCGTGGTTTATATAGGCGACTTGGTGGTGTCAGGAGGCGGACCCTTATTTGCATCGCACCGAGTCTGAGGAGCATCTACAACGTGACACATACATGGCATTTAAAACCACTGCCGGATCCGCTCCCAGAGCCGGGAAGGCAGGATAACGCTGTTCTTGATCCTGCTGCTGCACATCAGACTCTTGCGGCGCCGGAGAAAACTGAGAGCCATGAGGAGCCACCTCATATACTGACGGCGTCGGAGACATTTCTGGGCTCTGGGGCTGCGGAGTCAAGGTAGGGCTCACCTCGCAATTACTTCAACGTCGAGTTGATGGAGACCTCGATCAGCTCCGTGTCGATCGGCGCCATGAATTATGACGGCGCAGAGAGTCATGCCGACGCCTCTTCTTATGCCTCCTGGAAGAGGTGTGAGAAGAAGCCCTCTTGTGTTCCTTCTTCTTAGCCATCGCTAAGAAAAGCTTGGCCTCTCTTTCATGAAGTGCCTTAGGATTCATACTCTAGCACGAACCACACCCCTCGACATCGTGCTCAGAGCTAAGGCACCAAAGGCAGTTCTCATGCGGATCCGTGACCAACATCCTACCGCCACACTCACTACAAGGCTTGAAACCCGATTTTCTCGGGGGAGACATTGTAACAACCAAAGATACACACTATCCAACGAGCCAGGAAAAAAACGTTGGCGTCGAAGGCACGGAAAAAAGGAAACTAATGTCAGCATGCAGATGAGGACCTCTTATTGGCACAGTGATGTCAGACGGAGTCGCGTGGAGCCGTGCAATTGTGACGTCCTCGTCGACGTGGAGAGCTAGGAAGAGAACTTTCCTTCGGATGCTGGAGCAAGGATAAATTCATAGGGTGATCAAGCTCCGGATATGGGTAACTATGTAAGAGTAGCACATTAGTGTAGGCAGTGGAGGGGAAAGGGTGAGGGTAGGTAGTTCCTAAGCCAGTAGGATAAAGGGTTAGAAGTCCAGACCAGCGCAAAGGCATTGGGTTAACCATAAGAGGCTTAGTGGACCTCAGTGTTCTATCTCCTCTGGATCAGTTTGCGCCCCAAATTACTCTAATAAGGTGTATTTTTCGCAGTGGAGCGCCATGCTCTCCAGGAAGTGATTGGGGGAACCTGTGGTGATTTCCAATGCCTGATCAATTGCTGCTTCGCCAAGAGCATAGCCAGGTCTACAAAGCGTGAAGTCACTTTAGAACCACAGGGTCTAGCGTATAAGCCCAATATATATCAGTCTGGTATTTTCCCCATAGTGGTGCCTGTGAGGTCTGTAAACGATGCCCCTATGTCAGACCAGTACTTTGAGAGTAAAGGACACAACCAAAGCAAATGTATGAGGTTGGCTTCATCGGTGTGCCATCAAGGGCATTGTGCCGAAGCCAAAGGGTCTATCTTGTTGAGCCTATGTGTTATAAGATATGCGCAATGAAATATGAAGAATTGTATGAGATTTTCATCTGGAATTGTGGGATACTTACTGAGAGTATTGCAGAAGAAAGGTCCACTCCTTAGGTTTTGCGATGCACATGGAGTCCTTGATACAACCATTGGATAAGGTTTCTACCCTGTCCCATGGTATGAAGGGCCTGAAGGAGTTCGTGTGTTAATGGTTCGATGCCAGCAGGCGCCCAGTGTTTGCAAACATAGCCTAGGATGTTAGCATGGGTTAAAAAATGAGTCTCAGGAAACCCATGAGATCACACAAAGTCTGAATGTGGCATTAACATGCCATCCTCAAACAAGTCACCTAGGGATCGGACTCTCTCTTGTTCCCAGACCTGGAGCATGGCGGCTGTTATAGTACCTGAGGGAGTAGTCAGCCTGCAGAGTGGCACATTCGGTGCATATGGGACTAGTGAGGTTGTATTGCTCATGATCATTTTCCAATATGCTAGGGCAATATGTAACAGAAAAGTAGTACCTGTATGTGTCTTGGGGGGGTCCTGGTACAGCAAGCGGTGGGGCAGACCCTTCTGCAGCATTGTAGCCTCATAGATGATTTTCCTCAGATTATGGCCGGCCAGCCAATAAGACAACCATTGCACTTGTCCTGTTATGCAATAGGCCTTAAAATCAGGGGCACCCACCCCCCCTCGTCAGGTGGTAACTGCAGCTTTGCAAGCTAACTCTGTGGCAACTGATCCACCAAGTGGGGTCAATCAGCAAGGAGTTCAACAATTGAAATATATGAAGGTGGTACTAGAAGTGGCAGATTAACAAAGGAGTATAAAACATGTGGTAATATCACAATTTTCGCTAAAGCCACATTACAGGATACGGAAAGGGGCAGAGTGGCCCGAAAGTCCACTTGAGATCACAGTGCTGTAAGGTGCCCGCATCAAGTTGCTCTCCAACAAGTCGGTCTGTTCATGGTATATTCGGATGCAGAGACAACGGAAAGACATAGGTGCTGTAGTGATGGTCAGGGGTCCAAACTGAATCAAAGGCTCTGGGTAAATGTTGCTAAAGGAATATACGTGCAACCTATTGCCTTTAATTTGGAGTCTAGAGCTATCAGCGAGCTTAGATAATACCTGTACTGCTCATCTCAGATCCTCCTGCAAATCCTTATATCTTTACAATATAGGATCACATCATCCGCATACAGCGAAATTAAGTGGGTAGTGCGTCCCACCACGTTTCCCTACTCCTCTGCGATGCTGCGGATATGTTGCACGAACGGCTCCATAGCTAATACGAATAAAAGGGGAGACAAGGGGCATCCCTGCCTGGTTTCTCTATATATTTGGTAGGAGGCAGATATATATGAGCTAGTTTTAGCTCTGGCTGTGGGTTCAGAGTATAGCAGCTTCACCCAGTGGATATATTCTGGAGGTAACCCAAAGGCCTCCAGAGTCGCAAGCATATAGTCCCAACTAAGGGTTTTGAATGCTTGGCGTATATCAAGGGACAAGCATCCGGCATGGGGATAATGGTGTTGCGTCTCATCCCTTAGTTGGAATAGCTGATGTATGTTCAACTAAGTGCTATGACGCAAAACTAAACCACTTCGATCCATGTGCAGGAGTCGTGAGAGAAGTGGGAGGAGGCGACGCGCTAGTACCTTACTGAGAAGTTTATATTCAGTATTTAAAATAGACAGAGGTCTACAGAAGGACATATCAGCAAGGTTCGGTTAGGTTTTAGAAGCGAGGTCACCACAGTCTCACGGGTCAAGGGGGAAGCATTCCCTTCTCCAGTGAACTGTTATATATCCTCTTGTGGCGAGGAACCAGAAGTGGAGCATATGTGGAATAAAATTCCACTGGCAGACCGTTGTAATCAGGGGTTTTGTTGTGAGTCAGCTCTTTAATAGCTTCCCGGATCTCGTCTGCTGAAATCGGAGTCTTCAGCGCCTCCCTCTCAGCAGTTGACACCTGTGGGAGTGTGCCTTGATGTAAGAAGGAGAGTATGGTAGCCGGTGCACTAGGTGGTGTGGTATATACATCGGCATAATAGTAAGGGAAGGTCTTGTTAATGACAATTTCTGTATCTACCATGCCCAGGTGCAGGGAGTGTATAGATAGAATAGGTGTTGGTGATTGTTGTGGCCTAATTAATCTAGCAAGAAGGGTGCCAGGTTTATCTGCTTCTGTGTTTAGTTTTTGAGTGTAGTACCTGTAGTCAAGGACTCTGAGGTGCTCAAGGAGTTCTGCATGATGGACTCAAGCATTTTGTAGTTGAGTGTCATCCGTTTCACAACATGCTATTGCTTGTTCCAGAGCGCCCAGGTTGTTTTCTAATTGTATAAGTTCCTTCAGTACTTCTCTGTGCACCCGTGAGCGTGGAGATAGAAGCCCCTCGTAACACTACCTTAAAGGCTTCCCATTCAACTAGTGGGGAGGATGCAGTGCCTGTGTTTTCAGAGAAATTGGCATCAATAGTGGTGGCTAAAGTCTCCCTGAATACTTTGTCTTCCAATAATGTAGGTTAGAAGCACCATGTAGGGATCGGTGTGGGCACTCGACCCCACAAGAGTGTGATTTCTAGTGAATTGTGGTCTAATAATATTTTGCCTAAGTATGTTGCATGAGATACATGGGGTTGTGGTCAGCAGATGCCCAGAAACCGGTCTAAACGGGATTGGAGCATAAGTGGGGAGGAATAAAATTAGTATTCTCAAGAGCCTACGTTGCAGTTGTGCCAAACGTCTAATAGGTCCCAACCCTCGGTCCAATGTTGCAGTGCCTTAGTCTGGCGAATCGGGGCAGTGATTGGTAAGGGTGTGTGTGAACGGTCCATATTAATATCAAGAACAGCATTGGAATCCCCAACCAGCACCCAAGGGAAATGTGCCCATTCTGATAACACTGTGGAGAGGCGGAAGAAATATACGTCCTGTTCTTGGTTCGGTGTGTAAATGCAGCCTAACACCACGTGCTTGCCATCATGTAGGCCCCATAGCAACATATAACATCCCTATGTGTCACTTTTAGTGTCTTGAGCCAGGAAAGGGACTCCTGGCCTTATCCAGATAGCTGCCCCCAGGCAAAGGCGGAGTAGGAGGTATGGAAGAGTTCCGATTTCCGTTGCAACTTGAGGGCTTCCGGTGTGGTGAGATGTGTTTCCTGTAAGAAGGCCATGTGTGCACAATGCCCATGTAACTGTGCTAGGACCCTATGACGTTTATAGACTGATCCCAGCCCCTTACCATTCCAGATGATTATATTGTAGGACTTTGGGATTGTAGCCATCACGACGAATCTGCAATAGGGCCCCTAACAGTTGACATTGTGAGTCCCACCTGTACCACATCAATGACAGAAGCATAACAACAAACAATATAACCCAATAGGTGGTCCAGCGTAAAAACGTAGCTCGACTAGTTAACCAAACAGAACAAAATTTAACAGTGTCAGAGATTCCAAGGCTTACGCTAACGGGGTGCTGTGACCATTGCACAGTAACGCACAGTGCCAGGATGCCGAAGTTGCTGCCTCGCTGCTGGAGGTTCGGACCCAGGCCCTATCTATTGTGAAATGGTCACTTACCAGTTCCATATACAAAGGTGGGAGACTTAAGGGTTCCACATGTGAGTATTAAGTAACATACGTTGGGCTATTCAGAAGTGTATAGATCATCACACATCACTCAATATAACAAATATAAAGTTGTGGTAAGAGGGGAACCGATCTTCCCCGCAGAGTTCACAGGCATCAGGTCTGTGTAGGGAGCATGCATCCGGGCGCACCCACAGTCAAGGCCCTCATAAGTCATTAGCTGTCTGTGGCGTTACAGCCAGGAATAAGGCTATGCTGCCCTCAGTGTGAGTGTCATAGTCACCAGCCAGAGATAATTCAATGCTGGAACCTTGATCTGGATTATGCAGGGTTGTCCCCAGTTGAATCGCCTCGAGTTGGCTCTCATGGGCCTGTTGTGGGGATGGTGTTGCTCTCGTGTTCGCCCGGCGCAAGCTCTGTGGCACCGTAGCCAAGCTGGTTGCTGAGCCAGTTAGGCGGATACCACTATGGCTGTCTGTCCCACGACCCCTACAGATTCTGAGCTAGCCCATCTCTGGCCACCGCAGGTGAGTGAAAAAAGTGAAAGCGCCATTTATTGATGATTTTAAGCTTGGCTGGGAATATCAATGCATAAGTATGACCAATGGTTCCAAGCTGACATTTCACTTCCTGAACGGAGGCCCTCTGTCGCTGCACTGCTAACGTCTAATCTGGGAATATGGACACTCTCACTCCCTCAACAAAGTGCAGCGCATGCTCCCTCGCTGCCCGCAGTAGCATGTCTCTGTCCCTGAAGTTTACATTTTTTATCACAATTGGCCTAGGAGGGGCATCCAGAATGGACTTCCTGGTGAGATACTCGGTGCACCTGCTCCACAGTAGAGGGCGGATAGACCCTCCAGAGCCACCTAAAATTGCAGCCATGTTTCAATAAATTGGGGAGCCTGAGGGCCTCCAGTACCTTCTGTCATTCCTGCTATGTGGATATTTTTCCTGCGGGCTCTTCCTTCCATGTCTTCAGTGCAATCCTGAAGCTGTTCCATTTGTTTGCGTAGCTGGGCTATTAATGATCCTTGTTCCAGTGTTAAAGTGGCTAGTGTCTGCTCTGTCCATTTGACTTGTCTGCAGCTTATGGTGATTGTCCTTAAGCAGACTGATATCTGTGGTAAGTACATCAAGTTTCTGCTCCATTGCTGCCCTAGAGTTGAATATTTCCTGCAGTATTATGTCCAACTTATCTATTGGAGATATTACCATCGTGGAGGGGGATGCAGTCGACAGGAGTTGAGTCAGTAGAGCCCTCAGAGGGTGGAGAGCGTGCTTGTATACATTCTTCCAGCCTTGGGGGCCTAGTTTTGGTATGCCCCATAGTGGAGTAGAAAGGGGCGACCATGGGAAGATAGTACCCGAGTTCAGCCTACCACCATGGGGAGGGCCTCACAACGTCACCGTCCCTGCAGCGGTATCGCAGTTCAAATCCCTGGGTGGCCCTATGTAGCAACTGGTCCATAGCCACAGGGCACAAGCAGCACAAGAAGCCGGGCTGACAATGCGAGAGCGCCCCACCTCAGCAATCCCTAGAGGTCACCCTCCACTGGTCCTTACTACAGAGCTTCAAAGAGATCTACGCTCAGCAGCCCAGCGTGCCCCACATGCACTCCAATGCATGCCACACACAACGCCCACACTCCAGCCAACTAGTGCATGTTAGGCAGTCGGGGCCCCCTGTCCTTTGGGTGCAATTTCAGGCTCTTCTCACCTGTAGGGCCGACCAGGTCATATGCCTACCTCAGATCCACCAGTTAGCAGGTTCATCCAAAGGGAGTGCGCTCTGTTGCATCGGGGATCGGGCAGCCGGGCCGTCCAGGCTCTCTTCCAGTACCAAGCTGGCCCGCACAACCGCTCAGGTGCCAGAGTCACTGGTCTCACCCCCCTGGGATGCAAGGCAGCATGCCGGGTCCATGGCCTCCACTCTGTCCCCCAGGCTGCCGCAATGCACCAGGCCAGACCTGTGCTACTCCCCCCCCACCCTAGGGCCAGCGCAGGCACTACATTAGTGTAGTGGCCCTCTAGTCTCTGCATTTCAGCGACCTCATGGAGCATGGTGCACGTCTATGCCACACCCTGGCCTCCAAGTAGCATGGCCCGGTCCGGCGCAGCCACGGCCCGGTCGCAGCTCTCCTCACTCCCCCACAGCACCGGATTGCAGCCCGGCTCACTCCTCACCTCATCACACAGCCAGGCCGCACCCACGGTGGTCTCCACCCCGATACGGGCCAACTAAGCCCCAGATGATGCCCCTGTGGAACAGGGCGGGGGATGATGACGGAGGACTCAGCAATATGCCACGACTTGCCTCAGTGCGGCCCAACCCCACAGTGACCACACTGCAGCTGCAGGGGCACGTCTGTGCAGCATGTGCACCATCATCAGTGTAGCCTGCAAACTCTGGGTTGTAGACTTCACTGCGGGTGATTACCGCAGCAGATTGTGGCCTATTAAAGAATAAATTGTGGGCCCTGGTTGCACAACCACCATCTTAGGCGCTTTGCCATGCCCTCCCTCATTAAACCTTTCACCAACATACAGTTACCCAATACCCTTCTATGCTTCCATTCACTAATTCTCCCATCCAAGATCCAAAGATTCCTTTCACCCATCCAAGCAGGCATCCTTTTACCTATACCCTTTCACCAACCTGGGCAGGCACCATTTCCCCTGTATACCCTTTCATCCATCCTTCACACCCACCCATGCATCCTTTCACCCACCTATATGATTATTATGCACCCTTTTGCCGACACATCCTTTCACTTATTTGTTTCACCCATCCTTTCTCCTTCCATCCTTCTTTCTATTTGACAAATGCAATGGGGCCGTCCTCTTCATACTTTCAACCATGGTGCACGGTCAACTGCTGGTATACTAAAATAATATAATACATACACAACATTGGAGGGCCCAACAATTACATGGCAATGTCTAAACACTCTTTTTTTATTGACTGAGCTGGAGCAAGAAAAAGAAAGCATTCTCAACAAACATGCGTAGAATACCTTACTTGGACATGCAATCTTGATTCTTCACAGAGGAGTACATGGGTTTTCTGAGTCTTACAGTACCACAAGTCCACAAGACATATAAGGGGAGAGGGAAAGTTTACTGACAAAGCGGAAGAAAGGAATCTAGTACAGACTGTTTGAAGTCAAATACAGAAATTTGAAATATAGAAAATAAGTAAATAGGATAATGCAGGGATAAGAAGAATTTAGGAAACAGAAAAATCGAAGAGGAGTTGGAAACAAAATTAGGAAACAGGCACAGAAAAGGTAAAAAAATAATTCTAAATGTGGAGCGGTAAAAGTTAGGGAAATAAATATTAATATTAACAAGAGGAGGACTTACTGGGGCCAGCAGAGCCATCTGCCAGACACTTGTGGAGGGGGATGTAGGAAAGTACCATCTTTCTTGACATTTTACCCCCAAATTCTACCTGTGTGTCAGTATGTTTTGCCTGTCTCACTGGGATCCTGCTGGTCAGGCCCCCAGTGCTCACAGTTTGTGGCCTAATGTGTGTGTTTTCAGTAGTGCTTAACTGTGACACTGAAGTTTTGCTAACGAGATCTTCAGTGCTTATGCTCTCTCTGCTTCCAAGTTAGTCACTATAGCTTAGTGACTTCCTTTACCGATTCCAATTGGCACACTGGATCCACCTTATAAGTCCCTAGTATATGGTACCTAGGTACCCAGTGCATTGGGGTTCCAGGAGATCCTTATGGGCTGCAGCATTTCTTTTGCCACCCATAAACAGCTCAGACAAACCCTTCCACAGGACTGCCACTGCAGCCTGCGTGAAATAGTGCACAAACTATTTCACAGCCATTTTCCTTGCACCAGGTAACTTACAAGTCACCTGTATGTCTAACCTTCATTTACTGAAGGCTAGGTGCAAAGTTACTAAGTGTGAGGGCACCCTTGCACTAGCAAAGGTGCCCCCACACTGTCCAGGGCCATATCCCCAGACTTCGGAAGTGCGGGGACACCATTACAGGCGTGCACTACACATAGGTCAAGACCTATATGTAGCTTCACAACGGTAACTCCGAATATGGCCATGTAAGGTGTCTAAGATCATGAAAGTGTCCCCCCATTCCAGATCTGGTATTGTGGGGGCCAATCCCATGCATCCTGGGGCTCCACTATGGATCCCCATACTGCCAAACCAGCTCTCTGAGGCTTGCACTGCAGCTACAGCTACTGCCACCTTCCATACAGGATTCTGACCTTCTGGGGTCTGAGCAGCTCAGTCCCAGGAAGGCAGAACAAAGCATTTCCTTTGGGAGGAGGGTGTTACACCCTCTCCCTTTGGAAATAGGTGTTACAGGCTTGGGCAGGGTAGCCTCCCAGAGCCTCTGGAAATGCTTTGAAGGGCACAGATAGTGTCCTCCTTGCATAAGCCAGTCTACACAGGTTCAGGGACCCCCAGTCCCAGCTCTGGCACGAAACTGGACAAAGGAAAGGGGAGTGACTACTCCCCTGTCCATCACCACCACAGGGATGGCGCCCAGAGCTCCTCCAGTGTGTCCCTGGTGTTAGCCATCCTGTTTTCCAGGTGTGGGGACACTGGAGATCTCTGAGTGGCCAGTGCCAGCAGGTGACGTCACAGACCCCTCCTGATAGGTGCATACCTGGTTAGGTAGCCAATCCCCCTCTCAGGGCTATGTAGGGTATCTCCTGTGGGTTCGTCTTCAGATTCAGCTTGCACGTTTCCACCAGGAATCCTCTGCAAGTCCTGCTTCATCCTCCTGTCAGATCAACCGCAGACTGCTCCAGGAACCACTGTAACTGCAACAAAGTATGCAAGAAGGCTACTGTGACTCTGCAACTTCAGCTCCAGCCAGCAACTGCAACAGTTTCCATGGTGTGCATGCTCTGACAACTCCCTCTTTCCCCCCTGCACCAGAAGGACTGAAGAAATCTCCTGTGGAGTGACGGAGTCACTTCCCTGCTCGAGCAGGCACCTTCTAAGGCAACCGGTTCTCTGGGACTCCTCTCTTGGCAACGAGCGTGCTCCCTGGAACACAGCTGGTGGACCCCCTTTGACACAGACTGTCCTAAGGTCCAGCTGTCCAAATTTGGAGGAGGTAAGAGCTTGCCTTCCCTGTTTGCGACAGCACCCATGTGCACTGTCATCTCTACCTCCTGAGGCCTCTGTGCACTATTTGCAAGATCCTTCGTGCACAGCCTGGCCCAGGTCCCCAGCACTCTACCCTGCGACGCTCAAATGTCTGAGTTGTTCTCCGGCAGGGTGGGACCTTCTTTTGTAGTGCTGTAGCAACTGCAATTTGCACATTCTTTGTCCCTGTGTCCTGGGACTCCTGTGGGTGCTGCCTGGTCATCTGTGGGTTCCCTCTCTGCCTCATCAGTCCGAATTGAGGCCCCCAGGTCCCTCCTGGGTCCAGGCAGCGCCATTTTGACGTAAACTGCGACACTGCTTGTACCAAGGATTGTTGGACGAATCCAGCGCTGCAACTTGCCTGCATCCCACATCTCGACATGGGACACCCTTTACATCATGCAGAAACCCACAGCCATCTTCTTTGGTGCTCTTCTGCAGACTTATTCCAACTGGAAAATCCTCTTTTGCACCATCTTCTAGGTTGGCAGGGGCTCCTGTCCTTTCTGGAATCTTCTGCGACTTCTGTACTTGGTCTCCTCTCTTTACAGGTCTTCAGGTCCAGGGGGCTCCACCATTTGTTAATTGCAGTTGCTTGGTATTTGCAATAACTCTTATCACGACTTGTAGTGTGTCCTGAGGAAACTTGCAGTACTTTACTCCTGCTTTCCAGGGCTCTGGGGTGGGGTATTTACTCACCTTTGTGGTTTTCTTACGCTCCCAGCGACCCTCTACACACTACACTTGCCTAAGGGGAAATTTGTGACTCACATTCCACTTTCTTAGTATATGGTTTGTGTTGCCCCTAGGCCTATTTCTTCCTATTGCATTCTATGGTATTTTCTACTGTTTGCACTATTCTGTGAATAATTACTTACCTGATTGTGGTGTTTAGTGTATATATATTGTGTATAATACTTACCTCCAGGAGGAGTATTGGCTCTAAGATATTTTTGACCTTGTGTCACTAAAATAAAGTACCTTTATTTTTGGTAACACTGAGTATTGTCTTTTATTGTGTATAAGTACTGTGTAACTATAGTGGTATTGCAGGAGCTTTGCATGTCTCCTAGTTCAGCCTAAGCTGCTCTGCTACAGCTACCTCTAACAGCCTAAGCTGCTAGAACACTACTACATTTCACTAATAAGGGATACCTGGACCTGGTATAAGGTGTAAGTACCTAAGGTACCCACTACAAACCATGCCATCCTCCTACAGGGGCAACTCCGGCTCCCTCTCCTGCCTGACCAGCCCTCTTCCTGCCCATGAATACCGAATGATGTAAGAAAGAAAGAAAATAATATTTAAAAAGATTAGTGGTACAGCTAATAATAAAAATCTCTCCAAAAATATTTTCGAAAGGAAAAGGCAAAAGCAGTAACATTTAACTTTTCAAAATCAGAGCGCCTGTATAATACCATGTCGTGGACCATCCCATTCCAAATGTCCAAACCCTATTCAAAATTTCCTAAACTATATTTCGGAATTAATAATAAATTGTGATGAATGATTCTTTGCTTCTCATCTCATTCTCAATCTCTTAACAGCCTTTGACGGGTCAATTCAGTCTGCATTTTTAATGCATAGATGGATGCATGTAAGAGAGCGTAGATTTATATAACCTATATTAGAGTAGAATATCTATATTAATGTGTGATGATAATTGCATAGAAACTGTAATAATAGCGAATTTGCTTAAACAAGCATCTGATTTGTGACTACGGTAAATGGCCACCAATGTATACGCAAATTAATAATGATGAATAAAATGTTTATATTAGATTCAATTAAGCTTATATTAATGTTCGTATTGATGAAACCATATTGAAATTCCTTGTAAGCCTTAAGTTAGCGTGAGCTGTAGTTTAGTTGCTCAGCTCTCATATTAAATGCATTTTTCTGTTTTCCAGTGTGCTGACTCACAAAGGGCCATGACCCTGCAAATGTTCTTTTTCTTCAAACTTGGAAGATGCATGTATCTTTGTGATTCCGTTCCCAACCGCATATTTGGTGCTTTAGTTTAAGTTTTGTATACAAAATTGAAACAAGTGTAGATTAATGTAATGTACAAGGACGTTTAAACCAATAGATGATGGAACTGCTGACCCGAGAAGACATGCTAAGGTATGAAGTAACCCCGGACGTGCCACCTCCGAAGACGTCAATTGTGAAGACCAATCAGTGTTATGAATAATTGTGGGGTGACAATTGGGATTACCTAATGTTTAATTTGATAGGTTAAAGATAGTGGGGTATAGTAAATGTCCAATAGAATTTTGGGGGACTGTACTATGAAAAAGGGATAAAACCCATGTCACAGAAGAATCGAGAGAACTAGGTAGGGAATGCTATTGATTTTATCCAGAAACTTTGTCACTCTGTGGTGACTTTGAGAATTATTGAACCATCCTCATCCATAGACTACCCATTTTTACACTTCTTCTCCTTATGAGGGAAGTGTCCCCTATGCCCTTTAGTTGAGTCCTGATTGATGGCGTTTTGACTGATGTCCTGAAGACGAAGACTGATCCTGAGTGCTGACCTAATCTTTGGAGAGTAATTATGACAATGCAATCTGTAAATTGACTGTTTGCTTTTCCTTTCTAGGTACCAGCTGCTCATTTTGATAGAGGCCATAGTTAGATGTTTTCCAAATTGGTGTTCTAAATTGTTTTGCATGAAGCCCAACATGCTGATGCTAATCTGTGGTTAGGACAGGAGTTCACTTAGACTGACGCAAATAGACAAATGACTGACATTATGCTATGCTGATTTGATACGTATATGACATTTGCTGTATTCTGATCTATGTTTACGCTGTGTTATGTTCTGATGTTTGTGATTCTCTCGTTAATGAAATCTTATCACAGTTGCCATATCGTGACTATGCTATTATGCTTTTTGGTATTGAGATTGACTCTTTTGCTCGTAAATTGTAATCAATAGGGAATAAAATACATAAAAGTCTATTAAAAGGTGTGGTTATTAATGGCTGAAAAGGTCATGGTTGCGTCACTAATTTTGATTAATGTCTTTTACCAAAGTGAAGTGTATTGTTGTGGTAAATATTGACGACATTATTAATATATTGATTGGCATATTGATCAGCTATTTCGGCCTACGGTGTCTCTCAACTGGGTCACAAGATTCATTGGCCTAAAACGAGTCCTAATGTGTAATAAATTAACATAAAAGGACGCGTTAACAGTTCTGGTAGCAGAGCGACGGTTTGGCCCTTCGGGGCCCTAGGATGGAGAATCATTGTTTAATTTGTTTTTCTGTGATAATGCAAATTGGAGGTATGATGGATTTCTAAGTTCACCATGACTTTCCCGGGATCTCGGAGCCTGCCTAAGTGAGATGGGAATGTTCTTGGCGTCATAATGTGTGTTATAGGGTTTTTGCGCTTGCTCAGCTTATGCCTTTTGCAGGTGATTGTGAAATTTGTGCGTATCTAGGCCAGGTAAATGTTGTTTTAGTAGGAGTAGGCGTACTCCGCAGTATGAGAGTAGGGAAGTCGGCGTACTTTATATGAGTGTGGCGCTTGATGCTCAAAAATTATCCACGTGGTTGGTTGTTTTATGTACGGACCTGTCGTGGTCTAAGACTCCGGAGTATGTTGACAAGTGTAGGAGACACGGGTTTATGTTGTAATCTGTGCGGTTTAATAGGTCACTCAGGTGTGGTTGACAATTCAGGTTTGAGTCGAAATGCATGTGTGAAATCTTCGATGGAGATTTGGCTAGTTCTAAAGTGCACTAGGACGAGCCATTGACAAGTGGAGAGTAGAATTTGCGGGTCGAATTCTGCTTGCGTACGCGGGAGCTGATAAGGAGAAAGTAGCGGCTGAGGCTTCCAGTGAAATCTCTGTAAAGCTCTGAAGCTAATGTGTTACCCTTCCTGTAGTAAACCGGCAGATTTGTGTTGTCATTTAAGGTGCTCGCAATAAATTGCATTAGTTTGTGTGGATTCAGTGAGGTGCGGACGAGCCGCAAGACTTTGTCAGCTGCAGTGTGTGTGAATGTGATATCAGTAGTGCCGCGCTGAGATAGGTCAGTTGTCGAGAGGGGTCGTCCGTGAGAGGCAATAGGTTGAGAAAGGTGGGTGAAGAGTGTCCTGGGAACTAAGTCACTTTCTGATTAAATACAAATAAGAGAAAAATCGCAAAATGAATTTTGTCAAAGCATTCAAGAGCGCTCTTAAAGGAGACGCATATATTGTAGCAACTGATGGGGAGCCTACACCACCCGAGGGTACTTCAGCTTATATAGTTATGGAAGAGAAAGGTGTCGCGCCTTGTTTATGGATGAAACAGTGGCGCAAATTAACAGAGAAAGAGGGATGTTTAGAGTTCCCAGAACATGGGACGTTCAATACGAGGGTGCTAGAGAATTTGAGGTGGATGTTAAGTACACAGAAACCACCTCCGAGTCCAGCTCAGTATGAGGCTTTAGCGGTTTGGGATCTAATGGCTCTTAAACAGAGGCAAGAAAAGTTTCAGAGAAGACTGAGAAGAGCAGAAAAATCTTATGCAGAGGCGAGATGGGATGACGAAAATAAAATGTGGAGAAGGGGAATTGTTGATGGATTAAAAATTTTCCCAGCGATAGCACAGGGAGAAGAAACACAGGTAAAGAAAGCTTCCTGTAAAACAGATAAGGATTCATACAAATCTAAAGAGAATAAAAGACCTTGGGAAGAGGAAGATGATTCAGATGATGAGGAATTCATGGACAGATTATTACATGATCGCCCGCCACCTTACGCAGTGAACGATAGCGCTCAAAGCACTAGCATGGATCCTGGGAACCCGACGCAGGAGAAGGGAGTTGCTGATACGGTACAGACTAGTGATACGGCTTTGATACAGAACGGTTTCAGTGTACCCACTGCACCAGACATACTGATACAGTTGCAACCTCCACCGCAGATACAGAGAATCTACCCAGACGTTCCAGTACTTGAGACTACTACAAATCTGATAGTGCCACCAGACCCGATATATATGAAATCAAAGTTAGTGCAAATTGAGTCAACTCTGAAATTGCTGTCCCAACCGCAATCACAACTGATACCAGGGTACAACCCAGTAGCTGGTCTGCCATTAGTGCCTGTCCCGTGTACTTTGGAACAGACCTATGGAGTTACTGCTCCACGGAGTTTGGGACCGGGTCAGACACCTGCTGCCATATCGTTGCCAATTACTGTCGGTCCACCAGTGCCATTGTATGCTCAAGGCAAAACAGACGTATGTGATCAGGGAGTAATGACCCATGATGTGATAAGAGGAGGGTCTATAGGAACCCCCAGATAATGGCCCCGGGAGAACAAGCAGTTGAAAAGCCAAGGTCTTTAATAGACCATAGTCCAGTGGGAGCACCCATAGAAGCAATGCGTCAAGCAGGGCTAGGGGTTTTAACTCCGCAGACGATGAGTACAAACGCTTCACAGTCACCAATGATACATGCAGGGAACATTTCGCTGCACGGTTTTACAGTACAACAGCTAAACGAATGGCTAGAAAAGACATATACTTCACAAAAGACTACAGTGACTACAGTTGAACCGGAAAAGGAAAGGCAAGATGAGTATCTAAATTTTGTAAGATTAGGGGCAGAAGCTGCTGAGTTAGTCGAAGGTACGATGGGAGTAAATAGATTGAAGTCATACACAGAAGCAGAATTGAGATTCCTGTGCCGCAAGATTACCAAAGAAGTAGGCAAGGTGCATCAGAGATTAGCGAACCTGGCAGATAAATACAATATGGATATCGGAAACACTAAACATTTGAAAAGCAGTTACAGATTAGATTTTGACTCCAAAGATTTTGAGCACATGAGGTCTGCGGGAATGAAGGCACATTTGAAAGAATTGTTGCAAAGTGCGCAAATCTGGGGTGCACTGGAAAAATGGGAAGGCAGATGGGCAAAGAAAAGGGATAAGGAAAAAGGTGACAGTCCAGGGTCAAATCAAGCCAAAGCCTCACCCGATGTGGAATCAGTAAAAATACTACCTATGAGAGAAACAGCTGGTGGTGTCTTAGTTCATGTACCATGGTCCAGGGGAGACATCCTAGCCTTTACTAATGATTATCCCAGATTGAGGGAGAAACCGATCGAGTGGTACCAACAGACAGACAGGTTTGTGAAACTTGCAAAGTGTCTTTGGGAAGACTTGAATACCTTGTTTGAGATCATTGTTCCGCCTGATTTATGGCTCGAGTGCAAAAGAGAGGTAGATTGGCCAACGAAGGAGCCGGCAAGGGATAAGGTGACCGGGGCACCCTCTGAAGAAGTGATGAAGTACTATCATAAGGTGATTGAGTTTTTGAAACAAAAGGTGTCGCCGAAGGTGACTGATTGGCAGAAGATTGACCGGACCTCACAAGAGGTTAAGGAATCAATACATGCTTACTATGAGAGATTGTTAAAGGCATTTAAACACTACAGTGGTACTGAGACTATTGAACCGAAGGACATGAACCATCTTGTGTTTAGATTCGTCGAAGGGCTGAGACCAGAAGTTAGCCAGATGATTAAGAATCATTTGATTTGTTGGCAAGTGAAGCTGATTGATGAAGTGTTGCAGTATGCGAAATACTGTAGTGCCGAAATTGAGTTAAAGCAGAAAAAGCTGAAAGAGAAATTGATGGTGATGCAGATAAGGGCTGCACAGGCAGGAATACAGGGAAATGGAGTTCAACAGATGATACAGCAGCAATCGCAAATGACTGGTGTGTTTCAGACACAGCCGAGAGGTCGAGGCCGAGGGTTTGTGATTCGCAGTCCAGACTTGAATACTTTTGTGGTTCAAAATGACATACAAGGGGCGAAAAAGATGTCACCATGTCACGCGTGAGGGGACGTGGGGCACTGGAAACGTGAGTGCCCGAATGTGGTACCGGATGGTGTTGTTCAGCAAAGCACTAATGTCGGTACATTGCAAAATGTGAGAGGTCCAAAATTGAGACATCAAAACCCGAGTTTTCAAAATAACCTGGTACAGATGCAAGGGGTACAGCCCATGCAGCAGATGCAAATGTCGTGTTTCCAGCCAGCGCAAATGCAACCAGTACAATAGCAGGTTCCCATGGTACCTAGACAGCAAATGCAATTACCAATGGCTCCGATGGGACAGCAGCAGGTGATGCTTCCTCAACAGGTCACAGGTCAGGTAATGAATCAAAATAATACAGTACAACAATTCCCATTACGAGGTGATAATGGCATGAATGGAGAGTGGTCAGATGATAGCTCAGATAGCAAACAGTGCAGACTTGCAGCATCTTTAGAGGTGGATCAGAGGGGTCCCTATGTGGAAGGAAAGGTGATGGGCTACAAAGTCTCGTTCCTGGTTGATACCGGAGCTACACGCTCTACAGTGAGAAGTGCGGAGGTTCCAAAATTACCACTTTCAGGGCGTACTATAAGGGTGGTCGGAGTAGCAAATCAGTACCTGACAAACCCGATTACAGGTCCAGTACAGGTTGAGATCGGCAACTTCCAGGGGCTACATAGGTTTGTAGTCTGCGATTCAAGTCCAGTATCCCTACTGGGAAGGGACTTACTGTGTAAGACAAAATGTTCGATTACCTGTTCCAATGATGGAATCGGAGTACAGACAAATAGTGACGATGAGGGAGATGAAGGTCAGTTTTCAGAGGGGGAAACAGAGACGGCTAATGAGGATTATCCTTTAATTACCCTGTTCCCGATGCTTACCATGATTGATCTTCCTGTCGAGTTACAGGGGACGGTAACAGAGAAAGTGTGGGATCTGACAGGGAAAGAAGTAGGGCTAATAAAAGGCGTGGAACCAGTTAAAGTACAGGTAAAGCCGAATGCAGTGTTTCCTGAGGTGCCACAATATCATATGGCACAAGATGTTCTTATCGAAGTGTCTCAAATAATTGCAGACTTTCTGAGACAGGGAGTCCTGAAAGAGGTCTTGAGCAGTCCATGTAACTCTCCCATAATGGGTTTGAAAAAGCCTTGTGGGAAAGTCCAAATTGTGCAGGATTTGAGGAAAATAAATGAGATTGTGGTAAAATGTTGCCCCATAGTGCCCAATCCAGCAGTAATCATGTTCCAGGTTCCATGTCATGCTGAGTGGTTCACCGTTATAGACCTGTCACAAGCTTTTTTTTTTCGGTACCTTTTCATGAGGATAGCCAATTTTTATTCAGCTTAAAATTTCTGGATAAGGTGTACAGTTGGTGCAGAATTCCTCAAGGGTTTTCTGAATCACCGTCCATTTTGAATCAGATATTTAGAAAGGATTTAGAATCCTTAGTATTGCCTTTCAATTCGATTCTAGTGCAGTACATCGATGATTTGCTGATCGCGTCCAAAACAAGGGACAACTGTAAATACGATACCATTGCCTTACTGAATCATTTGGGAAAGAATGGGCATAAGGTGTCACCTAAGAAGCTGCAATACTGTCAAAAAGAGGTGAAATACCTAGGGCATCTAATTGAAAAAGGATCCAGGTGAATATCAAAAGAAAGAATAACAGCCATATTGCAAATGAACCCTCCAACAACAAAAAGGGATGTCAGGATGTTTCTGGGAATGGTGGGATACTGTCGCTAGTGGATACCCAACTTCTCGATTATCTCAAAACCTTTGATAAAACTGACAGGCAAGGAGATCAAGGATGAGCCATATACCATAGCTTTGTCCAAAGAAGAGCTTGAGTCATTTATGGAATTGAGAGAGTGCATGTGCAGGGCACCAGCGTTAGGTATGCCTGATTATACGAAGCCTTTTCTACTGTTTTGTTATGAACGTGATACTTGTTCTTTGTCTGTCTTGACACAGGTCCATGGAGGTGCAAATCGCCATGTAGCATATTTTTCAGCTACCTTGGACCCCGTCGCAGCAGCCTTACCGGGTTGTTTGCGCGCAGTTGCAGCAGTTTGGTCAGAGCCTTACGCAGTGTGAAGGCATAGTCATGGGATATCCCCTAACAGTAATGGTTCCGCATTCAGTTGAAATTTTGTTGACTCCAACCAAAACTCAGCACATGACAAATGCTCGACTTACTAAGTATGAGACAATCATACTGGGGTCACCGAATGTTTCACTAAAACGATGTACTGTATTGAACCCGGCAACTTTACTTCCTGTTGAAAACACTGAAATTAACAATGAGGAAGAATTCGAACATGACTGTCTTGAGGTAACAGAATTATGTACCAAACCACGACCAGATATTCAGGACACACAGTTAAAAGAAAATGATTGTATCATGTTTGTCGATGGGTCTTGTTTAAGAGATTCTGTTGGAACACTGAGAGCTGGTTATGCTGTATGTACCATAGCTGGTATTATTGAAGCTTCCTGGCTCGAGAGAGTGTTTTCTGCACAAGTGGCAGAATTAATTGCCCTTACTAAGGCATGCCACGCAGCTGTGAACTTGAGAGTCACTATCTATACTGACAGGAGATATGGATTTGGAATTGTACATGATTTGGGCCAACTATGGTCACAGAGAGGTTTCATGACCTCTTCTGGTTCTCCCGTGAAAAATGGTGAACAAATAAAGGATTTGTTACATGCAATTCAGTTACCTCTTGAAATTGCCGTGGTGAAATGCAATGGTCATGTTAAGTCACAAGACTTTGTGTCCATGGGAAACGGTTATGCAGATCAAGTCGCAAGGTTTTGCGCATTGAACTGTATATCGTTCAAGGAGCAGTGGGAATTGTTACCACAAACTGAAAATGACACGTGTTTGAACCTTGCAATAAGGGTGGTTGATACTCTAGATGAGTTTAAAACATTACAAAGTCGTGCAAGCAAAGAGGAAAAACGTTCCTGGCAGAGAATGCAATGTGTACAGAGGGCTGATGATTTGTGGGTCTCAGAGGAAGGGAAGAACGAGTTACTTACCTTCGGTAACGACTTTTCTGGTGGATACATTAGCTACCTGTGGATTCCTCACCTAATGAATACTCCCATTGCGCCAGCATTCGACGGAAATCTTCTTCCTAGCTTCTGCACGTCGACGAGGACGTCACATTTGCCCACGCGACGCCGTGTGACGTCATACAGGCAATAAGAGGTCCCCGCCGACGTGCAGACGTCAGTACCAACATTTTTTACGTGCCTGAGAATAATAGGCCATTGAGATAAAAGAACAAATAGCAATATTTAATGATATTCCAAACAAATACATCATTCTAAGAACTTAATTCTTACTCTTTTTTTTTTTTTTTTAAATCAAATGAATAAATATATGAACAATATATATTATGAACATATATACAAAATATATACAAGTCCTCAAAACCAAGAGGAGCACACTCAATAATTACTTGGTTAGACCAGACAGGCAACGGGGAGGCGGGTGGGACCGTGAGGAATCCACAGGTAGCTAATGTATCCACCAGAAAAGTCGTTACCGAAGGTAAGTAACTCGTTCTTCTGATGGATACAACTACCTGTGGATTCCTCACCTAATGAATAGAGTCCCAAAGCAGTACCGCACTCGGTGGTGGGTGCCTGAATGGTCAAACCAAGAAATCCTGCAGCACTGACCGTGCAAAATGGCCGTCCCTTCTGACCTCAGAGTCCAAACAGTAATGTTTCGCAAAAGTGTGAAGGGACGACCAAGTTGCGGCCTTGCAGATGTCGCCCACAGGAACACCTCTGGCCAAGGCCGAAGTGGCCGATTTAGCTCTGGTGGAATGAGCTCTAATACCATCAGGAGGATTCTTCTTTGCTAAAGAGTAACACATTTTAATACAAAGAACAACCCACCTGGAGAGTGTTCTCTTGTGGACCGCCTTTCCTCTCCTCTTTCCCACGTATCCGATGAAAAGCTGATCCTCCAGCTTGAAATCCTTTGTCCTGTCTATGTAAAAGCTTAGCGCCCTCTTTGGGTCCAAGCGGTGTAGTCTCTCTTCTTCCTTTGAAGGATGAGGCGGAGGATAAAACGTGGACAGAGTAATTGTCTGGGCCAAATGAAAGGGTGAAACAACCTTCGGGAGGAAAGCAGCCTTGGTCCTCAACACCACCTTATCCCCATAAAAAGTTGTATAAGGGGGTTTTACCGATAAAGCCTGCAACTCACTCACTCTCCTTGCAGAAGTTATAGCAACCAGGAAGACTGTTTTAAGAACTAACAATCTTAAGGGGCAAGAATGCATAGGCTCAAAAGGGGACCCCATAAGGAAAGTTAGGACCAAGGACAAATCCCATTGAGGCATAACGAAAGGATTTGGAGGAAATTTATTCATAAGGCCCTTTAAGAATCTAAGTACTAAAGGAGATTTAAATAACAAAGGCTGGTCTGGAAGACAAATGAAGGCTGACAAAGCAGACAAGTAACCCTTAACCGTAGCCACTGCACAACCCCTCTGTGCTAAAGACAAAGCAAAAGATAAAACGTCTGACAAATGAGCACGTAAGGGATCAATCTGTCTCTCTCCACACCATACCACAAATTTTGACAACCTTTTAGCGTTGATAGATTTAGTGGAGTGTCGCCTGGCCGCTAAGATAACATCCACTACATCAGGCGGGAGAGAAAAGGAACTCAGGTTGCCCCGTTCAATCTCCAGGCATGAAGGTGCAGACTCTGGAGGTTGGGGTGTAAAACCTGCCCCTGCGATTGCGAGAGGAGGTCTGCCCTGAGAGGGAAGACGGAGCGGAGGGCACAGTGAGAGTTGGAGAAGGTCGGAATACCACACCCTCCTTGGCCAATCCGGAGCAATTAAGATTACCTGGGCCCGGTCTTGGCGAATTTTCCTCAACACTCGAGGAATCAAGGGTATGGGGGGAAACGCGTAAAGCAACTGGCCGCACCAGGTTCTCCCAAACGCGTCCCCCAACGCTCCTTGCACCGGATACTGGGGGCTGCAGAATAACGGGCAGTGCGAGTTCTCCCGGGTGGCAAACAGATCTATCCGAGGAAACCCCCACATCTGGAAGATTAAACAGACTTGATCTGGATGGAGACGCCACTCGTGGTCGGCCGAGAAATGGCGACTGAGATTGTCCGCACGTATATTCAAGACTCCAGCCAGATGATTTGCTACCAAGCAAATCTGATGGTCCTTTGCCCAGGCCCATAGTCGAAGAGAAGGTACGACCCCACTCCTCCCTGTTTGTTTATATACCACATCGCGGTAGTATTGTCAGTCAGGACCTGAACCGACTGACCGCGAAGGGATGGGAGGAAGGCCTTGAGAGCCAGCCGTACAGCCCGTAACTCTAACAGATTGATATGAAACATCTGTTCCTCTGAAGACCAAAACCCTTTGATCTCCAGGTCCCCCAGATGAGCTCCCCACCCTAGAGTGGAAGCATCCGTTAAGACCGTGGTCACTGGTGGAGGCTGCATGAACGGCCTTCCCTGGGAAAGATTGTCGTCCGCAATCCACCACTTCAAATCCGTGGCAGCATCTCTGGAGACCTTGACAGAACCTTCGATATCTCCGTTGTGTTGAGACCACTGCCTTCGGAGGCACCACTGAAGAGCCCTCATGTGCCAGCAAGCATGCGTGACCAACAGTATGCAGGAGGCAAACAGACCGAGCAGACGTAGGACCTTGAGGACTGGAATGACCGCTCCACTTTGAAACATTGGAACCAACGCCTGAATGTCTTGCATCCGCTGAGGTGGAGGAAAGGCTTGATTCAATGTTGTATCCAGTACTGCCCCTATGAACAGGAGGCGCTGAGAGGGCTCTAGGTGAGATTTGGGCACGTTCACCGAAAAGCCCAAGTTGAACAACAACTGGGTTGTCGACTGCAGATGATGCGACACAAGCTCCGGGGACTTGGCTTTGATCAACCAGTCGTCCAGGTAAGGGAATACCGCTATCCCCCTCCTTCTGAGCTCTGCCGCAACCACCGACATCACCTTCGTGAAGACTCGAGGTGCTGAAGTAAGACCAAACGGGAGGACCGCAAACTGATAGTGCTGCGACCCTACCACAAACCGGAGATATTTCCTGTGCGACTTGAGTATCGGGATATGAAAATAAGCATCCTGCAAGTCAACAGACACCATCCAATCTCCCTTGTTCAACGCCAAAAGCACCTGAGCTAGGGTCAGCATCTTGAACTTTTCCTGTTTGAGGAACCAATTCAAAATCCTCAGGTCCAGGATTGGTCTCAACCGACCATCCTTCTTGGGAATCAGGAAGCACCTTGAATAACAACCTTGACCCTTTTCCTGCTCTGGAACCAACTCCACCGCGCCCTATAAAAGGAGGACTTGAACCTCCTGTTCTAGCAACAGGAGGTGTTCTTCTGAACAATAAGATGGGTGGGGCGGGATGGGGAGGCGGAAACTCCCGAAAGGGAAGTGTGAGAAAGTAGCCTCTTTCTAGCCTTGTTACCCCCACTTTTGGCATGTTTGTGAGTGTATGTCAGGGTGTTTTCACTGTCTCACTGGGATCCTGCAAGCCAGGGCCCAGTGCTCATAGTGAAAACCCTATGTTTTCAGTATGTTTGTTATGTGTCACTGGGACCCTGCTAGTCAGGACCCCAGTGCTCATAAGTTTGTGGCCTATATGTATGTGTTCCCTGTGTGGTGCCTAACTGTCTCACTGAGGCTCTGCTAACCAGAACCTCAGTGGTTATGCTCTCTCATTTCTTTCAAATTGTCACTAACAGGCTAGTGACCAATTTTACCAATTTACATTGGCTTACTGGAACACCCTTATAATTCCCTAGTATACGGTACTAAGGTACCCAGGGTATTGGGGTTCCAGGAGATCCATATGGGCTGCAGCATTTCTTTTGCCACCAATAGGGAGCTCTGACAATTCTTACACAGGCCTGCCACTGCAGCCTGAGTGAAATAACGTCCACGTTATTTCACAGCCATTTTACACTGCACTTAAGTAACTTATAAGTCACCTATATGTCTAACCTTTACCTGGTAAAGGTTAGGTGCAAAGTTACTTAGTGTGAGGGAACCCTGGCACTAGCCAAGGTGCCCCCACATTGTTCAGGGCCAATTCCCCGGACTTTGTGAGTGCGGGGACACCATTACACGCATGCACTACATATAGGTCACTACCTATATGTAGCTTCACAATGGTAACTCCGAATATGGCCATGTAACAGGTCTATGATCATGGAATTGCCCCCTCTATGCCATCCTGGCATAGTTGGCACAATCCCATGATCCCAGTGGTCTGTAGCACAGACCCTGGTACTGCCAAACTGCCTTTCCTGGGGTTTCACTGCAGCTGCTGCTGCTGCCAACCCCTCAGACAGGTTTCTGCCCTCCTGGGGTCAAGCCAGGCTTGTCCCAGGATGGCAGAACAAAGGACTTCCTCTGAGAGAGGGTGTTACACCCTTTCCCTTTGGAAAATGGTGTGAAGGCAGGGGAGGAGTAGCCTCCCCCAGCCTCTGGAAATGCTTTCTTGGGCACAGATGTGCCCAATTCTGCATAAGCCAGTCTACACCGGTTCAGGGGACCCCTTAGCCCTGCTCTGGCGCGAAACTGGACAAAGGAAAGGGGAGTGACCCCTCCCCTGACCTGCACCTCCCCTGGGAGGTGTCCAGAGCTCCTCCAGTGTGCTCCAGACCTCTGCCATCTTGGAAACAGAGGTGCTGCTGGCACACTGGACTGCTCTGAGTGGCCAGTGCCACCAGGTGACGTCAGAGACTCCTTCTGATAGGCTCCTTCAGGTGTTGCTAGCCTATCCTCTCTCCTAGGTAGCCAAACCCTCTTTTCTGGATAGTTAGGGTCTCTGTCTCTGGGGAAACTTTAGATAACGAATGCAAGAGCTCATCCGAGTTCCTCTGCATCTCTCTCTTCACCTTCTGCCAAGGAATCGACTGCTGACCGCGCTGGAAGCCTGCAAAACTGCAACATAGTAGCAAAGACGACTACTGCAACTCTGTAACGCTGATCCTGCCGCCTTCTCAACTGTTTTCCTGGTGGTGCATGCTGTGGGGGTAGTCTGCCTCCTCTCTGCACTAGAAGCTCCGAAGAAATCTCCCGTGGGTCGACGGAATCTTCCCCCTGCAACCGCAGGCACCAAAAAGCTGCATTACCGGTCCCTTGGGTCTCCTCTCAGCACGACGAGCGAGTTCCCTCGAATCCAGCAACTCTGTCCAAGTGACTCCCACAGTCCAGTGACTCTTCAGCCCAAGTTTGGTGGAGGTAAGTTCGTGCCTCCCCACGCCAGACTGCATTGCTGGGAACCGCGACTTTTGCAGCTACTCCGGCCCCTGTGCACTTCCGGCGGAAATCCTTTGTGCACAGCCAAGCCTGGGTCCACGGCACTCTAATCTGCATTGCACGACTTTCTAAGTTGGTCTCCAGCGACGTGGGACTCCTTTGTGTAACTTCGGGTGAGCACCGTTTCACGCATCCTCGTAGTGCCTGTTTCTGGCACTTCTCCGGGTGCTACCTGCTGCTGAGAGGGCTCCTTGTCTTGCTCGACGTCCCCTCTACCTCCTGGCGCAATTTGCGACATCCTGGTCCTTCCTGGGCCACAGCAGCGTCCAAAAACGCTAACCACACGATTTGCAGCTAGCAAGGCTTGTTGGCATTCTTCCGGCGGGAAAACACTTCTGCACGACTTTCCACGGCGTGAGGGATCCATCCTCCAAAGGGGAAGTCTCTTGCCCTTGTCGTTCCTGCAGAAACCTTAGCTTCTTCTGTCCAGTAGAAGCTTCTTTGCACCCACAGCTGGCATTTCCTGGGCATCTGCCCATCTCCGACTTGCTTGTGACTTTTGGACTTGGTCTCCTTGTTCCACAGGTACCCTCGACTGGAAATCCATTGTTGTTGCATTGCTGGTTTGTGTCTTTCCTGCCTTATTCCCCTATCACGACTTCTTTGTCCTTTGGGGAACTTTAGTGCACTTTGCACTCACTTTTCAGGGTCTTGGGGTGGGATATTTTTCTAACCCTTACTATTTTCTAATAGTCCCAGCGACCCTCTACAAGGTCACATAGGTTTGGGGTCCATCCGTGGTTCGCATTCCACTTTTGGAGTATATGGTTTGTGTTGCCCCTATCCCTATGTGTCCCCATTGCATCCTATTGTAACTATACACTGTTTGCACTGTTTTCTAAGACTATACTGCATATTTCTGGTATTGTGTATATATATCTTGTGTATATTTCCTATCCTCTCACTGAGGGTACACTCTGAGATACTTTGGCATATTGTCATAAAAATAAAGTACCTTTATTTTTAGTATAACTGTGTATTGTGTTTTCTTATGATATTGTGCATATGACACTAAGTGGTACTGTAGGAGCTTCACTCGTCTCCTAGTTCAGCCTTAGCTGCTCTGCTAAGCTACCATTATCTATCAGCCTATGCTGCTAGACACCCTATACACTAATAAGGGATAACTGGGCCTGGTGCAAGGTGCAAGTACCCCTAGGTACTCACTACAAGCCAGTCCAGCCTCCTACATTGGTTGTGCAGCGGTGGGATAAGTGCTTTGAGACTACTTACCACTCTTGTCATTGTACTTTTCATAAGAGAAAAATATACAAAACAAGTTCAGTGTATATACACATAACCAAAAGGTTTTGCATTTTCTCTTTTCACTCTTTTCTAAGTGCTGAAAAGTACTTCTAAACTTTCTAAAAAGTTCTAAAAAGTTTTAAAAGTTTTTTTCTGTCTTTCTAAAAAGTTCAGAAAACTTTTTTCTCTTTTTCTATCACTTTAACTCTCTCTAAAAATGTCTGGCACAGGCCAAAATGTTGATCTGTCCAAACTTGCATATGATCACCTTAGCTGGAAAGGAGCAAGGAGTCTCTGCATAGAGAGAGGTTTGAGTGTAGGGAAGAATCCTTCCTTGGAATTGTTACTTAACATGCTTAGAGAACAAGATAAGGCTAAAAGTGCCCCATCTGTTGAAAAAGTAGCTAATGGTTCCTAATCTGATCCAGGGACTCCCCCAGGAAAAGATTTAGGAAAGAAACTTTCTAGCCTGCCCATTACTAGACAGTCTAGCATAGTTGGTACTGAGGTGGAGTCACATCATACAGATGGTGTGCTCTCACATTACACTGTCAGCCAAACTGTTAGGGTGTCCTCTGTAAGGGACAGGTCTCCCTTCTGTTCATTCTCATCATACTTCTGTGTCTAAGAATGTCCCTCCCACCAACCCTGATGACAGAATGTTAGAGAGGGAACTCAATAAGTTGAGGGTGGAACAAACCAGACTGAAGCTTAAAAAGCAACAGCTGGATTTGGATAGACAGTCTTTAGAACTAGAAAAGGAAAGACAGAAGTTGGGTTTTGAAACCCATGGTGGCAGCAGCAGTATTCCCCATAGTCATCCTGCAAAAGAGCATGATTCCAGGAATCTGCATAAGATAGTTCCCCCTTATAAGGAGGGGGATGACATTAACAAGTGGTTTGCTGCACTTGAGAGGGCCTGTGTTGTACAGGATGTCCCTCAAAGGCAGTGGGCTGCTATCCTATGGCTATCATTTAGTGGAAAAGGTAGGGATAGGCTCCTTACTGTGAAAGAAAGTGATGCCAATAATTTTACAGTTCTTAAGAATGCACTCCTGGATGGTTATGGCTTAACGACTGAACAATACAGGATAAAGTTCAGAGAGACCAAAAAGGAGTCTTCACAAGACTGGATTGATTTCATTGACCATTCAGTGAAGGCCTTGGAGGGGTGGTTACATGGCAGTAAAGTTACTGATTATGACAGCCTGTATAACTTGATCCTGAGAGAGCATATTCTTAATAATTGTGTGTCTGATTTGTTGCACCAGTACTTGGTGGACTCTGATCTGACCTCTCCCCAAGAATTGGGAAAGAAGGCAGACAAATGGGTCAGAACAAGGGTGAACAGAAAAGTTCATACAGGGGGTGACAAAGAGAACAATAAGAAGAAAGATGGTGAAAAATCTCAAGATAAGCATGGGGATAAGGGTAAAACCAAAGATCCCACTTCAAATCTTAAACACTCTTCAGGGGGTGGGGATAAAACAAATTCTTCCTCTTCTTCTCAACCTACACAATTTAAAAAGCCTTGGTGCTTTGTGTGTAAAAACAGAGGCCATAGGCCAGGGGATAAGTCCTGTCCAGGTAAACCCCCTGAGCCTACCACCACTAATACATCAAGCTCTAGTGCCCCTAGCAGTAGTGGTACTAGTGGTGGGACTGCTGGCAACAGTCAAGTTAAGGGTGTAGTTGGGTTCACTTATGGGTCCATAGTAGAAACTGGGGTAGTCAGTCCCAAGACAGTTTCTGTCACACCCAGTGGCACTGGCCTTGCTACACTGGCTGCTTGTCCCCTTACAATGGATAAGTACAGGCAGACAGTTTCAATAAATGGTGTTGAGGCCTTGGCCTACAGGGACACAGGTGCCAGTATCACTTTGGTGACTGAAAACCTAGTGCACCCTGATCAACACATCATTGGACAACAGTATAAGATTATTGATGTCCATAACTCCACTAAGTTTCTTCCCTTAGCTATAATTCAGTTTAGTTGGGGTGGAGTTACTGGCCCTAAGCAGGTGGTGGTATCACCTAGCTTACCTGTAGACTGTCTCTTAGGTAATGACCTAGAGGCTTCAGGTTGGGCTGATGTAGAGTTTTATGCCCATGCAGCCATGCTGGGCATTCCCAGAGGAATTGTTCCCTCTCATTTCTACTGAAATGAAAAAGCAAAGGAGAGAAGGCCTGAAAACTCAGGATCCCTCTCCATCAACAGGTAAAAAGGGTATCACAGTATCCCCTAACCACCCTACCATTCAGGATACCATTCCTGTGGTGGGAGAAACCTCTCCTGGGGTGGCACCTGTTCCAAGGGAATCATCAGTTGGCAAAACTGTACTCCCTGAGGTGGAAGTACCTCTCTGTGGGATAACTAACATTGGTGAGAAAAAGAGCACCATTTTAGTTAACATGGAGCATCCCTCCAACCCTCCCAGAGAAACTTTAGTGCAGAAACCCTGCCCTGCCTTACAACACTTAGGACAGCATCCCTGCCCTAGTGTGGAGCTCAAAGGACAGCATCCCTGCCCTGCTCCAACTCAAGAGAAACAGCATCCCTGTTCTCTCTTCCAGCCATTTGGACAAAGTTTTTGCCCAGCTATGGCTTTTCTGCGACAGCATCCCTGTCTGGCATTTCCATCACTACAAATAGGTTCAGTGGACAATTCCCACTGCTCTAAACTAAAACTTACTGATAGAAACTCTGAAAATACATCTTCACATTGTTGCTTAGCTAAAAAACTTCAAACAGGGTGGTTTACATCCCCACAGGGAAGTAAACATATAGTGGATGATAAAGGGAGTAACCAGTCTATTGCAGAGCTACTCTCTACTTATCACCACTTAGACAATAAAGTCTCAACTGGCCAAGGTTAGCCTTATTGTCCTTCGTTTGGGGGGGGGTTCTGTGAGAAAGTAGCCTCTTTCTAGCCTTGTTACCCCCACTTTTGGCATGTTTGTGAGTGTATGTCAGGGTGTTTTCACTGTCTCACTGGGATCCTGCAAGCCAGGGCCCAGTGCTCATAGTGAAAACCCTATGTTTTCAGTATGTTTGTTATGTGTCACTGGGACCCTGCTAGTCAGGACCCCAGTGCTCATAAGTTTGTGGCCTATATGTATGCGTTCCCTGTGTGGTGCCTAACTGTCTCACTGAGGCTCTGCTAACCAGAACCTCAGTGGTTATGCTCTCTCATTTCTTTCAAATTGTCACTAACAGGCTAGTGACCAATTTTACCAATTTACATTGGCTTACTGGAACACCCTTATAATTCCCTAGTATATGGTACTAAGGTACCCGGGGTATTGGGGTTCCAGGAGATCCATATGGGCTGCAGCATTTCTTTTGCCACCCATAGGGAGCTCTGACAATTCTTACACAGGCCTGCCACTGCCATTTTACACTGCACTTAAGTAACTTATAAGTCACCTATATGTCTAACCTTTACCTGGTAAAGGTTAGGTGCAAAGTTACTTAGTGTGAGGGCACCCTGGCACTAGCCAAGGTGCCCCCACATTGTTCAGGGCCAATTCCCCGGACTTTGTGAGTGCGGGGACACCATTACACGCGTGCACTACATATAGGTCACTACCTATATGTAGCTTCACAATGGTAACTCCGAATATGGCCATGTAACATGTCTATGATCATGGAATTGCCCCCTCTATGCCATCCTGGCATAGTTGGCACAATCCCATGATCCCAGTGGTCTGTAGCACAGACCCTGGTACTGCCAAACTGCCTTTCCTGGGGTTTCACTGCAGCTGCTGCTGCTGCCAACCCCTCAGACAGGTTTCTGCCCTCCTGGGGTCAAGCCAGGCTTGTCCCAGGATGGCAGAACAAAGGACTTCCTCTGAGAGAGGGTGTTACACCCTCTCCCTTTGGAAAATGGTGTGAAGGCAGGGGAGGAGTAGCCTCCCCCAGCCTCTGGAAATGCTTTCTTGGGCACAGATGTGCCCAATTCTGCATAAGCCAGTCTACACCGGTTCAGGGGACCCCTTAGCCCTGCTCTGGCGCAAAACTGGACAAAGGAAAGGGGAATGACCACTCCCCTGACCTGCACCTCCCCTGGGAGGTGTCCAGAGCTCCTCCAGTGTGCTCTAGACCTCTGCCATCTTGGAAACAGAGGTGCTGCTGGCACACTGGACTGCTCTGAGTGGCCAGTGCCACCAGGTGACGTCAGAGACTCCATCTGATAGGCTCCTTCAGGTGTTGCTAGCCTATCCTCTCTCCTAGGTAGCCAAACCCTCTTTTCTGGATAGTTAGGATCTCTGTCTCTGGGGAAACTTTAGATAACGAATGCAAGAGCTCATCTGAGTTCCTCTGCATCTCTCTCTTCACCTTCTGCCAAGGAATCGACTGCTGACCGCGCTGGAAGCCTGCAAAACTGCAACATAGTAGCAAAGACGACTACTGCAACTCTGTAACGCTGATCCTTCCGCCTTCTCAACTGTTTTCTGGGTGGTGCATGCTGTGGGGGTAGTCTGCCTCCTCTCTGCACTAGAAGCTCCGAAGAAATCTCCCGTGGGTCGACGGAATCTTCCCCCTGCAACCGCAGGCACCAAAAAGCTGCATTACCGGTCCCTTGGGTCTCCTCTCAGCACGACGAGCGAGGTCCCTCGAATCCAGCAACTCTGTCCAAGTGACTCCCACAGCCCAGTGACTCTTCAGCCCAAGTTTGGTGGAGGTAAGTCCTTGCCTCCCCACGCCAGACTGCATTGCTGGGAACCGCGCCTTTTGCAGCTATTCCGGCCCCTGTGCACTTCCGGCGGAAATCCTTTGTGCACAGCCAAGCCTGGGTCCACGGCACTCTAACCTGCATTGCACGACTTTTTAAGTTGGTCTCCGGCGACGTGGGACTCCTTTGTGTAACTTCGGGTGAGCACCGTTTCACGCATCCTCGTAGTGCCTGTTTCTGGCACTTCTCCGGGTGCTACCTGCTGCTGAGAGGGCTCCTTGTCTTGCTCTACGTCCCCTCTACCTCCTGGCGCAATTTGCGACATCCTGGTCCTTCCTGGGCCACAGCAGCGTCCAAAAATGCTAACCGCACGATTTGCAGCTAGCAAGGCTTGTTGGCGTTCTTCCGGCGGGAAAACACTTCTGCACGACTCTCCACGGCGTGAGGGATCCGTCCTCCAAAGGGGAAGTCTCTAGCCCTTGTCGTTCCTGCAGAAACCTTAGCTTCTTCTGTCCAGTAGAAGCTTCTTTGCACCCACAGCTGGCATTTCCTGGGCATCTGCCCATCTTCGACTTGCTTGTGACTTTTGGACTTGGTCCCCTTGTTCCACAGGTACCCTCGACTGGAAATCCTTCGTTGTTGCATTGCTTGTTTGTGTCTTTCCTGCCTTATTTCCCTATCACGACTTCTTTGTCCTTTGGGGAACTTTAGTGCACTTTGCACTCACTTTTCAGGGTCTTGGGGTGGGCTATTTTTCTAACCCTTACTATTTTCTAATAGTCCCAGCGACCCTCTACAAGGTCACATAGGTTTGGGGTCCATTCGTGGTTCGCATTCCACTTTTGGAGTATATGGTTTGTGTTGCCCCTATCCCTATGTGTCCCCATTGCATCCTATTGTAACTATACATTGTTTGCACTGTTTTCTAAGACTATACTGCATATTTCTGGTATTGTGTATATATATCTTGTGTATATTTCCTATCCTCTCACTGAGGGTACACTCTGAGATACTTTGGCATATTGTCATAAAAATAAAGTACCTTTATTTTTAGTATAACTGTGTATTGTGTTTTCTTATGATATTGTGCATATGACACTAAGTGGTACTGTAGGAGCTTCACTCGTCTCCTAGTTCAGCCTAAGCTGCTCTGCTAAGCTACCATTATCTATCAGCCTATGCTGCTAGACACCCTATACACTAATAAGGGATAACTGGGCCTGGTGGAAGGTGCAAGTACCCCTAGGTACTCACTACAAGCCAGTCCAGCCTCCTACAAGAAGGGTGTAGCCTTTTCTCACAATGCTGGTAACCTAGGCGTCTGATGTGATGACCTCCCACTTGTGAAGAAAATACAGTAACCTTCCCCCTACAGGAGAGGAGTGAGTGGGAATTGGTGGAAGCCTAAGGCTGCTTCCCCTGCTGCACCCCTCCAGAGGAAGAGGAAGAGGCGGAGTGCTGCTGAGAGGCTCCCCTGGTACGGACCCTACCCCTCCCTCTAAAAGATCTATAAGAGAGAGAAGAGGTAGGCTGCTGGAATTTCCCCCGAAAGGAGGAGGAGGATGAGCCACGACCAAATCCTCGAAACCTCCTAAAAATTTTGGAGGAGGCAGAAGAAGTGGCTTGCAATCCTAACGACTTGGCCGTGGCCCTGCTCTCCTTAAACCTCTCCAAGGCCGAATCTGCCTTGGCACCAAAGAGCTTGTCCGCATCAAAAGGGAGGTCCAGCAGGGTCGACTGCACATCTGATGAAAACCCTGCGTTACGAAGCCAAGCCTGCCTTCTCGTAACTACAGCCGTGCCCATCGCTCTAGCCACAGAGTCAGTTGTATCCAACCCAGATTGGATAACCTGGGTTGCAGCAGCTTGAGCGTCCGACACGAGATTCAACAGCCCTTGAGGAACCTCTGTATGCGTAGATGTAATTTCGTCCATCAGAGCATAAATGTACCTCCCTAAAATACACGTAGCATTGGTGGACTTTAATGCCATGCTACAAGACGAGAACACCTTTTTGGATTGCATGTCCATCTTCTTGGAGTCTCTATCAGATGGCACAGATGGAAAAGACCCAGGCGCAGACCTTGCCGAGCAGGAAGCCTGGACCACCAAGCTTTCAGGCGTTGGGTGTCTGGTAAGAAAGCCAGGGTCAGCCGGTGCAGCCCGATACCTCCTGGCCACAGACCTATTGACAGCCGAAGAAGACACCGGCTTCTTCCAGACCTCCAACACAGGTTCCAGCAGTGCCTCGTTGAACAGCAAGAGAGGTTATGCTGATGTAGAGGCCGGATGCAACACCTCTGTCAGCAGATTCTGCTTCACCTCAGTCACCGGCAAAGGCAGTTCCAAGAAGTTTGCTGCCTTCCTTATAACAGTATGAAAAGTGGCCGCCTCTTCCATATACTCCCCTGGAGATGACAAGTCCCACTCAGGTGAAGTATCAAGGCCACTAGCCGTGTCCAGCCCATGAATACCCTCACCAGGGTCCTCAATCTCTCCTTCTTCCAGGTTTTGCTGATACTCCTGTTCTTCCAGGAGACGGAGAGCACGTCTCCTCGAGTGCAGCCTCTCCTCAATCCTCGGCGTCGACATGGCGTCAGCAGATGTCGAAGAACGACGCTGATCTCCGGATCCGTCCGACGTCGGGTCAACAGGCGCCACAGGCAGCTTCGGCGCCGAACCAGGAGTCGGATGGAGAGAAGACTGCTTTGGAGTCGCAGAAGGCCTAGACGGCGTCTCTGGCCGAAACACCGAAGCCGCTGGAGTCGAAACTCACGGAGCCGAAGTCTCTGGAGCCACCGGAGCCGACACCGGTGCCGAGCCCACGTTCCCCAGGGGGAGAAAGGGCATAAAGGGTGCTGGTCGCAGCGGAGCCGGAGCACCCATGTTAAAGGCCAAAGGACCCGAAGGCCCAGCCGGTGCGCCACCTGGAGCCATCTGCTGAAAGATGGAAAACATCGCATTTAAAAATGCGGTATTATCGGCTACAGGGGGCGGAAAAGCCGGATACTGGGGTGCCTGGATCGAAGGCGACACCGACGCCGGCCTCGACGTCTGCAACGTCGGAGAGAACATTTGAGGCTGTGGAACCTCAAATACTGAAGGCGGTTGGCCCGAAGACCCGGGCGAAGTCGGTGAGGCTGGAGAAGGCAACGGCGTCGACGGATGGGGAGTGACTGTGGGACTGACCTCCCAAGTCTTCCGACGCCGAGTCGATGGTGACCTCGACCGAGACCTTTCTTTACTCGACCGGCGCCGGGAGTCCCGATGAAGCCGATGAGACTTCGGTGACGAGGATTTTCGATGGTGTCTCTCCTTTTTCTTCGACTTCGCCATAAAAAGCTTGGCCTCACGCTCCTTCAGGGCCTTCGGATTCATATGCTGACATGAATCACACCTGCCAACATCATGATCGGAACTTAGACACCACAAACAGTCGGAATGTGGGTCCGTTACCGACATTTTGCCCCCACACACTCGACAGGGCTTAAAACCTGACTTCCTCTGAGACATAGTAACCTCAGAGAAAAAAACACAGCCAAAAAACACACTGTAACTGTCGAACAGCAACAGTAGCTCCCTCGAAGATAACCGTTTCGAATGGCACGGAAAAGAGGGAACTGACGTTGGCACGTCGGCGAGGACCTCTTATTGCCTGTATGACGTCAGACGGCGTCGCGTGGGCAAATGTGACGTCCTCGTCGACGTGCAGAAGCTAGGAAGAAGATTTCCGTTGAATGCTGGCGCAATGGGAGTATTCATTAGGTGAGGAATCCACAGGTAGTTGTATTCATCAGAAATTAGTCTTACCAAACAGCCTTCTATCTCAGTTTGCAGGCTATATCATGGACAGGCTCACCTTGGGAGAGATGCAATGATCAGGTCATTTAAAATTGACTGGTTCAACCCAAAATTCAGATATGCTGCTGAGGTTATCTGTCACAGGTGCATCATCGGTCAACAGATGAATGCTGGAAAGGGAACTGTGGTAACTTTGAGCCACATTGGGAGAGCTGGTGGTCCGTTCAGCAAAATGCAAATGGACTTCATTGAAATGCCTGTTTGTGGAGGATTGAAGTACGTGTTGGTGATTGTGTGTGTTTTCAGTCACTAGATTGAAGCCTACCCCCCACACGTAGCAAGGACAGTCTCACAGTTGCAAAGCTGCTACTTAGGTAACTAATACCAAGGTTCGGGTTTCCGGTCTCTATAGAGTCAGATAGGGGCAGACACTGCGACAATGAGGTGATTAAACTCTTGTGTGCCGCACTAGACATCAAACAAAAGCTACATTGTAGCTACCGCCCTGAAGCATCAGGACTAGGAGAGCAAATGAACGGTACTCTGAAATCGAGAATGGCAAAAATGTGCGCAGCTACCAATATGAAATGGCCAGATGTGTTGCCCTTAGTGCTGATGTCAATGAGGAACACCCCTGACAAGAAAACAGGACTGTCCCTCCATGAGATCCTCATGGGTAGAGCTATGAGGTTGCCAGCAGTACCTGCAAATGCTCTAGTGAATATCACAGATGATATGGTGTTGGACTACTGCAAAGGCTTGGCTGATGTGATTCGCTCTTTCTCTTACCAGGTAGAAGCTAACACATTGCCACCGATTGGAGATCCAGGCCACACCCTACAAGCCGGTGACTGGGTGGTTGTCAAGAAGCACGTGAGAAAATCGTGTTTGGAGCCACGTTGGAAAGGGCCGTATCAAGTAATCTTGACAACTACCACTGCTGTGAAGTGTGCAGGAGTTCCAAGTTGGATACATGCCAGTCACACAAAGAAGGTAACGTGTCCTGCTGATGAGGAACTTGAAGTTTCCGGCACAACAGTTCCAGGAAGAGAAGTCTCAGGGCTAGAAAACAGTCAAGGAGGAACTGAGACTGCAGGAGAGCCCACTGAGAACTGCCTCGTCCCTTAAACAGTGAATGAGTTCGAGAGAGGTGACAGAGTGCCTATCTCAGTAGAGGCAGCAGGAGAACTAAGTCAAGGAGAGGTTCTCCCAGAAGTAGACAGATACGGGTTAGAACTTGAACCCGGTACAGATCCAGAAGAAGAAGAAGAGTGAGAAATAATAGAAAAAGATCAGAGTGTGCCAGCATCCCCTGAGCCAGTCGCAGGTCCATCAAGTGAAAACACCATATCACAACAGGAGGGTGCTGTCCAACGTCCTGAAAAGACACATCAAAAGAAGACGCATAAGGGTGATAACTGGCCAGAGAAACCACTCTTAAGGATAAGAAACATACCAAATGAAACAATAACAGAGGAGACCGATACATTTCAAGTGGAAGATCTAAGTGAAGGAGAACAGCAAGGTGAACGAAGGTTGAAAAGAAAAAGAATCGCAAACAGAAGATATACAGGTCCTGAATGGGCGTATGCTACAACATCTGAATGGCAACAAGAATTCCTAGCATTCTGTTTTGATCGAGAAGTACCAGGCCAATACTATGGTACCTGAACTGATTTAAAGGAAAACTTGGTTAAAAATCGAAATTGAAAACTGAGAAAAGAGACTTATAGATTACCAAATGTGACATTAAAACCGGATTTGACGTTGAGAAACCCGATTACGACAAGCTGCTAACCTGATTTGACAAAAGGGGTCCTGGTGCGAGTGAAAACGAGTTTTAAAATCATCCTCTAATTGATTCTTATTCTGCTATCTGATTCTATACAGACATGGCTTATAATAGAGGTAGTAACAAGGGGAGTAAGGTGTGTGGTTGGTTAAGCCTTATAAAAGGTATTGTGTGTGCAATAATAATTGTAGGAGTGATTGTGGGAATGCCGGGGTTGGAGAAAAAGACTATTAACGCTACTTCAAAACCTGAAACTACAACACTAACACCGTGGGAAAGATTTGAGCTAGATGCAAGACACTTGCATGAGGGAACTAATTCAAGGGGGGAACTTTCTACTAATGTCTTCTATCACTTGCTAAATGAGTATGTGGAGACCATGGATGCGAAAAGACTGTTATGTGTGCACTAAGATTCCTTCATCTGTGCAAGAAGGGGTTACCTACCATAGCCTTCCTTTAACTTACGGGATTAGCTGTAGTTTGCTACTAACCAGGTTCTATAATTAAGAGCATGTGCAGTACTTTTATTCAAATCTGGATGTTGTGTTTTCTTTTGTGCCTGTGATTGAATTCCTGAATAAGCTAGCTAAGGAACATGATATAAAAATAGTTAGAGGATTCTTTGAGCCGACGCTTACATTTGGAACTGCTTATGCACATCTCAATAATCTGACTTGCTTACTATCACCTGTAGAGAAAAGCTTTTTAGATCACACTGATGATAGACGCAAAGCTTTGAAAGAAAGATTAGAAAAAGGGCTGGAGAAACGCACGTATGCAAATGATTATGCTTACACCGCAATCAAAACATAGGGCAAATTAGCTATAGATGCATTACATGTAGGTAGGCTTTGTATATATTGGCCAAAATCTGAGCAGGACAATTTTTTTGTGGGAACGAGTGAATGTATACATGTGTTTTTGTTTCAGAGTAAGTGGACATTTATGCTGAATGGACAAGATCCAGCGATCCCTGGGATCTATTACATCGGTGGACTTAATGCTTATTACCGTCTCCCTAGGGGATGGTATGGGACATGTTATTTGGGGATAGTTTTCCCAAAGATTTACCAGATTGATGACTTAAAACAAATATCCAAAACGTTTGAATTACAACATGCTAGACAAAAACGAGAATCAGTGGCTGCTGTCATTGGTGATATATTTGGAGCTATAATCCCTTCAGTAGGGGTTATCTTGAATTCTATGAAGATTCAAAAGTTGTCTACTATTGTGGATAACCTGCTGACAAATTTTACAGGGGATCTACTCCTGATGGATACTGAACTTGCTGCAGAAAGAGCTATGACTCTTCAAAATCGGCTTGCTTTAGACATTCTTTTAGCAAAGAGTGGAGGGGTCTGCAAGATGCTCAATGAGCGCCATTGCTGCTCATTCATTCCGGACAATAGTAAAAAGATTAAAGGTATGCTTACTAACCTAACTAGAGGTAGTGCAGATTTGAAGGATTTGAAGGAACCCGGAGTTTGGGAGAAATTTGGAAAGGGCATTGCCTAAGTAGGGAGCTGGTTTACCAACATTTGGAATGGGGTACTTGCTAAAATACTAATGGGTCTATTAATTGTTCTGGCCTGTCTATTAGGATTATGGGGAGCATGCAAAATCAATGATAAAATTAAAAGAAATTGGACCAAAAGAACCAGGAGAAATGAAGAAAGTGAAAGAGAGAAAATGTTCAATGAAATTTGGGAAAGCTCACACAAGGGACAAGATGTTGAAATGCGCATTATGCGCAAAGTGAAAAATTAAAGTGAGGGGTCAGAAGAGGGGTTTTGTGTGATGACGAGCGTCATCAGAGGAGGGACTGAGAGAGCGTAGATTTATATAACCTATATTAGAGTAGAATATCTATATTAATGTGTGACGATAATTGCATAGAAACTGTAATAATAGCGAATTTGCTTAAACACGCATCTGATTTGTGACTATGGTAAATGGCCACCAATGTATACGCAAACTAATAATGATGAATAAAATGTTTATATTAGATTCAATTAAGCTTATATTAATGTTTGTATTGATGAAACCATATTGAAATTCCTTGTAAGCCTTAAGTTAGCGTGAGCTGTAGTTTAGTTGCTCAGCTCTCATATTAAATGCATTTTTCTGTTTTCCAGTGTGCTGACTCACAAAGGGCCATGACCCTGCAAATGTTCTTTTTCTTCAAACTTGGAAGATGCATGTATCTTTGTGATTCCGTTCCCAACCGCATATTTGGTGCTTTAGTTTAAGTTTTGTATACAAAATTAAAACAACTGTAGATTAATGTAATGTACAAGGACGTTTGAACCAATAGACAATGGAACTGCTGACCCGAGAAGACGTGCCAAGGTATGAAGTAACCCCGGACGTGCCACCTCCGAAGACGTCAATTGTGAAGACCAATCAAAGTGTTATGAATAATTGTGGGGTGACAATTGGGATTACCTAATGTTTAATTTGATAGGTTAAAGATAGTGGGGTATAGTAAATGTCCATTAGAATTTTGGGGGACTGTACTATGGAAAAGGAATAAAAACCCATGTCACAGAAGAATCGAGAGAACTAGGTAGGGAATGCTATTGATTTTATCCAGAAACTCTGTCACTCTGTGGTGACTTTGAGAATTATTGAACCATCCTCATCCATAGACTGCCCATTTTTACACTTCTCCTCCTTATGAGGGAAGTGTCCCCTATGCCCTTTAGTTGAGTCCTGATTGATGGCGTTTTGACTGATGTCCTGAAAACGAAGACTGATCCTGAGTGCTGACCTAATCTTTGGAGGGTAATTATGACAATGCAATCTGTAATTTGTCTGTTTGCTTTTCCTTTCTAGGTACCAACTGCTCATTTTGATAGAGACCATAGTTAGATGTTTTCCAAATTGGTGTTCTAAATTGTTTTGCATGAAGCCCAACATGCTGATGCTAATCTGTGGTTAGGACAGGAGTTCACTTAGACTGACGCAAATAGAAAAATGACTGACATTATGCTATGCTGATTTGATACGTATATGACATTTGCTGTATTCTAATCTATGTTTACGCCGTGTTATGTTCTGATGTTTGTGATTCTCGCGTTAATGAAATCTTATCACAGTTGCAATTTCGTGACTATGCTATTATGCTTTTTTGTATTGAGATTGACTCTTTTGCTCGTAGATTGTAATCAATAGGGAATAAGATACATAAAATTCTATTAAAAGGTGTGGTTATTCATGGCTGAAAGGTCATGGTTGCGTCACTAATTTTGACTAATGTCTTTTACCAAAGTCAAGTGTATTGCTGTGGTAAATATTGACGACATTATTAATATATTGATTGACATATTGATCAGCTATCTCGTCCTACGGTGTCTCTCAACTGGGTCACAAGATTCATTGGCCTAAAACGAGTCCTAATGTGTAATAAATTAACATAAAAGGACGCGTTAACAGTTCTGGTAGCAGAGCGACGGTTTGGCCCTTTGGGGCCCTAGGACGGAGAATCATTGTTTAATTTGTTTTTCTGTGATAATGCAAATTGGAGGTATGATGGATTTCTAAGTTCACCATGACTTTCCCGGGATCTCGGAGCCTGCCTAAGTGAGATGGGAATGTTCTCGGCGTCATAATGTGTGTTATAGGGTTTTTGCGCTTGCTCAGCTTATGCCTTTTGCAGGTGATTGTGAAATTTGTGCGTATCTAGGCCAGGTAAATGTTGTTTTAGTAGGAGTAGGCGTACTCCGCGGTATGAGAGTAGGGAAGTCGGCGTACTTCATATGAGTGTGGCGCTTGATGCTCAAAAATTATGCACATGGTTGGTTGTTTTATGTACGGACCTGTCATGGTCTAAGACTCCGGAGCATGTTGACAAGTGTAGAAGACACTTGGGTTTATGTTGTAATCTGTGCGGTTTAATGGGTCAATCGGGCGTGGTTGACAAGTCAGGTTTGAGAATATTTGTAACATAATGTTAACTTACCTGCATGTGAGCACTGGCAGCATGCTTGGTATTTGGGAAAAAATATTAGCATAGAACACAACTAATAATTAGTTTTTTACTCACCACCAAGCCCCGCAACATCCACGCCTAGCAGATTCATCAGGTCCGTCTCCCGATCCAGGATGTTTCACCACCAGTGTGTAAGCTGTTGCTGGGTATGAGGGACCCCAGAGCAGTGGTGTACAGCCTGGCGCACCCTCTCCTAGCATTGCCTATGCTCCAGGAAGCCGTACCCACTCTTGAGCCTGCTGCCAGTGTGGAGGGGACGTGGCACTGAATGTAAAAGAAAACTAATGCTGCCACCTCCACCTCTCAAAAAAAGGCATGTGGCTGCATCACTTCATAGCGCCACCTCCCGCAAGGAAGGCGCCTGCTGGTGGTGGTTTGAGGGGGCCTGGTGCTGCCACTCCCCTGCTCTGCATGGCGCTGGGCACTTGGGTGGAAGATAGGAAAAAAGGGGAAAAAAATAAGAAGTAAAGCAAAATAATTTACAAGTTAAAGACAAACACAAAAAAATAGAAAAAAAAACATAAAATATAACAAGATAATAAATAACAATTTTGGGGAAAATAATTTTTAAAAGTGTAAGATTAAGGAGACTGAAAATGGATACAAATAGGACCCATCACCCTAACAAAGCAAAAATCAAGATGACCGCACCCATGCGACCTGTGTGTTGCCGTTTGCACGAGAATTCAAGCAAGAGAATGCACTTTGCATTGCCAGTGACTTTAAACGTCACGCGAATGGGCACTGAAAGAAACTCTGCCCACTTGCATGGCTCCAGTGAACGCTGGCCAGGCCTACTTATAGTATGAGTGGAAAGTGTTGTTGATATGAAGTTGTGTATTCACCATGTACACTTGTTCGATTCAGATAGCTGTGATTGTGGCTGAGGCTTTGTCGTGGTGCAAAAATCATACTAACAGTCCCCCATGTCTATCTCCCTCTCAATCAAGCAATTGTTTGTACTGAATGTTGTGCAGTGAACCTCTGTCTGCTATTTTTCACAGCATTTTCCCCCTTAGTTCCTTCCTGGTAGTCCTGCCTTTTGTGGTCAGCTTTCCCAGCAATGCCTCAAACCTCTGGTCAAGAGCACTGATATCCTTGTCTAGTGTCCATCTGATAAAGGTATTTAGAGATATCATCAGTCCCCTCGTAACCACCTTCACTGCCGCCCATTTATGCCCCTATCTGTTGCAGTATTATCATTCTGACTAAAGCATTGTATTATCTGGCGTGTAGCATAGTCGCATGTAGCCTGTCCTGCAGGACTGCCACTGGGAGTCAACGTGTGGGGATCTGAGCTCTGTATTCCTGACAATCATATATGTAATGACCAGTGGGGAGAGATCCAGAAGGACCCTGCCAGTGTAGATCATATGTCCTATTTTGTGAGAGTCCTCTCTTGTTCCTAAAACGTATTGTAATCGGGGGTGTTTATGTGTAGCCCTGCGTAATGGGAAAACACCTGATCTGAAGGATTCTGGGCCTGCCACACCTCCACAAAATCCAGTGTCATGAGAAGATGATGCATCAAGTCTCTCATTTTTACTTTATATGTCATGGCTTGTGGCATGAAGCCCAGTGCGCTATTAAAGACACAACTGACGTCTCCCATCCAAATGATCGACATTCCCAGGTATTTAAGTACTTTGTGACCTGGGCGTGGAAAAAAGCCTACATTGTCGATATTAGGAGCAGGAAGGCTCATCAGAGTAGTGTTCCAACTACTGAGTTTACTGTGTATGATATATCTCCCATCAGTGTCCTCTTCCCTCGACCTACTATGTAAACATTTTGGGACAGATGTACAAATTACTTTTGCATTTCATAGTGGGCCGAATCGCAATTTCGTCCCATTAAGAAATGCAAAACAGCCTTTTCCTATGTACAAAGGCATTTAGGGAATCTCTAAATGGGATTTCTACCCTTGCATTTTGCCATTCCCCTAATAGGAAATCGCAAATAGGGATTTCCTACTTGTAATTTCTTGGCACATGTACAAAGCATTTCCTAAATGTAAAATGAGCATTTAGGAATTGCAATTACCATCGACTTCAAGTCGATGGTAACCATGTACAATTTTAAAAAAGCACCCCTAGATGCTTTTCTTAAAGTGCGCTAGAGCACACACATGCCCAGAGGCCTTTTGCCCATAGCCATCCTTGGTTTTGCATTTCTCAAATAGCAATTTCCAAATGGAAAATCACTATTTGGAAAATACAAAACCAGACCATTGTCTCAAATGGCATGAGATTTCGTATTTGCGATTTCCTAATAGTGATTCGTACTTTGTAGGAATCGCTATTAGGAAATCAGTATCTTTGTACATAGCATTTTGTAGAGATTTCTGTGAAGTTGCTATTTAGGAAATGCTAAATTGCATTTTAGTACATCTGGCCCCTGATGTCTTTGATCTGATACAGGAACTTGTTATTATGTACAATGCTTCTGTGAAAACTGGTTTATTTACAAATACATGTGTTTTAAACCCAAAGGGGCTAATGGACGGGGAGCAACATCCATCATACCAGTTGGGGATAAAAAGACAGAGACAGGTGGCAGCAGTGAAAGAAAGAGTACCTGAGTCACAGGGCGATCAACAAATGGACACTAATTAAGTTGAATCAGTTTGTGCTTGGTCCATGCTCACAGAAAGAAAAGGAAGTGACACCCAGCATGCGCTGGTCAAGCAGGAGGCAGCACAGAAGAGTGACAATGAAGCCAGCAAATGAAAAGCAATGGGCAGGCTCTAGGCTCTCTAATGTAAACAATACCCCTGGCTGAGCCTAGTATTGAGACAGCAATGGATCAAATCAAGGATAATGGGAGCCCTTGCACTGAGACTCCATTGACCTTGGTTGGATCTGCCTCCAGCTTCACAAGTGCAGCAGAGTTTTCATCGGCACAGGTGGGGCAATGCTGGGTGGTAGGAATTGTGTAGATTCCTGCAGATTCCGGAAGTTTCCACCACAGAAATATAGGGAAAATGTGTGACTTCAGGCAATGTTAGAGGTTTGCAGGGCATTGTGGGTAAGAAATGGTTTAGGGTGCATGTGAAGCACACCCCGCTGAACTCCCCCACTTGCCTAGTTTTCAGAAGGGTCTGGGTCTGGTAGGTTATTCCAGGTATCAGCTTACCCAGCCCAAAAAGTGCAGCTGCTCACCATTGCAAGTGGGATGATATTGGGAGTTATCCAAGCTCTCCTGGCCCATATATAAAATCAACACCCAAAAGAGTCAAATGTCCTCTTGCTTGCCATTGGAATGGGATTCTTTAGACCACGGGGGCAGAAAGACTTGCCCACTTCAATTGGAGTGGTGGCATAGCCATGCCCATGGTGGTGGGTGCCCCCCTCTATTCTTTTTTAGTTCCCCCAGGGAGTGGATCAGGGTAATTACCCCGATTTGCCCCCCATGGAGCAGAAAGACTTTGGTCCTATTTATTTGGGGTAGGGCCATGGCCATGCCCATGATGGGCAGCCCCCACCCCTCTCTTTAAAAAAGAAATCTTTCCTGGGGCCTAGTGGGCTTACTACCCCACTGGGGGGCAGATACGGGGTAATAATCCATATCTGCCCCCAGAGGGGTGGAAAAACGGTGCCAATTTTTTTTGGGGGGGTGGGGATTGTCATGCCCATTCTGGTCAGGCCCCCCTTACTACCAAAAAATAGCCCCTGGTGTCTAGTGGGCTTTATGCTCCCCAGGGGCTGATTGGGGGTAATAACCCACATCTACCCCTGGGGGCAGCGTGAAGACTGTGCCCTTTTTTTTGGGAAGGGGGTGGGGGCATTGCTATGCCCATTCTGGGCTGCCCCACTCCTACACTAACAAAATAAAGTCCCTGGTATATAGTTAGCTTTCTCCCAGTGCCCCTCCCGGTGGGGGGTGGGGGGAGGGACGCAGAGAGACTCTGCCAATTTTCAGGAGGGTTTAGGGGTAATGCAATCCCATTCTGGGCAGTCCCACCCCTACATGAATACAAGAAAATAATTTCTTCTGCCTAGTGGGGTTTCTGCCCCACAAGTGGGGGGAAGAAAGATGGTGCTGATTTTTTGGGAGGGGTGGGGGCATTGAAATGCCCATTCTGGGCAGCCCCTACATAAATTTAAATAAAAAAAATCCCTGCTGCCTAGTGGGCTTTTTGCCCCCCGGCTGTGGGGGGCAGGTCTGGAGATATGTAAACACACTATTAAATACACATTAGAAGTCAGAGATTATCATGGAAAGCAATAGCAAAGAGTAAACACAATAGGAAATAGTGAAGACCCTCGGGGGAGACCAAACCATATACTAAGTAAGTGGAATGTGAAAGGCGGTCCCCCACCCAATGAAGTAGAATCTGTAGAGGGGAGCTGGAGAAACTAGGAACACCAAAAAGTAAGTACCAGGATGCACCCCAGCGACCAGGAGGAAAGAGGTAAGTATCTGGTTTTCCCCAAACCCAGCAACAGGACTTTAGAAAAGGACTACGCAAGACCCAGACAAGACTGAGAGAAACCAAAAGGTAGATCCTGACAGAAGAAGACCTGTAAAACAAGGGGACCAGCTCCAGTTTGAGTTGGGTTGTACAGTCGTGGCAGGAGCCGCTACCCATCCTTCTGTGGATGCAGGACCAGATCAACGGTGAACGAAGATCTGCTGTGCAGCACTGGAGCTGGAGAAGAGTTCCAGAAGTGATGCAGTTGATGTCCCACGTAGGTAGTCGGGTTGCAGTCAGTCAGTGGTGCTGGAATACACAAACAAGCCTTTGCAAAGGCAAGAAACGATGAAGACTGTTTTGTAAAGGCTGAAGAGGATCAACAAGGACCAGGGGACTCGACCTAAGGAGGGGAGTCTGAGGTGACCCTCAGCAGCTGAGAAAGTCACAGGAAGAGGAGGCAGCCCCCACAGGCGACCCACAGGCAGCAGGCACAGGGGTCTCGGTGAGGCCTATGCAACATACCTGGAAAGAAGTCCCACGTCGCTGGAACAGCAAGCAGGAGACTGTGCATTGCAGGGAAGAGGGTTGGGGGCTGGGGCTACACGGAGCCTGAAGATCCCCTTGGAGGAGGAGCAAACAAGCCTTGGCAGCTGCAAGAGTCACAGTGCATGGGGAAACTGCCCTGCGTGGAGAGGCAAGGACTTACTCTCTCCCAAGTTGGATAGCTGGTAGAGAGGACAAAGGAGGCCACTCCAGACCACCACCTGTGATGCAGGATCCATGCAGCTCTGGAGGAGAGAAGATCCATGCCGCCGGTCGTATTTGCAGTTGGTGTCTGCGGATGCAGGGGAGTGACTCCTTCACTCCAAGGCAGATTCCTTTTTGCTTCTTGTGCAGGCTGAAGACTTGTCGCCCTCGGAGGATGCACAGCTGGGGAAATGTTGCAGTTGCTGAAAGCAGCTGGGGAAACAATGTTGCAGAGCAGAGTCATAGCTGTAGTTGCAGATTGTCGGTTCCTGGAGGGTCCAGTTGCAGTTCCAGTGGCTAGAAGGTGAAGTAAACGATGCAGAGGAGTCCTGCTGCAATTTTGCACGTAGAATATGAGGACCCACCCAAGCGGGAGACCCTAAATAGCCCATGAAGGGGGACTGGCCACCCAACAGGGTGACCATCTATCAGAAGGGGTCTGTGACATCACCTGCCTGACCTGGCCACTCAGATGCTCCCCGGGGCCTCTTCCCACCTTAGATTCAAGAGGACAGAATCAAGTTACCATCTGGAGGAGCTCTCGGCACCACCCCTGGGGTGGTGATGAACAGGGGAGTGGTTACCTCCTTTCCATTGTCCAGTTTTGCACCAGGACAGGGACCGGTGTCTCTGGACTGCTGGAAACTGGTTTATGCAAGGAGGGCACCAATTGTGCCCTTCAAAGCATACCAGTGGCTACCGATCCCATGCCATATAATACCCATTTCCTTTGGGAGAGGGTGTTGCCTTCCTCTCCCAAAGGAGATCCTTTGTTCTGCCTTTCGGAGTTTGAGCTGGTCAAGCAGTAGGAGGGAAGAAACCTGTCTGTAGGTTGGCAGCAGAGTGGGCTGCCTGGAAAACCTTGCAAACTGATATGAGCAAAGCTTGGGGTCCTCTAAGCAGCCCCCAGAGTGCATGGAATCATACAAACAATATCGGCAACAGTATTGAGGTATGATTCTGACATGTTTTATACCAAACATGCCCAGGTTTGTATTTACCATTATGCAGCTGGACACAGGTAGTGAGTGACCTGTGTCCAATACACAGCTACAATGGCTTCCCCGCACTTACAGAGTCCAGGACATTGAAGCCGGAGTTCATATGGGCACCTCTGCTCAGGCAGGTGTGCCCTCACACACAGTTACCTGCACCTGCCCTCTGAGTTAGGAGGGCCTACCATAATGGGTGACTTACAGTGACATGGTGCAGTGACCTGTAGTGAAAGGGCGCATGCACCTTTTCACGCAGGCCACAAAGGAAGGCCTGCAGACATATTTTGCATGGGCTCCGATGGGTGGCATAACACATGCTGCAGCCCGTGGGGATCCCCTGGTGCCCCTGTGCTCTGGGTACCTAAGTGCTATATACTAGGGACTCATACGGGGGCACCAGTATGCCAATTGTGGGGTGTACTATGTCAGAAACAACCAAATTTAGATTAAGAGAACAGTCACTGGGGTCTGGGTTAGCAGTGGGGATCACCATGCCAAAAAGAGGGTACTTTCCTACACAGGGATCCACTAGGCAAGGGTACCATTGGAAAGGGGAGATTCTCCCCTTTCCAATGATACTGCTTCCGTCTGCCTTGGTGCTCGATGGGGCTGAGATAGCCTCACAAGCACCGAGGCAGTGAAAGTGAAATGAGCAGATCGGCTTATTTCACTTTCGTTTTCACTGAAATTACATCAGCATGCCATGCGCGCTGTTCCTTATTTCACTGAAAACCAAAAACAGCCTTGGGAGCTGAGGAAGCTCTTCCCCAGCTCCTGAGGCTGTTTTTAGCAAAATAAAACAGCAGAGGGATTTCCTGGGCATATGCCGAGGACGGAAACAGTTCCGTCCTCAGCACATGCCCACAGTGGCTGAGGATGCAACTATTCTGTCGTCGGCATGGAAGGGGTGAATGTCCTGGTGTTGCTTGTTTTGTTAGATCATCTGGATCTATCCAGCTGTTCCTAAAGAACTCAAAACAAACATTTAATCCACATGCAATGCTTGACATAATTAATAAATATCTAATGGTCTTTTTTCCATGTATTTTTAGAAAGACACATTTTAATTCTTCAATTTAAATATTTTGAAGCTTGTCTTTTACAGGAATTTCAAAGCAGCTGTTATTCAATCTTTGCAAAATTACAACAACGGACAAAAGCTGACGGAGTACCTCTTTGGATCTTAAAAGACCACTGAGAGAACATATATGAAGTGAAGTGAAACAAAAGGAGTCCCATGACTGAGTTGGAGCCTCAAGAATAACCTATACATAAATTGAAAGATATCCTGAGACAAGAAAAAGTTACATGAAACAGAATGAGATTGAAGGCAGGTCTGGGTTTGAACTGGATACCCTATAGAAAAAGAGTGAAGTATAGAAATGGAGCATTGTATCTTTCAGCTGTAGAACTGAAACAAACATTGTACACGTGGGTATTGAAAAAGTATTTTTATCCTGAAGAAGGCGGAGTGAATCATTAAGATTACCGCCGAAATGCTGCATCAACAGTCTTTCTTTTTTGTTGTTGTTTTTTTGTGGAGCACATTGTATAGTTTTTAAAGAATATTTTGTTTTTAATATGTACATCAAGGAAGTGAAAGTGGTTTCATTTTGAAAGTGTAATATGTGGTAATGTGGCAATGTGTTAATGACATAAGAAATGTGGGGAACGATCTAGGAATAATATTAATGTAGGTTGATTTTAAAGTTGATAGAGTGTGAGGTATAGCGAGGACACAGCGTTTTAATTTCTGTAAAGAAAAATTTTAATCTATGTGTATGAGCATTAGAGTAACTTTTTTTATATAACCAATTTTTATTGTTTTCAGAAAATTTTGACAACAACAACCTTTTAGTGCAGGTACAACCAAACAGTTCAATGTTATACATTTGTTGTGTGTATGTGCATTCCTTTCCCCTCGGGGGACAGCATGTGTGTTATCCTGGTTTCGCTCGATGGGAAGGAGGACAGTCCAGTCCAATCTACGACAGTGTCCCACGCCACGGGCCCCATATCTTTTCATATTTCCAGGGGCATCCTCTCGACTCATTTATTTGTTTCTCTTGGGTTGCACACCAATCTACTCCCTTTCTCCATTTCTGCAGGGATGGGGCAGCAGACGAGGTCAATGTCGCGGCTATGTCTCTTTTGGCCACAAGCAAGGCCATCCCAATGAAAGCTCGGTTGGTCTGCGACTTCATCACCCCCTCCATAATCCCCAGTAGTACCATACTGGCAGAGAGTTGGAGCTCCGTCCATATTGTCTTATTTAAGTCACTTAGAACCTTTCCCCAGTAGATCTGTAGGGTCGGGCATGACCAGACAATATGGAGAAAATCTGCGTGTTCCCTGTCACATCGGGGGCAGCTGCTATTTGGCCATAGTCCAGCCCGTGAAAGCCTGTTAGGTGCCAAATATGCTTTATGTAGGTAGTAAAAATGTACAGTGGGTAGTTTTGCCGATATGGCTAAGGTCTTGGGGGCTTCTAGTGCTTCCGCCCATTCCGAGTCTTCCAAGGCCCCGGTCCAGGTCTCCCATCCGCTCCTTATCGAGTTCATGTCTCCTGGTGTATTATTGATTAGCATTTTATATAGTTGTGAAACCCCTTTTCCTCCTATGTTTCCTATTAGTAGTTTGGCTTCGAGGGGATTGAATTCCGGTAGCAGGCTCTTGGGGATTTGTGTTCCTATGGCATGTCTGAGTTGGACATATCTAAAAAACTGTGTTCGGGATGGTTGGAACTCTGTCTGAAGTTCCTGAAAGGATTTTAGTGTTTCTCCCTTCCAGACGTCGCCCACTAGTGAGATCCCTAATAGGTCCCATTCTGCAAATCCCTCTAGTGCATTGGTGGAGCACAACCACCTCCCTCTCCACAACGGAGTCTGTAGGGTGATTATAGCGTTCCAATGGGTGTGTCTCAGTGCAGCCCGCCACGCCAGGAGGACAGCTCTTGTTATCTCGCCCATGCCATGGGGGAGAGGTGCACCGTATAGCGCATCTAGGATGCGTGGGAAGCCTAGAGTGCTCAGCTCAACATGGCATGCTGGGTCCGACAACCCTCCATTAAACCAGTCATGCACCATTAGGGCCTGTGTCGCCAAATAGTATAGGTATGGATCAGACATCCCCAGGCCTCCCTCATGTGTTCCTCTCCTGCAGTATTTTACGGCTACCCGGTGCCTGGTTCGTCCCCACAGGAATTGTGTTGTGACTGTTTCTAGGGTCCAAAACCATGAGCGCCGCATGGGGAGGGGGAAATTCTGGAAGGCATATAATAGTCTGGGTAGGATCATCATTTTATACAAGGCCGCCCCTCCCATTATGTTCAGTGGTAGTGCCTGCCATCTTTGTAGGTCTATCTTAACTCGTGTTAGCAGCGAGTCTATATTCTATGCCCAGGTCAGTTCCGGCAGGAGGGTCACCCAAACGCCCAGGTACTTAAAGCTCAGCTTGCGGAGGGGTATTGTGTCTTGTCAGTCAAAACAGTCTTGGGTGTTCACCAAGGGTACTAGAACTGACTTGGCGGGGTTAATTTTCAGGCCCGAAGCCGTTGCAAAGCTCTTAAGGAGTTGGAGGCTGCCCATGTAAAGTAGTACGTCGTCTGCATATAGGGCTATTCTATCTTCTGTGGCATTTTTCCATTTCCAGCCACAGTATTGCGGACCTATCTGGAACATCTGGGCCAGAGGCTCTATAGTTAGGGCGAAGAGGAGGGGAGACAGTGGACATCCCTGTCTCGTTCCCCTTCTGACTTCAAAGAGTGATGATAGGGTTCAGTTAATTTGTACCCACCTGGGTGGAGGGGTCTGCGTGTAGCACTCAGGTCAGCTGACAGAACCTTGGTCCCAGTCCCGCCCTCTGCAGCACCATGAATAGAAAGTTCCAGTCTACGGAGTCAAAAGCCTTTTCGAAGTCAATGAAGAGCAGTGCTAAGTTTCAGGGTAGTTTATGTCTTTCGTCAAGGGCTACATGAAGGCGGTGGATACAGTGACGGGTGCCGCGGGCTGCCATGAATCCACATTGATCTACATGAACCAACTGTGGTAACACTCTTTTGAGACTCGTTGCAAGTATTTTGGCTAGGATTTTGACCTCAGAGTTGATCAATGAGATCGGTCTATAGTCTGCACAGTGCAGTGATGGAGGATTAGATTTGTGAATCACCACTATGGTGGCCTTATCCAGCCCCCCTGGGAGACGCCCTTGTTGTTCCACTTCTGTGAAAAGGGCCATCAGGTGTGGTATTAGCTCCTTCCTATATTTCTTGTAGTATTCTGACGGGAAGCCGTCGGGCCTGGGGTCTTCCCAACTCCTAGTCTTGAGATGGCATTGTTTATCTCTTCCTCTGTCAAAGGCTCGTCTAGGATCTGCATTTCCGAAGGAGGCAGTCGGGGCAGGGGAATTGTGTCAAGTAGTCTACGGCCGTGGGCTGGGTCGACTGCATCCGAGGCCTAATGTAGTGTTTTGTAATAGCGGGCGAAGGCCTCTGCTATGTCTTGTTGTTTCTCGACCTTGCCCTGTTCTCCGTCCCATATTTCGGAGATAATGGCGAGGCCCTGTGGCGAGAGATCAGCCAGTGTAGTAATTTCCCTGTTTTGTCTCCCCATCCACATATTCTTGCTGTGCTCGCTCGCCAGAGAGCTTTTGCTGCTTCTAGGGACAGGTCTCTGATTTCCTCCCGTATCAGGGATAAATGTCTTGGCCCCCTCTTGTTGGGGTTTCCTTCTTGTGTCTGTTCTAACTCTGCGGCTTGTTTCTCTAGTGATTCAATATTTTGAGTTTTTAAACTTTCTAGCTTTCTTATCAGGCCTCTAACTGACCCTCTCAGAACTGCCTTGCCTGCGGCCCACAAGACGCCAGGAGAAGACACTGATCCCTTGTTCAGGCTAAAGTAGTCAGTCTGCGCCTTTTGTAGCTGTTCTACAAATTCTTCATCCTGTAGGTACCAGGCATTTAGCCTCCACATGGGATGGTTCATCTATCGGGCCCGGCCTAGAACCAGGCGGAGTGGTGCGTGATCGGATATGCCTCTTGCTAGTATTTCAATATGTGATAGGGCATTGCAGTCTGTGCTGGGTAGTAGTACTAGGTCAATTTGGGACTGTGAGCCGTGTGCTGCCGAGGTGTGAGTGTATTGCTTATGTCGTGGGTGTCGCAGGTGCCATGTATCACTGAGTCCCATTGCTGTCATCCAGTTCGTACCCATCGCCATGTTGTGTCTGTGAGTGGTTATTTGGCATTCCACATCTAGTCTTGGGTCCGGGACTGCGTTAAAGTCACCCCCTATCACTGTCAGCCCTGAGGGCAGGTCCAACAGAAGCTGGGTCAGTTTTTTAGTGGTTCCTCGTTGTAGCGTTGGGAGAATATATATACTAACTATATTGATTGTCATCCCCTCTACTGTACCAGTAATGGCCACAAATCGGCCTTGCTTGTCCTTCCATGTCTGCATCACCTTCAAAGGGAAGGAGAGGTGTAGAAGGATTGCGACCCCTCTTGAGCCCCGCATGAACCCAGCATGATAGATTCTATCAAATCCTCTTCTCGCAAGGAAGGGGCAGTGCTCTTCAGCAAGGTGCGTTTCCTGCAAGAGGAGTATCTTGGGTCGGTGTCTATGTATGAAGGTAAATACTGCAGTGTGTTTAATTTTATCTAACAGTCCATTTACGTTCCATGAGATGGTCTGTATTGGATACATTAGGGTCTGTGTATAAGATTGTCTTGGATCTACCCCGCGAGTGTGTTCACTTTAGATTTGGTGTGTCTCTCTCCCCGGTTTACCAGCATGTCTTCAAGGGCTTTGCTATGTTATTATGGTTCGTCTGTCGGTTGTCCTGTATTTCGGCCAAATTTAGAAACAATAAACCTGTCAACATGACAGTGAACAGTGTCTCACCCCCTGTTGATAGATGTAACGTTTGAAACCCCCCAACTCCCTCCCCTCCCCATAATTCCCCCCCGAAGCATCTGTCGCCCTTACCCATGAACCTCGCGCCTTGAACCAGGCGAGGTGGTAACCAAAACTAACTGGTTGAGCAGTGGTGGACCCCTCCATAATGTCGGATCAGTGAATTGAAGGCATTTAACAGTATTATTTGTCAACGATATCCTTATTCTAACATGTTTTGCCATCCCTCCTCCTCTCTCCCATCTAGAAAATCCCTCCTAGGCCCCAAGTTATATTATCGGGCTGCAGGATAGATCTGTGGTTCCCGGCGAAACGGCTCCAGCGCGGGACGGACTCTGTTGTGCCAAGTCTCTTTCATTCTCTTCAGATCTCTGTGATGATCTCTGGTCTTTCGGGTTGTTAGATGTGGAAGTTGTGTCCACCAGTGGGGAGTTCGAGCGGGAACTCCGTCCCCCCCCCGAGTCTTCTCGACTGCGTGCAGTGACCCTTGGTGATTGTTCGCTTTGGCCAGTAGTTGGTTTTGTTTCCACTCAGTGACCATTCGGTTTGTTCACCAGTCGGTTTAAGCGGTAGTTCTTCCGTTAGCCATGTCCATGCCGCGGTTGGCTGCTCGAAGAAGTGGGTCTTGTTTCCATGGACTACCTGTAGCTTCTCAGGGAACAGCAGTCGGTATTGAATGTTCATTACTCTTAGCTTTTGCTTGACTTCCAGGAAAGAGCGCCTCATTTGTTGCACGTCTCGAGTGTAGTCAGGGAAGAGGAGGACTTTACCTCCATTGCAGAGGAGGTCTCCCTTGGCGCAGGCCTCTTGTAGAATCATGTCTCTGTCTTTGAAATTAAAGAGGCGGAGGATTACCGGTCTCAGCGGGGTCCCCAGCGGAGGCCTCATCTGTAGGGCTCTATGGGCTCGTTCGATGGCGAACCACGGGGTGAGGCGGCCCTTCGGGATCCAGAAAAGGAATCATTCCTCCAGAAATGTAGTGACGGACGCCGTGGCTGTGTCTTCCGGGAGCCCAACCAGTCTAAGATTATTACGTCTTGACCTGTTTTCGGCATCTTCAGCTCTTCAGTGCAGCTCTGACGTTCGAGATGTGAGTATGGACACCTGTGTTCTAAGGGCCTTTACTTCGTCCTCTACCGTGGATATTCTGGCCTCCGCCTCTGTGATTCAGACCGTGGCATTGCGATGACCTTGGCGCACCAGAGTCACCTCCTCCCTGACCTCTCCAACCCTCGCCTCTACCACAGCCTGGGACGTATGGATGGCTTGGAGGATTTTTTCTAAGTCTCTGGAGATCGGCATTTGGTCTTCTTTTCCACTCGGGGTGTGGGTCTCCGCTGCGTTTGTAGCATATTGTTCTATACGTGTTTGGGCTGTTGATTGTCTTGCCGCTTTGACTTTGCCCATGATTATTATTGCGTTTTAGTGTCAGAATCGGGAGCAGAATTCGGTTAGGATCTTATTGTCGTTTGTGGCCCCGGTCTCAGACGCCTATTGTCTCTCTCCGTACAGTGGATTATGGTGGCTTTCCACCCTTGCCTCTCTCTGTCTCCGGCGGTTTGTTGCCCGTGCCCGGGACGGGTCCATCCGCGTTAGATCTCACGTCAGTGGCACCCTAGGGGCTTTCGCCTCCTCATCCCCTGTCCGTCGCCCAGAGGGTTCTTGTTGCAGGGGTGATCCGCAGTTGGGTTTGCACGATCTCCTCGTTGTGGCCCCAGTCCAGAAATTGCAGGGCAATGGAGACTGGAGCCAGAGGAGTGGCCCCCGGTGTCAGGCGTTCCTCTCCCCCCACGTCCGGGGGGTGGGGGAAGGGATGAGGGGGGATTCAAGGCGGATGACGGAGGGGTCCGGAGCACTATGAAAGTGCGTCTGCCATCTTGACGCCTTGGCCACGTCCTCCCTAGAGTAACTTTTTAATGAAAGACTAATAAATATGACAAACGTTCTATATATTGGGAACAAAGTTGCAAAGAATTTTTGTGGAGTAAATGAACCTCAAGTAATGTTGGAATTGTCTGCACTTTTGTGCATTTCAATTAAATTGTGAGTATTTTAGTGCATTCTACTCAAACTCAGGGCCGATACTAGTAGGATTTGATTAAGAATAGATTGCACATAAGGGAATTTATTTGTTTATTGACTTTCTGCCTGATAACATTGCATTCGGAGACTAGTATAGCACACTCATGTCCCCAGTCATCCTCATTTCTTTTGCAAGAGTTTGTCAGCTCCCCAGACACTTGTCCCAGCCCTCGCTGCTGCTTGTTTCCTATGTATTCACAATTTATGGTTATTGGTTCTGTGCTAATCAAAGCCGTTAACATTCCCACCATAAACCCCAGAACCAATCTGCATGCTTGTTATTGTCGTTACTGAAACCTACCCTCCTCCTCTTGTAGCTAAGGTACCTCAGTGTCTGTCAATTTCTGTAAGGTCACATTTCCTGTGCATTCAAAGACAGAGAGTTTTTTTTCTAGCACACGACAAATTTTAAATGAACTGCTGGAACCATTCCAGCCAGGAACAGCAAATACATGGCATGGGACAATATGAGCTAATGACAGCTAACGCAGGGCACAGGACAATTTGTGCTAAGGACAGCACTCCACCCCACGTAATGCCACTCCACTCAATGCCACTTCACTGTACGCAACACTACTGTATCCCATGCCACTCCACTAACACATCACAACTCCACTTTATGCAGCACTACTCAACTCTACACAACTGCACTAAATGCAACTTTACACCACTCTATGCCACTCCACTATACCCCACACCACACCACTCCACGCAACGCCACTCCACTCTATGCTATGCCACTCCAATCTCTGCCATGCCACTCTCTGCCACTCCACTCTACTCTACGCAATGCCACTCCACTCAATGCCACTCTGCTCCACGCATTGCCACCCCACACAGCGCCACTCCAGGCAACTGCACTCCACTGTATGCCACAACACTTTACTCTACACCATGCCACTCCACTCTACAACACACCACTCCAAGCAACGCCACTCCACGCAACGCCACTTTACTCAACGTCACTCTACAAAATGGCACTCCACGCAACTGCACTCCATTTTACGCAATGCCACTCCACTCTACCAACTGAACTCTATGCAACTGAACCCCACTCTACAGCATTCAACTCTATGCCATACCACTTATACCACTCAATGCCACTCCATGAAACACAATTCTACACACCACTCCACGCAAACCCACTCCACTCTATGCAATTTCACTCTATGCAACGCCACTCCACTCCATGCAGCTGCACTCTACTCTAAGCAAAGCCACTCCACGCAAATGCAATCCACTCTATGCCAGGCCACTCCACGCAAATGCACTCTACTCCATGCCACGCCACTCCATGCAGTGCCAAGCAACTGCACTACACTCTACGTCACTCCACTCTACGCCACTCTACGCTATGCATCGCCACTCCATGCAACGCCACAGCACTCTATGCAATGCCACTCTATGCAATTCCACTCCAGTCTACGCCACTCCACTCAGCTCTACACAATGCCACTGCGCTCTATGCAACGCCTTTCAACACAGTTCCACTTCGCTCTACGTAAAGCCACTCCACTTTAAGCAATGCCACTCCATGCAACTATACTCCATTCTATGCCACAGCACTCTACACCACCCAACGAAACATCTCTCCACTCTATGTAACGCCACTCTACGCAACGCCACTCTACGCAATGCACTCCGCTTTACACAATGCCCGCCACTTTATGCAACTACAGTCCACTTTACACAACGCCACTCCACACAATGCTATTCCACGCAATTCTGCTCCACTCTAGCCAACGCCACTCCAGTCCATTCAACGCCACTGCATGCAATGCCACTTAATTCAACGTACCACTCTTCTCAAAGCAAAGCCACTCACCTCCATTTTAGGCAATGCCACACCACTCCACTGAACGCCACTACACAATAGGTAACATCACTCCATACAACGTCACTAAGGGGGTCATTCTGACCCTGGCGGCCGGTGACCGCCAGGGTCACCGACCATGGGAGCACCGCCAACAAGCTGGCGGTGCTCCCTCGAGCATTCTGACCGCGGCGGTTCAGCCGCGGTCAGAAACGGAAAGTTGGCGGTCTCCCGCCGACTTTCCGCTGCTCGGGTGAATCCTCCATGGCTGCGGAGCGCGCTCCACAGCCATGGGGATTCTGACACCCCGTACCGCCATCCTGTTCCTGGCGGGTCTCCCGCCAGGAACAGGATGGCGGTAGGGGGTGCCGCGGGGCCCCCGTAAGAGGGCCCCACTGTGTATTTCAGTGTCTGCAAAGCAGACACTGAAATACGCGACGGGTGCAACTGCACCCGTCGCACCTTCCCACTACGCCGGCTCCATTGGGAGCCGGCGTCCTCGTGGGAAGGTAGATTTGCCCTGGGCTGGCGGGCGGCCTTTTGGCAGCCGCCCGCCAGCCCAGGGCAAATCTCAAAATACCCTCAGCGGTCTTGTGACCGCGGAGCGGTATTTTGACGGGGGAACATTGGCGGGCGGCCTCCGCCGCCCGCCAATGTTAGAATGACCCCCTAAATGCCATGCACTGCTGCTCTGCTCTACACAACGCCACTCCATGCAACTGCACTCCACTCTATGCCACGCCACTCCACACCAATCCATGCAAAGCAATGCCCCTCTACGTATGCCACTCTATGCAACGCCACTCCATATGACTGCACTCCACTCTATGCAATGCCACTCCACGCAACTGAACTCTACTCTACACCACTTCACTCTACGCCACTCAGCATCACTCCACTTAACGCCACTCTACGCGATGCCACTCCACGCCAGTCTATGCCATGCCAATCTACGCCACTCCACGCAATGCCAGTCCATGGAACGCCACTCCACGCCACTCTACTCAATACAATGGCACTCCACTCTACGCAACTCCACTCTATGAAATGCCACTCCACTCTATGCAAAGCCAGTCCATGCAACGCCACTCCACAACTCGACAAACATACGGCTAAAAAAACATTCACATTGACAACGCAAAAGCTCGGTCATTGCTGAGATCTATTAGCTTTGCCAATGCCTTGAATAGCACAGTGCTTTATTTCACTGGCTGGGACCTCATAGCACTATAAATACACATTACTACTCCCCAAAGTGCAAATCAGGGTTCAAATAGTGACCTTCTGTTCACGCTCACAGCATCTGAAGTGATCTCCTTAAAAAAATGAGCTTTCATACTAGAACAACACAATTCCTACAGGCTGGTTTAAATCACATTTATTTTCCTTTAAGGTGTGAGTATTATATTTCATATACGTTAACCGAAGGATAAAGGTCAAATTTAAAACTTTATTCTTTTAAGTCACGTGACGTCTATGGTCCCGCCCCAACACACTGGCCGCACCCATATTGTACTCTAGATCACATTTAACAGTTTTTTGCTGCCCTTTGACCGCTGTTTAAGGTGTCGTTGTAGATAATCACATTAATGGTATATATTTTTTAAATGATCTTTTCATACGGCTACAACCTCCTTGTTGCACTCATGATCAAGCATTACACAAAGTCACACATAAGGCAATGAAATGTCACACATAAAGGAGCAGCTAACACTGAACTCTCACACATAAAATAAATTAAACTTGAGTTTGTGGTCTTCCAAACAGTGTCTATCGTGCCCAAGACAATATAAGAAGTAACAGTGCACAGGGCATGATGAGTCAGTACCTCGTAGTTAATTGCTCTTAATGTGTTCATAAGGGCAGTAACTGGCACTGGGTGTCCTTTCATGATGGTGTGTTTCATGGTAACGTTTCAGAAATTAAAAATAAATCAATACTGTAAATTAACAACTGGGTGGTCAGTTTGTATTTGTGACAAGGAACTTGCCGTTATCCCTTTTTTTATGTCTGTGAACTGTACAAATGTCTTACGTAAGGGCTCCGCCTCTGGCGCGCCCATTGTGTGCTCACCTCTCCCTGGCAACGCCCCACAAGAAACCCCCTGCACGCGCCTTAGCTGTTTTCGCGACTAGCCGCGCCCAACGCACCGCCTTCTGCTCTGTTTGGGCACCGTGCTCCGCCCAGTAGCCGGTGAATCTCTGTGGCCTCGAGTTCAGCACCATCCGTCACAACGCGCAGCCAAACTTCTTCTCTGCCCCTTTCTCCGTGTGCCCCGCCCCTCAGCCCACTGGCTCCTCTCGAGCCGACCCACTTTTCAGCGCGTAACTGCCGCCTAGGGCTTCCAACTCTGTGCGCGTGGCCTCACGCCGCCCCGCCCCTCAGTGCGCGCGCCGCTCCCTCTGGGTCTGTTGGCGAAACATGGCGGCGGTATCGGCCTGGTTTTGGAACGAGCGCTTCTGGCTTCCCCAGAATGTGACCTGGGCGGACCTGGCCGAGGTGGAGGGTGGGCCACAGTACCCGCGGGCCGGGCACGTGGTCTCCGTGCTCCCTCTGGCACTCGGGCTCTTTGTCGTGAGGTTACTCTTCGAGAGGTGAGTGTGATGGTTGGCAAGCGTAAGGGGTGATCTGGGGGGCATGGTGGATGACAGAGTTGCAGTGGGTGTGGGTGACAGGAGTGTTCCGATCACGTGTTAAACCATGATTGTAACTTAATGTGTGATATGACAGTAGGTGACGTAGGGAAGAGCACAGTGGCTTGTGTACTGTTAACAAGTGTCAAGGAGGTGATGCAAAGTTGGAGGATGCGGGCTGTGACAATGGGTGTGTGAATTGGTGAATGATTGAAATCTGCGGTGGCTGGAGGTGAGACATATACGTGACTCGGTTGGCGACCGGGAACATGAATACAAGAGGTCCCTTGAAGAATATACTTAAATTGTTATATTGCATTTGATCACCACTTACATTATTATTGCATTTAAACACGTTCTTAGATCGGGCGCATTTTAGTGCAGATCTGCGATTGCCATTTATTCTGATTGTCCGCGTTTGGTTGTGTCATGTTATCAAGAGGTGAGGCAGGTTGATTAGATGACACTTGAAAGGCTGATGAGCTTGGGACGAGTGATGTGATGACATTGGAGTTAGGGGAGCATTGAAATGGTTTGTGGTTGAGTGAGGAGAGGTGATGTCTTTATGAATGTAGTGGTAACCTGAAATCATTCTCGGATTAATGCATCCATGTGGTCTAATTGCCGCTTGGCCCCCTTCTACTATTCTAGCACAAGCCTTCTGCTGCCCCATCAGTAATTTTCACATAGCCTACTGCGTTAGCTCTCTAATTACAGTCTCGAGCGTGAGAATCACGGGATGCGAGCACTCTACTGGTCCAGCTGAATGGTTATTCACAATGTTTTAATGTTAAGCTGAGTTGTCACCCATTTTGCTGGCTGGCGGTCTTCCCCGGGGCTTAGTGCTCGAGTGCCGTTTTTTCTCCCTCTGCAGTTCCTCGCCTGGTTTGACACTTCAAACTACCCTTTTCCCCATGACACCAACATTTCTCCTTCAGTTCTTTTCACCGGAAAATGGCTTTGCACTTTGTATTGTTAAATCTCGTTTCCTTCTTCAGCACCCTTTATTTTCAACACTCACCTGGTTTACACAGTGATTGGTGGTGGGTATACGTATTAACTGTGATGGCAGACAAGGATTGGGGACAGTTATCTTTTCATTCTATGTTTATGTCAGCCCTTCAATTTAGGCGATGATCCTTCCGTTTCCATAAGTCTTTACTGATATTGTACCTCTTTCCCTTTTTGAATCCCGATCTCTATTTCTGTCTGAACATTTTCCACAACATCGCTAGTGTTCATAGCGATCTCACAGAAATATCCCACCTCCAGCACCCCCCCCCCCCCCCCCCCCCGTGGATTCTTTTTACAATGTGCTCGCATTTTTTTCAAGCTTGCTGTATCTTCAGATTTTGTCACCGTCTTATTCAGTCATTGACAGCTTTCCACTGGCAAGATTCAATACACGCGGAAGGGAATGGCAGAATAGAACTGACAATAGAGTCCGGAGAGAAGCATAACGTCCCGGAACGTTGAGTTTGGTGGGCGGCGGAGGTGTTACTTGTTCCTGAGAAGTGATCATTGATTGTGACACATTGAGGAACAGAGCACTGTGCTTCTTTGCCACTGAAACTGAGGTCTCTTCAGGCAGAACTTTGCTTAGCATGCTGTTGGGTTGCAGCCCCAAATAAAGGTGTTGTTGCACGTCATACTTTCTAAACAAGGCAGTTGTGACTTGTATTTTGCACCAGTCAAGTTCCAGTTTTTAACTTTTGGTGCAAACTCCTATGGCTGTGAGTGCTTGCAATCCAAAACAATCCCACTGCAGGAGGGCAAATCATATGTATGGTCAAGTTGACTTGAAGATCCAAAGTCTCATTTGATTCACACGAATGGCATAGAGGAAGTCATACAATCATAATAAAGTCTCCAACTATCCACTTATATTTTTCTTTGTATCCTTTATTTGTAAAACATTCTTTATTTTCATCTTATGTAGACCCAGCCAATGTGTTTCATTCCTCACAAAGGTCTGGTCTCCAGCTGCAGTACCTGTCCATATGACGATCCAGGCAAGAGATGAACAGATCCATCGTGAAGAGGCACCACGTGCCCTGAATCGCTCGGTGTAATTGCCGTAGACTGGAGTCCTGGCAGTGACTTGAAATGCCTATCAGCCACCTGATTGTCCCTGGGAGATGCTCTGCTGTGACTGAGATCTGGCAGCCTAGGCATCAGGCCCAGAAATCCCTGGCTAGGTCGGATAGAAGTTTGGACCTTGCCCCCCCCCCCCGATTGTTAATGTACTGGATCACCACTACATTGTCCATCTTGAGAAGGAAGCAACACTGTGCTTTGTATCTGGTCCAGTGTTTGACTGCAAAAGACCCCACCATCGGCTCCATACAGTTTATGTGGAGCGATAACTGTAGAAAACCACTTTCCTCCTATGGAGAATGATCCGCAACGGCCCCGCTCCCCTCCCCCCAGCCTGAGAGACTGATGTCTGATTCTATCACCAGAGTTGGTTAGGAACCAAAAATGATGTGCCCCTTTCAGGCCTCCATGTGAGCGATCCACCAGTGGAGTTTCCCCTTGACTACCTCTGAGAGAGGAATAGACTGGGAGTAGGTGAGGCCCTTGTGGAGATGATATATTTAGGCTCTGGAGTTTCCGGTAGAGAAGAGGGCCTGGGAAAATGGCTTGGATTGAAGATGACAGTGGGCCAACAATGTGGGCAATCAGTCTTAGGAAGCTAGAGGGCTTGGTCAGGGTTCTGTGGAGTTCGTTTGATCTGGGACAGTTTCCGGGATGGAAGACTTAGGGTGGCCTTCACTGAGTCCAGGAAGTGGGTCGACTGGGAGGGGATGAAAGAGGATTTCTCTCAATTGATCACGAACCCCAGAGTTTCTAGGCAGGAGATCACCCTTTGCAGGTGTTCCGAGAGCCTTCATGGGCACTGATCCACAAGCAAGAGATCGTTCAGGTATACCAAGAGTTGGACATCTGTCGCCTGAAGGAGTTCAACGACCGGTTTCATAACCTTGGTGAAGCACCGGGGGTAAGATGAGAGACCGAAAAGGAGGGAGGTGAACTGAAAGGTTCGAGAGCGCCATTGTTATTGAAGGAAGCACCTTTGGAGAATTGTACAGAGTCCTGCCACTGATCTCTACGGGCAGAGAGCTGTTGGATGGTTCGGCCAGTGGAGCGCTCTCTACTGCAACCAGCTGTTGCAAAAAAACACTGGGGGTGATGATTTTTTTATTTTTATTGAGGGGTGTAGTTTATCAAGTGATGTAAACGTGTTGACAAATTTACCCAGCTCCTGGATGAATGGGTTTGCTGAAGAGCCCACCCTGTGCTATCGCGCTAGCCTTCGAGGTTGCTAGCTCCCCCAATGTTTTGCATCTGTCTTAATAAAAAGCGGCATACGCCTCTCAGTAGAGATGGTGCAGTTTGTGTTCCCTAGGAATATGATTACTCTCTGGGCCCATCCAGACATTATCTATGGGGAGATCGGGGAGCCAGAGGTCTAGGCATCTTCGGCCTTGTCCAGGATATTTCACAGGGGACCAGTTATATCTAGGAGTATATCCTCGCATGACCTTCAGGATCTATCAGTCCCCGTTTTGAGGACCCATATGAACTTAGCCAGTAAGGTGGCCAGCTTGGCATCTATTTCCAGAGTGAGGGCCACCTTTCTATCTAGGGTAGGATGAGGACATTCCCCCTGCAGGCAGTTCTGGACTTCTTTGTCTAAAGGTTTCTGCAGGAAGTTTGTCACGTAGGCTGCCACCTCGGGTCAGGAGACCCCACTACAGAACTTGGATTGATGAGGTCCTCTGGATCCAGCATATCTGCATCCAGAGCCTGAGGAGTCTCTGTGGTACCATCCTTTGCCGATGTAGAAGCCGTATCTGACGGGCACCAGGCCTGGATTTGTGTGGGGCACTCTCCATCGGAGGTGACAGGGGAACTCTGGTCATCAAGAGTCGGGGAGGGGGATGTCCCTAGATGTGCCAGAGTGAAGGGAACCATGGACGAGGCAGATGGAAGGCCATGAAGGCTTTTTTAAGACAGGCAAAATAATCCATATTAACTCCCAGTTTGTCTGTTCTGTTGAAGGGTGCCGCTGACATAGGATTGGACGTTATGCCGTGCACATTTCCACAGGGTCTGATGGGAAATTATTATTTTTATTTTTTTGGAACAGTTTACAGTTTTACAGTTTCCAAATGTAGCATTTTAAAGGGCTGCTGTTAGAATGAATCATAGAAAGCACAGTCTAATCCGCACCTCTGGTCCTGACATAGTCTGGTTTCGTGATAGGGATATGACTGGCAAAGATTGTCTGAACCACAAACTTAGTATTTTCCATACCGAGGTGTTAGCTCGAAAGTCCTCGCTGTAAAAAATACTCCCAGTTAGTGTCTGTCTCTTCTTCTCTCCCCCAACCCCCTTCTCAAGGGAGTTGTTTATCGGGGTGATAATAGTACCAGCACTGTGACACTGCACCAGTAAGTAGGGCTGTTTTAGATCTGGCACTTCAAGCTCCCCTCTTTCATAAGTAAACATCACAGCTTCCCATTTTATCTGCCACATTGTGGCAGCAGTTATCTAAGGGTTTGGAAGAATGTTTTATTGAGCAGAAATAGTATGTTCATGAGTAGGTAAAAGAGTTTGGGAAGAACCACTATCTTTGAGTTCCACATGGCCCCACAGACAGAGGCCAGCTCCGTCCTGACCTCAGTCTTACATGTCGGCCATTCCACTGTCTGGATCATTGTTTAGTCGTAAGGCCTCAATGTTGTGCTGTGGCCTGTTACTTAACTGATGCCTCTTCCCACTTAATTGGGAATTCCAAAGTGATATTTACTGTATAGTCCGTAAGGGGGAAGAAACTCTGTTTTGTTCCAATTGATAGAGCTATCTGAGAAGCTGCCAAATATGGCAGATTCCTTTATGGTGAAGAGTTTATCTGCTGGGTTTCAGAGAGGAGTAAATAGCCCATTTTGAAGTATAAGCTTTTGTGCGTTGGGATTTCCTGCAGATGCATGGCAAGTGGATCCAAAGCCAACACAAAAAGTTAAAGGGAGCGGGGGCAGCTTTGCCTCGTGCCCAAGCCCAGTTGAACACGTCTGACGCCAAACCGTTCTGATGCACATACTGTATCCACTGTCTTGGCGTAGAGCAAAGCAATTATCTTCAAAATTGTTTCCCACATGCTAAACATTTGGAGTGTGATCATTTAAAAAAAACAAAACAAAAAAAAGTCACTCCACTGAGTCAATTTTATTTTCTGCAACTAGTCAAATTGCTGCTGCTTCCAACCCAGACTAAACATGATGCAGGACCTCCAAATACTATGTGCAGGTTAAGTGTAGTGGACAGTGTAGTATAAAATCTGACGGCAGGAGTGACCATTCTGTCAATGAGGACAAGAGGATTTTGTATCGCCTCCACCAGTATCTTATTGTTCGGGTTAAGCCTTGAAAATACGCAGTGTGATGGGCATTCATTTGGCATCCTAAGCAGGTTGCAGGGAGCATCATGATTATAAGCTCCAGCAGCGAGGTGGGGGGGGGGAGGGGGGTAGCATGCCCTCCCTCGGGACCTCTGTATACATTTCAAGGAAATGAGTGCTATAATTTTTTTTTTTTAAATATATTTTATAGAATGCTAAGGACAAGCCGTCAGACACAGGCACTTTTCCTCCTGCCAAGTTGTCAATTACCGCTTTAATCTTTTCCAGGGATATGTGTTCATTTATAAATTACTTGTGACAAATCTCTAGCCACCACTAGTCCTACTGTGTGTAGATATTTCTGTGTCATGTGGGGTCACATTCTCTCACAGGGCATACAGAGTTTTATTATACTTACTAGTTCCCCATTGACTTCTTTACTGGCCGTGAAGTGCTCAGTATCTTATCCTTTAAGCTGCAGTATGCAGCTACGGTTCCTAACTCATTTTAAAAGTCCGGGTAGTGTTCTGCAATGACTCTTGGCCTCCCCACAATGTCTGGCCTGTGCGTATCTCCCTAGAAACCTCTATATCTGCCAGCTTGTGGTATCACTGCAGTAGACCATCTCTGATGTAGGTGACCTGAGCTATCACTGAGGCTCTTCCTCCCTTCCTGTTCTGTATTTTCCAGATGTCTGCATATGACTCTAGATACAAATGTGTTTAGCGATTATTATGCCTCTTAGTTAGACTCTAAAAGCCTTCCATAATGTAGCCTACTTAGCTACAGAACCTAAGTGATGTTGAAAATAATCTATAATGGCGGTGTGTAATTGACCTCAGAACACCCGGGCTCTAGGGGAAATGTGCAGGGAGTTTCCAGTTTCAGCAATTTAGGGCCATATGTACGAACACATTTTCCCATTGACACAGAATGGGAAAAACCCTTTGCTACATCTGGCCCTTAATTTGAAGCAAGGTGTAGACACTACTATTTTCACAGCGGGGTGTTCTGAAAGCATTGAAGGCATTTAGGTAATCTCCTGTACCCTGGGCACCATCTCTCGCACCACCAGACAGTAATCTATGCTTAATAGTGTGTCATGCAAGGAGGAATTGTAGTACCACGTCATCAATTGCATTGCTTTGTCTCCATATGTTAATTGGGCCCAGCACACCCGTTTTGTCAAGTAATGTTTCCACTGTCTGTGTACTATGAGTCCCTATCAAGGGACCTGTCCAGTTCTGGATTTAACAGTAAAGTAAAATCTCCTTTCAAAACTATCTTCTCAATTTCTCTACGACTAATCATAGTGGGCGTTATGTCCTAGAATTCAGACACATCTGCACTCTGGCATATGTATTATTCATCATTGTCATCTCATTTTCTGTACGACATGTGTTCCTTTTTAGATCTTATAATTTCTGGTGTAGCCTGAAGTAGAGTAAACTACATATCGGTATGCACACTGCTTTGGAGTAGGTTCTGTAAGATGAGAAGCTTCTGTGTTGAACCCATTAACTAGAAAAGCTTGCAGAATGTCACAGGTGCAAGTGCATTCTACGCAACAAAGCCAGATCTACATTGTGCCACTATAAATGTCAATACGTGTGTTCTGGGGGTTTATTTAGACTCCTAATATTCCATTGTAGGAGAGCCAGCGTTTTATTAGTGGTGCGTTGTGGTACTATTTCTAGTATGTCTTCATTGATGTCATCTGCATGATCCGTGGTGTCATCTGCTTGTTTAATCTTAATTTACAGTGCATAAGCTTTGTCATTTTCATAAATTTCAACCCTCTTCCAGACTCTCCCCACCACACTTATCCCACCAACTATCAATGCCAAAAACCCCTCTTACAAACATATTCAACCATGTAAACATTACAGAGGTCATGATGTGCCTGCCAATGTCCATGCTCTGTAAAGAATATATTAATGTCTGTTTATGGTCAGTGCAGCGTCTGCTGGGCAGTTTCATGTGGAGACACCAAGATACCCTCTCAATGCTCGCGTTTGCCTGTTGGTGTGAGGGATTCATTAAATGCGTTTAGTATTTGAACGTTGTTCAACTTCTCCGTTGCAATTATGTATTGTTCATCAAAGGTGTTTCGTGGAATGTAGGCAGCAGTGATGCCCACTCCTCGTCACCCTGTCATGGTTCTCTGTCTTACAGAAGTGGTAACAGCTGTGATGTTGGAGACGTTCTCTGTACATTGACACATTTTTTTTCTAGAATTGGTTTGTTGTGTCCGAGAAAATGTGGGTTTTTCCCTTTAGGTAATTCTTCAATCTGAGCAGATTTAACATTACATACTTGATATCTTTGGATCATAAGATGTGCTTCACTTCAACAAAATAATGTCTGGCTGCCTAGGCCACTGTGGTAAAGTCCCTGTATATTGCCATGATTGTGTCGCGATGTTGGAGCGGGCCATTCTCTCTCTGCATTTGTAGTGCTACATCATGGTCCCTAAAATTGATAACCCTTTTAATAATTGGTTGGGACCCCTCTGCAAGCGGTGTTCTGATGGATACAACTACCTGTGGATTCCTCACCTCATGAATACTCCCATGGCGCCAGCATTCGACGGAAATCTTCTTACTAGTCTCTGCACGTCGACGAGGACGTCACTCTAGCCCACGCGACGCCGTCTGACGTCATACAGGCAATAAGAGGTCCTCGACGACGTGCGGACGTCAGTTCCCTTTTTTCCGTGCATTCGAAACGGTTATCTTCGAGGGAGCAACTGTTACTCTTGCGGTTACAGTGTATATCTTGCTGCGTAGTCTTTCGCTGTGGTAATAATGTCGCAGAGAAAGTCTGGATTTAAGCCTTGTCGTGAGTGTGGAGGCAAGATGTCGGTGACGGATCCTCATTCCGATTGCCTTTGGTGTTTGAGCTCCGACCACGACGTCTCGACTTGTGATTCATGTCAGCACATGAATCCAAAGGCCCTCAAGGAACGTGAGGCGAAGCTGTTTATGGCCAAGTCAAAGGAGAAACATCACAAGAAGTCTTCTTCCCCAAGACATCGGCGTCATCGAGACTCCCGGCGCCGTAGAGAATCTCGGCGTCATTCAAAGGAGACTCGTTCCAGGTCTTCGGATCGGCGCCGAAGGACATGGGAGGTCAGTCCCACGGTTACGCCGCATCCTTCGACGCCGTTGCCCTCTCCGGCGTCTCCAACTTCACCTGGACAGGCGTCGGTGATTGAGGTATTGGAGCCTCAAGTGTTTTCTCCGGCGCAGACGCCGAGGCCGGCGTCGGGGTCGCCTCCGAGACAGGCACCCCAGTATCCGGCTTTTCCCACCCCTGGAGCCGATAGTTCCGCATTCTTGAATGCGATGTATGCCATCTTCCAACAGATGGCTCCAGGGGGTGCTCCGGCTGGGCCTTTGGCCTTTTCTTTGGGTGATCCTGCGCCTCTTCGGCCGGCACCCTTTATGCCCTTTCTCCCGTTTGGGAACGTGGGCTCGGCGCCAGTGTCGGTGCCGGTGGCCGCTCCGGTGGCTTCAGAAGGATTGGCCCCGGGGATTTCCATCCCGTCGACGTCGGGATTTCGGCCTGTGACTCCGGTGGGTCCATCTGCTTCAGCTGCTCCAGCTGCTCTTCCGTCGGCGCCGAAGTTACCTGTGGCGCCGGACGCGGCGTCGGTGGCTTCTGAAGATCGGCGCCGATCTTCGACTTCGGCGGAGGCATTGTCGACTCCGCGTATTGAGCAACGACTTCATTCAAGGAGACGTGCTCTCCGTGTATTAGAAGAGCAGGAGTACCAACGAGCCCTAGAGGAAGGAGAGCTAGAGGACTCGGGTGATGGGCTGCGTGGACTGGAGTCGGCCAGTGGGCTGGACACTTCCCCTGAGTGGGACCTTTCGTCCCCGGGGGAATATACTGAGGAGGCTGCTTCCTTTCATGCAGTGGTACGGAAGGCAGCTAGTTTTTTGGACCTGCCTTTGCCGATGGTGGAGGCAAAACAAAACCTTTTAACAGAGATGTTACATCCGGCCTCAGCCGCGGCGGAGCCTCTGTTACCATTTAATGACGCTCTGCTGGATCCGGTGTTAGAGGTGTGGAAGAGGCCGGCATCTTCCCCAGCAGTTCACAGAGCCGTGGCCAGGAGGTATCGGACGGCTCCAACTGACCCTGGTTTCCTATCTAGGCACCCTACGCCGGAGAGCTTGGTGGTGCAGGCCTCCTGTTCGTCCAAGTCAGCGCCTGGTTCTTTTCCGACGGTGCCTGGGGACAGAGATTCAAAGAAGCTAGAGGCGCAGTCGAAGAAGATTTTTTCGTCCTGCAGTCTGGCGTTAAAAGCCACCAATGCAACCTGTATCCTGGGGAGGTATATTCATGCTCTGATGGATGACATTTCCTCTTCGTTTACAGAGCTTCCCCAGGGTCTTTTGGATCTTGTCTCAAATGCCCAGGCTGCTGCGACCCAAATTATCCAGACGGGACTGGATACCACCGACTCGGTAGCCAGGCCAATGGGCACAACTGTGGTGGCAAGGAGACAGGCCTGGCTCCGTAACTCGGGCTTTTCTGCAGATGTACAGTCCACATTGTTGGATCTCCCGTTTGATGGGGACAAACTGTTTGGAGCTAGGGCTGATTCGGCCTTGGAACGTTTTAAGGAAAGCAGGGCCACGGCTAAGTCGTTAGGGCTCCAAGCTCCTTCTTCCACGGCCTCTTCCAGATTCTTCAGGAGGTTTCGTGGATTTGGGCGTGGCTCTTCCTCCTCTTCCTTTCGGGGGAGATATCAGCAACCTGCTTCTTCCCATCCCTATAGATCTTTCAGGGGGAGAGGTAGGGTCCGCAACAGAGGAGCCTCTCAGCAGCACTCTGCCTCTTCCTCATCCTCTGGCGGGGTGCAGCAGGGGAAGCAGCCTTAGGCTTCCACCATTTCCCACTCACTCCTCTCCTGTAGGGGGAAGATTACAGCATTTTCTCACCAAATGGAAGACTGTTACATCGGACACTTGGGTTCTCAGTGTTGTGGGAAAAGGCTACACACTTCCCTTTCGGGAGTTCCCGCCCCTCATCCCGCCCCGCCCTTCTTATTGTTCAGAAGAACACCTCCTGTTGTTAGAACAGGAGGTGCAAGTCCTCCTTTCAAAGGGCGCGGTGGAGTTGGTCCCGGAGCAGGAAAGGGGTCGAGGAGTTTACTCAAGGTATTTCCTGATTCCCAAGAAGGATGGTCGTTTGAGACCAATTCTGGACCTGAGGATCTTGAATTGGTTCCTCAAGCAGGAAAAGTTCAAGATGCTGACCCTAGCACAGGTGCTTTTGGCGTTGAACATGGAAGACTGGATGGTGTCTGTCGACTTGCAGGATGCTTACTTTCATATCCCGATACTCAAGTCACACAGGAAGTATCTCCGGTTTGTGGTGGGATCGCAACACTATCAGTTTGCGGTCCTTCCGTTTGGTCTTACTTCAGCACCTCGAGTCTTCACGAAGGTGATGTCGGTGGTTGCGGCAGAACTCGGAAGGAAGGGGATAGCAGTATTCCCTTACTTGGACGACTGGTTGATCAAAGCCAAGTCCCCGGAGCTTGTGTCGCATCATCTGCAGTCAACAACCCAGTTGTTGTTCGACCTGGGTTTTTCAGTGAACGAGCCCAAATCTCACCTAGAGCCCTCTCAGCGCCTCCTGTTTATAGGGGCAGTACTGGATACAACATTGGGTCGGGCCTTTCCTCCGCCTCAGCGGATTCAAGATATTCAGGATTTGGTTCCAATGTTTCAAAATGGAGCGGTAGTTCCAGTCCTCAGGGTCCTTCGTCTGCTCGGTCTTTTTGCCTCCTGCATTCTGTTGGTCACGCATGCTCGCTGGCACATGAGGGCTCTTCAGTGGTGCCTCCGAAGGCAGTGGTCTCAACTAGACCAGAGGGGATCTAGAGGGTACTGTCAAGATCTCCAGAGATGCTGCTGTGGATTTGAAGTGGTGGATTGCAAGCAACAATCTTTCACAAGGAAAGCCGTTCCAGCAGTCGCCACCAGTGGCCACAGTCATAACGGATGCTTCCACTCTAGGGTGGGGAGCTCATCTGGGGGATCTGGAGATCAAAGGTCTTTGGTCTCCAGAGGAACAGATGTTTCACATCAATCTGTTAGAGTTACGGGCTGTACGTCTGGCTCTCAAGGCCTTCCTCCCTTCCCTTCGTGGTCAGTCGGTACAGGTCCTAACGGACAATACTACCACGATGTGGTACATAAACAAGCAGGGAGGAGTGGGGTCGTACCTTCTCTGCAGAGAAGCTCTTCGACTATGGTCCTGGGCAAAGGACCATCGGATTTGCTTGATAGCAAACCATCTGGCCGGAGTTTTGAACGTGCGTGCGGACAGTCTCAGTCGCCACTTCTCGGCAGACCACGAGTGGCGTCTCCATCCAGATCAAGTCCGTTTAATCTTCCAGAGGTGGGGGTTTCCTCGGGTAGATCTGTTCGCCACTCGAGAGAACGCGCATTGTCCGTTGTTCTGCAGCCTTCAGTATCCGATGCAGGGAGCGTTGGGGGACGCGTTTCAAATAACCTGGTGCGGCCAGTTGCTTTACGCGTTTCCTCCCATACCCTTGATTCCTCGAGTATTGAGGAAGATTCGCCAGGACCGGGCTCTAGTCATCCTAATAGCTCCGGATTGGCCAAGGAGGGTATGGTATTCCGACCTTCTCCAACTCTCAATGTGCCCGCCGCTCCGTCTCCCTTTCAGGGCAGACCTCCTCTCGCAGTCGCAGGGGCAGGTTCTACACCCCAACCTCCAGAGTCTGCACCTACATGCCTGGAGATTGAACGGGGCAACCTGAGTTTCTTCTCTCTCCCGCCTGAGGTAGTGGATGTTATATTAGCGGCCAGGCGACACTCCACTAAATCTATCTACGCTAATAGGTGGTCTAAATTTGTTGCGTGGTGTGGAGAGAGGCAGATTGATCCTTTGCATGCTCATCTATCGGACGTTTTGTCTTTTGCTCTGTCTCTAGCGCAGAAAGGTTGTGCAGTGGCTACCATTAAGGGTTATTTATCGGCCTTGTCAGCCTTCATATGTCTTCCAGACCAACCATCTTTATTTAAATCCCCTATTGTTATCAGATTCTTGAAAGGTCTTCTAAATCAATATCCTCCAAAGCCATTCGTTATGCCGCAATGGGATTTGTCTTTGGTCCTGACTTTCCTTATGGGGTCCCCTTTTGAACCTATGCATTCTTGCCCCTTGAGGTATTTGGTTTTAAAATCAGTCTTCCTGATAGCTATAACATCAGCAAGGAGAGTGAGTGAGTTGCAGGCCTTATCAGTAAAGCCCCCTTATACAACTTTTTATGGGGATAAGGTGGTGTTGAGGACCAAGGCTGCTTTCCTACCGAAGGTTGTTTCACCCTTCCATTTGGCTCAGGCAATTACTTTGTCCACGTTCTATCCTCCGCCTCATCCTTCCAAAGAGGAAGAAAGACTGCACCGTCTGGACCCAAAGAGAGCGTTGAGCTTCTTTATTGATAGAACAAAGGATTTCAGGCTGGAGGATCAGCTGTTTATTGGATACGTGGGCAAGAGGAGAGGAAAGGCAGTCCACAAGAGAACACTATCCAGGTGGGTTGTTCTTTGCATTAAAATATGTTACTCTTTGGCAAAGAAGGATCCTCCTGAGGGCATTAGAGCTCATTCCACCAGAGCTAAGTCGGCCACTTCGGCCTTGGCCAGAGGTGTTCCTGTGGTCGACATCTGCAAGGCCGCAACTTGGTCGTCCCTTCACACCTTTGCAAAACATTACTGTTTGGATTCTGAGGTTAGAAGGGACGGCCATTTTGCACGGTCAGTGCTGCAGGATTTCTTGGTTTGACCATTTAGGCACCCACCGCCGGGCGTGGTACTGCTTTGGGACTCTATTCATGAGGTGAGGAATCCACAGGTAGTTGTATCCATCAGAAGAACGAGTTACTTACCTTCGGTAACGACTTTTCTGGTGGATACATTAGCTACCTGTGGATTCCTCACGGTCCCACCCGCCTCCCCGTTGCCTTTCTGGTCTTACCAAGTAATCCTTGAGTGCGCTCCTCTTGGTCTTTGAGGGTGCAATAGATGTGTATATAATATATTTATATATATGTATATATCTTTGTGTATATACTTGGTGTGTGTATATATTTTAAAAGAGAGAGTTTTATATATATATGTATATAAAAAGATTTACAGTTATTCATACAATGTTGTGTATTTTTACAATATAATGGATGTTGCCTTGCTCTTTCATTGCATTGCCTGGTCGTTCTCATGCACGTAAAAAATGATTGGTACTGACGTCCGCACGTCGTCGAGGACCTCTTATTGCCTGTATGACGTCAGACGGCGTCGCGTGGGCTAGAGTGACGTCGACGTGCAGAGACTAGTAAGAAGATTTCCGTCGAATGCTGGCGCCATGGGAGTATTCATGAGGTGAGGAATCCACAGGTAGCTAATGTATCCACCAGAAAAGTCGTTACCGAAGGTAAGTAACTCGTTCATCTGGCACCAAAGGATCCTTGTGCTTTCTCCATTTAACTTATGTCTGGGAAGCCAGACTGGCTGAATGTTTTTTTTAAATATATATACATTTTTTACAAAGGTGTCTAGGTGGCCAGTTTTTGTTGATTCAACTATGTCTGTGATGCTTACATTGTAATATCGCAATCATGGTTCCAAATCTTTGTTTTTGCCTTCTGTGGCAGACGGGAGTCTATAAATGTTCAGTATTTTCTCTGTAGTGTCTGTAGATATATCCTCTAGGTCAGATATTTGATGCTCTGCTGTATCTAATCTGATGTTCTGGTGAGTTGTCCTCTCCATGAGATGGTCAAGGCGCAAAGTCATCATATTGATCTCTGCTTCTGTGTACTGGAGGCTGACCTTAAGATCTAGTAGAATTTGTTTTGTCCCCACTAAAACCTGGATGATTTCAGTCCTCCATCTCAGCCATGGGGTCCTCTGTAGCTGTTATGCGCCTCGGAAGTTTCCTTTTGTTCTAACACCATTTGCTTGTTTCTGCTTGCTTTTTCCTATGATGACAGCTAGAGTGCACAAAGCTGGTGGGTGCTGACTTACATGCTGCAGTATGTCCCTAAAATGGCGGCCACCTTGCGCCCACCCCCCACTGCCTAGTGATGCAGCCAATAAAGTGGGAAGTAGACTCTCTGCACAAATTGTCAAGTTTTACATTTTCTCCCCATCTCTCATTGGGTGTATATTATGCCTATCTCTGGCCAAAAGGACGTCATGTCGGCCAGCAAGGGCCGATAATGGCATATCCCACAAGGATCGCTCGTCTACCGCTTGCATCTACCACCAATACTTCAGTTCAGTGTTGGTTATTTATGTGCTGTGTATAGGAACAGTGCTGACTCCTCTTCAGATAATTGCAGTAGTTATATTTCCAGCGCAGATCTCTGCTTTTCTGGCTAGCGGCCAGTCTCTGTGCCCAAGCCCATGGCTTTGTTGTGGGTATGATAGCTTAGTCAACTACGCTTGCCAACATGTTTCTGTCTTCTCTTGTGCCCTAAACCTGGTCAGGGGCCTTTATTAGTGCTGTGTGTGGCTCCTAAGTTCCTATCTTTGTGTTTTATAATCGTGCACCATATGAGACAAGAGTTACCTACCTTCACCATGAGTTTATTAGAGTCAACCCAAAATAGGGCTGTAATTTGCTCCACGGTCGGACCAAGGTTTGCATCTCCTGTGGTCACACATTCTTCAAGGAGGTGCGCTCTGTATTTCCACCTACATTCTCCGTGCTGTTGGCTTAACAGTGTATTTGAAGCTGAGCGCAGCTACACTTAAGTCTGTGATTATGTGTGGTTCGGAGACGCCTGTATGAAATTCTGACACCAGGTGGGTGCACCTGTAGTTTCTTTGGCTGTTCCTGAAAGAAAGTATTGCCGTACTTGTCAAATGTGGTTCTTTTTCAAGCGTCTCACATTGTACCTGTTGTTGTAATCGCTCTTATCATCAAGTTTTTTGAGAAAAATATATAGTCTCCAGTTTCTTGCATATAGGGGGAGATTCAAGGAAATGTTATACAATTCTGCCATAACTGGTATAACTTTTAATTCTTATTCTTTGTATACCCTGGCTGTGGTAGACCTTTTTAAACAATTGGTACAGATTAAGGCATACAATAAGGTGAGGGTTATTTTTTTGTTTAAATGTCTGAAATAGAAAAAGTATCACAGGAGGGGATATTAATCAGATACTTTCCACATTGGTGAAATTATTACTTTCCGCTCATTGTATTCTCTAATTGGTACCAATTGTTCAAAAAAGTCTACCACATCACATGGGGACGTCTGAGATCACGCAAGCCAAGCCAAACAGTGGCATCCCCAAAACTCTTAAGCATAGTCAAGGTCTCCTTTGAACGCAGTTTGGTCGACCACGGGGAGATTATAGATGCAAGTGTAGCTCCAGGAGTCATCACCCTGGTCAGACCATGCAGCAAATTACAACCCCGTTGTTGGTTGTCTCGAGTGAACTGATGCTGAAGGCGGGGAAACTCCGGTCTCACATGGGGTATAGCTCCACATACAAAAATAGGAATTGGGGGTCCACACACAGCCCTGATGAATGCCACGCCACCCCAGTTTGGACCCAGCCATATGCAAATCAGTCTTGACCCTGTTTCTCATGGTAGCTGTCCAGCCTGAACTGCCTAAAGGTATTCTTCAATCCTATTGATCTGGACCCCTCTAATATCCAGAATTATATTAAATCTAAGAACTCCCCTATAGGCGAGATTGACTGTGCCCTGGTAGTACCATCTTGCCAGGGTGGGGTGAGGTGGTCAATGATGAAGCATTACACACATCAGGGCTGTGGAATTTAACAGAATGTCTACTTGTCCTTGGGACTCGTTGCTTCATAAATCTACTTGTCCTGTAAAAAAAATCTACGTGTCCCCTGGGTGCCATGTAGTGCGGCAACAAAATATGGCAGCAATCTTATTATATAAGAGCTCTGATTATAGCCTATCTGATTATGTGAGGGACAGTACAATATTTGGGCTTGAATACTAGCAGTTTCCGCATTTTGCCACCATTCTACAGCTCTATATACTGGGACTGGAGGTAGCAGTAAGCAATAGTTCCAGTGTTGGAATGCCCTTTTGAGTCTGTGAAAACCTACTAGCATGTTTTAAGGGATTTCACCAGCTCTTCTCTAATCTTTTCCCATACTGAGAAAGGTTAGGAAATTTTCTCCTGACAAGGACAGGAGTAAAACGTCTTCCAAGTTTGGGGGAAAAAATGGTTGGCGGGAAAGTGAACTTATAAACGCTCAACAGATTTTCACATGAGCAAATCTACACATGCATATTTGCTCATGCTAAAATAAACTTCACAAATATGTTTTAGGAGTATGGTTTCCTAAATTCTGTAAATTCTGCATTCACATGAATTCTATCTCCCTCTCTCTCGCCATTGTTTGACTGCCTTTACTGAGTGACATCATTCTGCCTTTTCATAAGGAGCATATCGTCACACAAAGTAATTTTGTTCAGTGCCAGGAACTACTGTGGCAATGTATGCTTTTTGAGACCAAAAATATTTTTGGCAAAAACAATGTTTTTTACTATGGTGAGGGCCTGGCAGCTCCCACAACAATGAGGTTTTACAAAAGCCATGTCAAAACAAGACCCGCTTTGCCAAAACCAAAAGACCAACCACCAGTGTTGGACCTATTGTATGTATGTATGTATGTAGTATTTATAATGCGCGTTCCGGCCAAAAGGCATCGCAGCGCTAACAAAAGGTGGGGGACGCGAGACACTAAGCAGAAGGGGGGAATCGTGACCAGCAATTATTGCGGAAATAGCCATGTTTTAACTGACTTCCTGAATTTTAAGTAGCTGTGTTCCTTTCTTATTTCCAAAGGGAGCGAGTTCCAGCACTTAGCCGCAGCCACCCTGAAGCTTTATTGCCCCATTAGGCTTTGTTGGTACGGGGGGCCTGAATTCTATAAATTCCAGATGAGCGAAGATGCCTCTTAGATAGTTGGGGCCAATGCTATGGACAGCTTTGTGAGTCATGCATAGCGCTTTAAAAGTAATACGCTGGGCTATCGGGAGCCGGTGTAGTTGTTTGAGACTTTCTCTGGCAGATGCTGAGCGTGGAAGGTTCAAAATAGTTCTGGCAGCCATATTCTGTATCAACTGTAGCTTGTTCAAGGATACTTTGTCCAGATTAAGTAACAGAGCGTTACAATAATCTAATAATTTGGACATAACCAGAGGTAAGGTAACTGTAATTTTCCATTCTCTTGGGAGCTATAGGAAAACTTAAAAACATTTTTTTAGTGTCCACAAACACGTTTTTACAGTATGATTCACCTGTCTCATCATCAAAAAGGACTCCTAAATTCCTAGTGGCAGTAGTAGAAACTGGAAAGGTACCACAATCTGTCGGCCACCATCATGGATTCCACTGCTAGCTGCCATTTCCCAAAGCAAAGAATCTCGGTTTTCTCTCCATTTAATTTAATCCAGTTTGCCCTCATCCAACTGTTGACTGCCTGCATACAGTTGTTGAAGCGATCCGCCACTTGCTCACAGTTCTTAACTAGGATGATCAGTTGCGTATCATCTGCATAAGAAGTGGGAGTGAATCCAAAAGATTGAATCAGATCAGCCAATGGGGCGACATAAACATTAAACAAGGTCGGACTGAGTGACGAGCCTTGAGGCACCCCGCAAGGTAGTAAATAGGCAGGGGATCTAAATTCACCACAGCTAACCGTAGTTCACCTGTTAGTTAAAAAAGACTCCAAAAGCTTAAGAGCCTGCTCTCTTATTCCTGCTTGATAAAGACGGGCCAACAGAATTTGTGGATAGATGGTGTCAAAGGCCGCAGATTAATCTAATAGAACTAGGAGGGCCCCTTGTCCTTCAACCACCATTCTCCTGATAGAGTCCGAGTAGGTGATGAGAGCTGATTCAGTACTGTGTGTTTCTGAAACCGTGTTGGGAAGCAGCTAGCCCTCCTGATTCAGATAGAAAGTTGACAAGATCTTCGTCAAAAAAGGGAGAAGAGCAATAGGACGTAAATTATTTAAATCCTGGTTATGCCCGTTTTTCTCTCTTTTTTTTTTTTAAGGGGAATTACAGTGGTCTCCTTCCAGTAATCTGGGTATGTCCCTGTAATAATGACATCCTGGAAAATGGGAACTAGAGCAGAGGAAACCAATTCGGGAGCCAATTGGAGAATAGAGGGGGGACAGGGGTCCAGAGGGGAGCCCGATCTGATTTCAGAGATCAACTTGGTAATACTATCCTGAGGGGGAAGTTGAAAATTCGATAAAATAGAGTGGCTTACTTTGGGGCCTATGTGAGTCATAGTGGAGTAGTCCACGTTTTCCTCATAGGGTGTGAATTTAGCATGGAATTGTAGAATTTTTTATTTTCAAAGTGTCTAGCTACTTTGTTACAAAAATTCGCCAAATCGATTGATTATGGTGGGCAGAATAGAGCATTAATTACTTTAAAGAGCTTTCTAGGGGCGTTTGAGGTCTCTTTAATTCTTGAAGTATAAAACTCAGATTTGGTTCTAAAGCTGGCTTCCTTATAATTTTAAAGTGCGCTCTTTAAAGTGTCTTTCTCCCTTAAGGTAGAATTGAGTCTCCAGTGCTGCTCCTTTTGGCGATATTTTCTCTGTAGACGTTTGAGGTCTTTAGTGAACTAGGGTTGGCTAGGCTTCTTAGAGTTAGGCGAGGCATGGACCTTAGAGGGGCTAATAAATTCATGGCAATTTCAATTTCCTGATTGAAGCTGTCTAGCAGGGGCAAGGATAGCATATTTGCCCTATCCCAACCTTCCTCCAAAGCGGGTGCCAGCTGTTCTGCTTTGCCACTTTTCCATTGCCTGATTGGTTTACTATGGGGTTTAGGTGCCAGAGGGATCTAACCAGCTCTAAATTTAAAGGCCAGGAGAAAATGATCGGTCCAGCTTAAAGGGGTATTCAATAGTTCCGGCTTGTCTTCAGTGCGGGGAAAAAAGCCCATCTAATATATGCCCTGCTATGTGTGTGGGAGAAACTACTTTTAATGTCCAGTCAAGGGTCGACATGAGATTTAAAGAATTAATAACAAGCGGATTATGAATTTCATCGAAATGAATGTAAAAGTCGCCTAGTATAATAGCCTCAGTGGACATAACCATAGGTTCAAGCAGGTCTGTCCAATTTTGAAGGAAGTTGGAGAGAGGTCCAGGTGGTCGGTAGATTAATAGACCTTCAAGAAGTGTAGAGTTTTGTTGCAAAATTAAAAAAAAAACATTACTTCGCAGGTATCGGGGGGGGGGGGGGGGAATTTGTGCCGGTCCAGAGGCACGTAAAATCTGACCTGCAGATAATAACCAATCCACCTCCCCTACCCTTTATCCTGTCTGACCTATAGAAAGTATATCCCAAAGGTGTAGCCTCAATAAAATCTGGGTTGGATTCCGGTCTAGCCCAAGTTTCGGTAATAAAAAGGCAATCAATATCATGGTAGCCAATCGGCTCCTTAATTTCTAATTTATGTTTAGGGAGTGAACGGGCATTTATCAGGGCATGACATAGCAGTTTCCTATTTTCCACCTTGTCACAAACCTGTTTGTTTCCTAACTTGGATCTCCTTGCATGCTCCTCTAGGGTTTGGGGGGCTGTCATCTCCCACTTGCAGTGCCTACATTTCTAGGTGAATGGATTATCAGGGTCTACTTTATGAGGACAAGAATTTCTTGCAAACTTGCAAAGGTATGCAGAGGGGAGGGCACCCATACTGGGTAATTGTCCATAATCCTCAGCCCTCGGCCCTGTTCGGGTGCATACAGGCTTGCCTTTGGCGCGCCCGCTGCGCAGCCACATTGGTGCTGGCATATATAGTGATTGGACCACTAACCAGGTGGATGCGGTCCAGGGAGAAAAAAAACGGAAGTAGGGCTCTAACCGACCCTTCCTTCTGTGAAAAAATCGTGGGAAAAGGACCCCCCACGTAGCTGCTGCCTCAGAGAAAAGAGCCCCCAACAAAAGAAGGGTAAGCTCTTAAAATGGAGCTAAAAGCAGATTCACAGACACATAAAACAGCGTTTCTAAAACTATTAAGGAAAGGTCAACACAGCGTTTAAAAACTATTAAAAGTGAGTTAATGGAATTGTAAAACAGGCAATGTTAAAAATGTTAAATAGCGGCAACGCGCTCACCTATTGACTTTGCCAATGCTTGTTTATTTTCATATTTCCCATAATCTTGTTGAAACTGGTTACACTGATTTTCCATTATGGATATTTTTTGGGAAATAATAGCATGCATCAATACATTTTACTAAATAAGGCTTCAAAGAAATGGTACCTAAAATTTCACAGTAATTTAGCAAAAAAAAATTTCTAGTTGCATTTTTGTGTGAAATGTTATCTCGAAAGCGAAGAAGCCTCAAACGTGCTTTCAAGCTTCTGCAGGTATTTGCATCTAATCATAGAGCATTCTGGGAGCATTATACGTAGCCTCATATAAAACTTTGCAAACGTGTGTACACATTTTGTTTTCTTCTAGAACCACTGGCAGAACATTTATTTGGAGTGCTCATCCTAATAATAAAGGCTTTGCATAAATGAACCAGAAATACAAGTTTGAACAGAATTACAATTTGGAAACACATATTACCTTAACTGCAGACAATGCCCTTCCTTGCTCCATAATGTGGTACTGTAAACTGGCATCCAAAGGGTTTGTGCTGCAGGGGGTTGGGCCTTCTTAGCCGAAGGACAAAATAAACATAAACCTGTTGTCCATGACCCCAAACAGTATGCCCTGGGTGTCGGGCAGTAGGAATTCCACACCCATGCAACATGGATGAGACCACCCCATTCAATAATATTGGATATTCTTGACCACTGGTCAGGTAATCATTTTTTGACTTGTACATGGAGTTTACCATACCTTTTTGCAATGTAATAGTATATCGTTGGAGGAAGTATGGTTATTTCTAGTTCAGCCAGCTGTCTGTTTTTGTCATTACATTAGTTCAGAAGATTAGCTGTGAAAGAGGGATAGATGATCTGTTAACAATTTAATAACCTTTCTGGTGATGTATGATTAGGAATACGTTGGAGTATGTTGTCAAAATAATTTATTTCATAAAAAGTTTTCCGAATGTATTTAAGCAATTTGTTTGACTGAAATGAATGCATACCAACCTTGAAATTCCGGCCACAATTGTAGACCCTGTTTTATAGATAGGTACAGTGGTTTTCAAACCCATTGGAGTGGTGTAACCTAAATCTCTATCTATGCCTGGAAGTCCATTAGGTAGTCAAGAGCAACCACATTATGTGATATACCAAGGGTGTAGATTGTAGGTTGGTGCCCACTGTGAGGGCACGCTTTGTGTGCCTCTCCATGTCACAGAATAGGTGTAAGACCTTAAATTGCCATAGTCAAGTTTTGGTCTCTTTGCGCACACACACCAGATTAGCATGATGCCAGCACCAAAAAAAAGTCAGAATAGCAGTTTTTACTTAGTCGGGCACTGGGGTCAGGGAGAGGTACCCATCCATACAATATGCAGGCAACATTCTTGTCTCAACATGTGTGCTGCTTTTTAGGTCTAACTTGACCGCACAGTTGTCTGTAACCTATTGTAACAATTTCTTTCAATTATAATTGAGTGGTCATTGGCTCCACTAAGAGGACAGTTAATTTAATTAACCTTGTGCTCCGGGCCTTTTGATGTATCGCCTGCTGTGGAGAGCTTGCAATGCATGAGGGACTTTCTTACTCTTGAAAAATACACTGGATTGTCACTCCTTAAACTATTTCTCTCATGCATTAGGTACAGAAAAGTATTTTTTCTGCTGCCTTATGCCTTCTCTGATATTTTAGTCAAAATTTAAAATGCAATCCAGACTTGTTGACATTACTAGTGCTTGTTTGTAACGGAGTCTGGAGTCCTGAAAGGAAGCAGTCTTTTCTTGGCTCAGAAATTATGCAGCTGTATTACATGCAACAGGTTTTAAAGTTGATGCTGTGAGCTTAAAGGAGGCCAGCACCTGTTAATGATTGGTACTCTACATCTCACATAATTTATCGACGGAGAGTTTCAGCAGCACAGGGGAATCTGTCAGACCCCCTGCAATCAAGGCCCACCCTTACATGTGAACACCTTGAGTGGTCCTGTGTTCACCTTTCCCTAGAACCTATTGATCGTTGAGCTCATGCAGTGAAGAAAGTGACTCCACTCTTCAGGGCCGTGTCTGAGAAACGTATGCTTTCAAACGATTAAGCAACCGTGAACATACTGAGGTTAAAACACATACAGATACCTTTTGAATAGAAGTATGCACATAGAGAATCAGTGTGATGAGCTTGAGCGACACAGTTTGAGGGGGTCAGGCCAGCATTCCTGGTCCCAAGTTGAAGTGCAGGACCCAAATAGGGTGATTTGTTTTTCCAGTGTCACACTGAAGATTGCTGGCCAGCATCCACTTAAAAACGTCTGCCAAACAGTTCTTGAATACTCTGCAGGACTCTGTGGTATCCCTGTCCATTGAAAGAACGAGCTGAATATCATCTGCATAAGATATAATATGGACCCCGAAGGATTCCACTAGTAAGGCCTGGAGATGTTAAAAAGAACATGGCTCAAGGTTGAGCCCTGTGGTGTTATGCGGTCCTTACTATAGTAATAGGACTGCGTATTGGGACGCCAGAACGGCAGGGTGGGGGAGACTGAGTTCATCCCCACCATTTGTAACTGTTGGCCTAAGTCCTGGCTAGCTCACAGTGCCTCACCCGAAACCTCAACCACTTGTGTTGGAAGGTGATTATGGCAACCAGAGCATGACCCTCTGACTCCCCAGGAAGCTGTGGAAACGGATTTTGTCTCTCTCATATTATTACTCATGCATGCCAAGCCGAGACAAAAGATGCAAGGAAATTTCAGTACATTTATTGAAACAATCACAGTCCTGCATTTAAAGCCTGAGCTGCGTTAATTAGGCAGATAAAACAAAGCAAGGTAATCAGCATTACAAACATGGTAAAAAGATAAACAATCCAACCTTGGTTTATGTAGTTGCAGATGTTTCAGAGGCTCCTGCCTAACCCTAAGTCTACACTGAGAGAATAGTAAGTGTACCCTTCTGCTTGGCCCAATTAAAGGGATTAGTCCCAACCCTGTACCTGAGAATAAGATCAGGAGTTAGTTACGTGATGTAGATGGCAATCTGGTAGATTTGTGCCTGCTGAGCTGCATGTTGCACAGCATGCATCCCAGGATAATCTTTGCTGGAAAGCCCTTTACTCCCTCTGCGTCTTTGCACTGTTTATATAATAAACCATAGTGTATTTGATGTGCAGTTCCGATGCAATGCTATGTTTAGGTGTTAGAAGCTGTCTCCTGAATGGGCCACACAACCAGCATATCGTGTACAGTGTTCTTTAGCCTTGGACAGAAAGTACCGATCACATGTTGTGCAAAGGCTAACTAAACAAGCAGCTTGTTCCTGCTTACCTAGAATAAAAACAAGCTGATTTAAAAATATGTAAATCTCATTGCTAAAACAGCCTTACTAGAATGAATAAAATATGAACTGTAAAAAGATGCTAAAACATGGGTGACCGACTCTGGTTCTAGAAGTCCACACAACAATGGCACACCGCATTTAAGCGTTTTTGGCTCTGAGGAATGTGGTTCCAGCCAGACTGTTTAACTGCGATTCTCCAGAAATGAGCAATACCACCGCAGAGCAGCTCCAACCACACCAATGCCCTCTAGACGTTGCGACTGGAGGGTGTGGGAACCAGTATTGAATGTAGCTGATAAATCCAACAGGATCAGGGCGATCGGTTTATCCTAACTCAATGCCAATTTAATAGAGTCTGCCTCTTCGATCAGTGCAGTCTCTGTGGTGTTGTGTAACTCAGATTGCGAAGGGTGAAGAAGTGTATACTGTTCTAAAGTAAGAGTACAGGTGTGCATTTATTAGCTTTTTGAGCTTATTAGGGGCAACAGGAAGTAACATAATAGGCCTAAAATTGGCCAATTGTTTTCTGTCAGCCGATGGGGGTAATTTAGTTATTTTCCAGCAAGACTGGACCCTAGCTGATTCCATTGAAAGACTGAATAAATAGTTTAAAATAGGGTTAATGGATTTAACCCCAGCAGCCAAAATCTGAGCAGGGCAAGGATTCTCTGACCAGCCCGATTTGCATGTCAGATTGGATTGTTCAGACCCCTAGAGAGAGATTTCAGAGCTTATCTTTGATCGCCCACACGTTCCTTGTAAATGTAGTCTTAATGTAATAGAGAGCCCTGGTTACAGTTTTGATAATCTCAAAAAAATCAGAGAGATAATTACACAGCGTAGCCAACACTTTTATATGCTGTGAGATTGATGGATGTTGGAGAAAAGACAACTGTATTGAATACTTCACATGGGTTATTATCTGTGGAAACTATTTTTCCCGAGAAAAAGGTGGTTTGGGCCTGTCTTATCAATCCTTGTTAATGGTTCAATTCCAGCCTATAGATCTCCTTATTCTCCAGTGAATAATGCAGTCGACACTGCCTTTCCAGATGTTTACAGCATTTCCTTATTGCAGCCAGTTCCGAAGAAAACAAAAGAGCAGAAAGGCATCTCGGTTTTCACTACATTTGTTGGGGGCCACCTTGTTTGCCATCTCTAGAAGCCATGTTTTTGAGGCTAAAGCATAAGCCTCCCTGAAACTCCTTAGCATCCCATTTTAGCTACCTTTGTCTTTTCCCAGCCAATATAATTTCTAGGGGTGAGCATCTATTTCTTAAGGGCCATATTCATGTCCCAAGTAAAATAGATGAGAGAGTGGTCAGACCATGAATAGCTTCTAGTTTTTGAACTATAGCTTTCCTATTTGAAAACAAGCATTTGCAATGCAATAGGTCTCACATTGGCGTTGTAAATTACAATGTATTTTACCTGTATGTTGTGGTTTGGAGTGAAGTGGATGTATGCCAGGTGCCACAGCAACCCTCCCAGGCCTGCCGCTGTAGGAGAGAGGACACAACAAGGCAGCCAACCTCGGAGCGTTTTTGCCTTATTCCTACAAACTGGCTGTGATACCCTAGAGATACAACCCTGTCTAGTGTGTTTACCTAAACCTTTATAGCACCAAACAAGCCGCAAGGAGGCTCCTTCAGGGCATTTAACACAAAGAATGCAGGGGGGAGGGAGAGTTCAAAGAGTTAGGAGCAAAGAATAGGTTGTAGCCATATATTTCTGCATGTTCAACTTTTAAAGGAATTATTCCTCTACGTTGGCAATACCAGCTTAACATTTTTAATAACATTGCCTGTATACAAGGAGAATAACACAAGAGGCAGCTTAACTGTACAGGAGGATTCAATTGTGTGCCGATTGGTGAAACAGAGCTTCAGTGGTAGATGGGCCAACAGGATAGGTTCCAGAGGTGCGACATCTGTGACCTTGGGTCAGTGTTTTAAATGGGAACACAGAAGGGCTGGTACTCTGTATTCATTTATAGCACTGCCTTGGGTTAATAGTCTCATTACATACCTCTGCTCAGTACTGTACTCTGTAGAACAGATACATGTACCTAAATCTCCTGTGCCTTGACAGTGCCTTTTTGGTGCATACATTTGTGCTTTGGCTGATGATTTGGAAGTGAGAATTGTCCCTGTTGGGGTGGCTACTCAAAATTTGAAGTCTTGGCCTGGCCAGCTGGACCACTCGAGTAGAGCGGGAATTCTAGGTTTGGGCAATAGTGTGTTTCTTTTTCTTCTCCTGGACCAGTGGTGCCCAGTGAGGCTCCTACAGGGCTGGTTCATAGGCATTTTTCTGGGCTATGAAAAGAATTCAAATGTATGTTTTTCTTGGGAATCCAAGGTAGGGCCAGAACCATGGCCGAGTTTCTTGATACCCACATAAGATAAATTATGTAAAAATAATTTATATAGAACTTATTTACACAGTGGTTATCCTGCAAGCCTGGCATGGATCCTGCCTTTCCAGTCCTTCAATGGACATGCGTGTTCTATAATGACATGCAATAAAGTGTTCTAATAACCAACGTACACCTATAATATGTATATAGCAAATAAAAACTTAAATGTAAAAATGAAATAAAAAAGCTGCTGTGCAGTGCACTGCTTTGTGTTACCTCTTGTTCTACAGGGAGTGCAGAATTATTAGGCAAGTTGTATTTTTGAGGATTAATTTTATTATTGAACAACAACCATGTTCTCAATGAACCCAAAAAACTCATTAATATCAAAACTGAATATTTTTGGAAGTAGTTTTTAGTTTGTTTTTAGTTTTAGCTATGTTGGGGGGATATCTGTGTGTGCAGGTGACTATCACTGTGCATAATTATTAGGCAACTTAACAAAAAAAAATATATACCCATTTCAATTATTTATCATTACCAGTGAAACCAATATAACATCTCAACATTCACAAATATACATTTCTGACATTCAAAAACAAAACAAAAACAAATCAGTGACCAATATAGCCACCTTTCTTTGCAAGGACACTCAAAAGCCTGCCATCCATGGATTCTGTCAGTGTTTTGATCTGTTCACCATCAACATTGCGTGCAGCAGCAACCACAGCCTCCCAGACACTGTTCAGAGAGGTGTACTGTTTTCCCTCCTTGTAAATCTCACATTTGATGATGGACCACAGGTTCTCAATGGGGTTCAGATCAGGTGAACAAGGAGGCCATGTCATTAGATTTCCTTCTTTTATACCCTTTCTTGCCAGCCACGCTGTGGAGTACTTGGACGCGTGTGATGGAGCATTGTCCTGCATGAAAATCATGTTTTTCTTGAAGGATGCAGGCTTCTTCCTGTACCACTGCTTGAAGAAGGTGTCTTCCAGGAACTGGCAGTAGGACTGGGAGTTGAGCTTGACTCCATCCTCAACCCGAAAAGGCCCCACAAGCTCATCTTTGATGATACCAGCCCAAACCAGTACTCCACCTCCACCTTGCTGGCGTCTGAGTCGGACTGGATCTCTCTGCCCTTTACCAATCCAGCCACGGGCCCATCCATCTGGCCCATCAAGACTCACTCTCATTTCATCAGTCCATAAAACCTTAGAAAAATCAGTCTTGAGATATTTCTTGGCCCAGTCTTGACGTTTCAGCTTGTGTGTCTTGTTCAGTGGTGGTCGTCTTTCAGCCTTTCTTACCTTGGCCATGTCTCTGAGTATTGCACACCTTGTGCTTTTGGGCACTCCAGTGATGTTGCAGCTCTGAAATATGGCCAAACTGGTGGCAAGTGGCATCGTGGCAGCTGCACGCTTGACTTTTCTCAGTTCATGGGCAGTTATTTTGCGCCTTGGTTTTTCCACACGCTTCTTGCGACCCTGTTGACTATTTTGAATGAAACCCTTGATTGTTCGATGATCACGCTTCAGAAGCTTTGCAATTTTAAGAGTGCTGCATCCCTCTGCAAGATATCTCACTATTTTTGACTTTTCTGAGCCTGTCAAGTCCTTCTTTTGACCCATTTTGCCAAAGGAAAGGAAGTTGCCTAATAATTATGCACACCTGATATAGGGTGTTGATGTCATTAGACCACACCCCTTCTCATTACAGAGATGCACATCACCTAATATGCTTAATTGGTAGTAGGCTTTCGAGCCTATACAGCTTGGAGTAAGACAACATGCATAAAGAGGATGATGTGGTCAAAATACTCATTTGCCTAATAATTCTGCACTCCCTGTATAAATAGGCCACTCACTTGACCAGCTCGTGAGGTCACCAGTGTCTCTCCTCTCTGAGTGAGGAGACTGATGTCAGAGGCCCAAAGCAAGCATTTGCAGCTAGTAGAAAAATACAGTGTTCAAAATATTTCAAAAGAAAGTACTTAGGGCTCATAAGAATTATTATGAAGTGAAAAGTAACCCAGCTGGAAGATGCTAAGAAGCAGCCACAGCTTTGCAGCCCAAGCTGCACAACACTGTTTCAGAATGCAAAGACTTGCAATTAGCAAATTAGGCCAGACATCTGTGTACAGAAGCGAACAAAGACCGACCACGAATCATCTGCTTCATTTTAAATGTCAAGTTAGAATTACAGAGGCAAAACAATAACATAAATATTCACAGGGAGTAGGGGGCATTGGGCTGCCACCCGGCCTGGAGTCATGGCTCCTCCAGTTATGTTCTATTCTTTTGTGTGTTTTTTTTTTCCCTAGACACAAGGGGGCACATTCACTAAGAAAACCTACACTCTTAAGTTTACTCCGACATTAAAGGTGAGATTTTTGATTTTGATTTTGGAAATCTTGAAGAATTCCAGAAGGAATCCTGGAAGCCTGCAACAGTTACAACTTCTCGAAAGTAATCAGTCATAAGCAGCAACACATACATAAATGCTCATGGAAAACAATTTTATAAGAGAGAAAAAAAAGGATTGCTAAGACGTTTACCTTTTCTTACTTTTTCCCCTAATTTCCCACTGGGTAAATCTTTTTCCTGATGGAGAAACTGCATCTCCTACAATTCCACAAATTTTAAGATGTTTCCCCTCATTCTGTTACTGAGAAAAGATTTACTCCTGTCTGTAACTACAGTAAGGGGGTTATTCTAACTTTGGAGGAGGTGTTAATCCGTCCCAAAAGTGACGGAAAAGTGACGGATTTACCACCAGCCGTATTACGAGTCCATTATATCCTATGGAACTCGTAATATGGCTGGTGGTATATCCGTCATTTTACCGTCACTTTTGGGACAGATTAACACTCCTCCAAAGTTAGAATAACCCCCTAAGTCTCTAAACGTTTCCAGGCTGAGAATGTTTCTGAATAGATACCAATGCATACATTTGTCAGCATGCACAAACTCTATGGCATCCCCAACGTGGAAAGCAGACTCTTCATCCATGAGAGCAGATTTACTCTAACCTAATGCTACATAAAACAGGTGTTATAGTATGTGTGTGTAAATTGAATTATAAACTCAAATTCATAGTCCACTTTTTTAACTGAAGCCATTTACACAAGAAAGTTGAACTTATACTTGCAAATGATTGTGAATCGGACGACAGACAATGAGTGCTATGGGGTACATAAGTCCAACTTCCTGCTTCCCAGAGAATAATTTGAAAAGTAAATCTCATGGTGCCCAATTAGGTGCTGGGAAGAGGTTTGGATTCAAAATATAAATGCGGACCAGGATGTAGAAATTGATCCAGCCAAGGGCGGCCACTGTCATGGCACTGGATACCGCAGTGGTGGTGCCTTGTGTTGCATCACGCTGACGCTTGGTCTCCTTTCCGGTTTTGACTCCGTTTGGTTGTGTGGCACCGCCGTAAATGAGAAATCACACAGACCATTTCCAGCTGGTAAACAGATCTGTGTGAATTGTAATATCAAATACAATATTCTGAGACATGGTGAAGCATATTCTGCTCCATTGTTTTTAGCGTGTCTGTGCCATTACAGGCTGGGACAAACCATGTGAGAATTAATTTGACCGTGCCATTCAATGGAGTGCTATTTGAGCGCTGTTTTAGACAACTCTTTCGGAAGTGGCATCTGCAAGGTCGCAGTAGCTGTGAGGGGACTGTCGAAGCCATGACACCAGTGAATTCTGAGTGGAGGAAGTGATGGAGTTGACTCCACCTTTATGCCCTATGATATGATGCTCCTCTCACAGGGGCATCCTTGTGTTAGCTTCTTTGCGCTACAGGGTTAGGGAAATGACTGCCTCTACTAACTGAACTCTATTTGAAGAAGCATAATTTACATCCAAAGGCTAGATTTTTTTTACTATCAAGCTTGAGGCCGTGAAGTACTTGGGTCTGGAGTCACAACTCCTTTTTCCAACATTTTGAAGACAACACCTTTCGCCATCTTCTTGCCTAGAACTAACCTATGTGCTAAGTTGGTGACTCTCCGGAGGTTATTAAGAGCACGTGCTATCACCTAGTGTTAAGCACTACTCAAGTCAGTTCGTTAATGCACCCACTGAGGAGGTCTTGACAGAACAAGAGTCACAGATTACAATGCTGACATAACTTTTTCATCTCTGCAAGGTAGATTCAAATGAGTTATAGCGCTTTTGTTAAGAATGGCACCTGCTTTGCATCGCTAAGAAATGGCAGAACCTGTATTACCAAGTGCCATATGAAAAGAAGAGTTATCCCCAGACTGTCTCAACACTCACCAGACCAAGAACCCTAGGGGAGAGGATGTGGCATAAGGGCCAGAGCTTCCGACTTTGGAGCAGTAATACACAGTTTGAGTCTCGGCGGCGGCTCAACATCCGGTGATTCTGGGCAAATCACTTAATCTCCCCTTGCTACCAAAAATGAATGTGTTCTTGTGTAACGTAACCGGTGCTCATGTAAAGTACTGTAAAACCTTTGTGTCTAGTTTGCGCCATATAAAACTAGAAAAAAATAAAGCGCTCCAATACCTTCATGTTGAGTACGCACTACGTAAAACTGCAAAAAATAAAATAAAAATAAAGACCCTGCAGACATCACAAGGAAACAGCAAGATGCCTGAAAACAAGGAGTAGGAAGAAACATACCGCAGTGAGAGCGAAGCGGCGAGCCAGAAGGAAAAATAGTGCGCCACAATAAGGTACATGCCCAGACGTGCAATAATACATGTAACGGGGTCATTCTCCAAGGCGATAACAAAACAGCCTCAAGGTGGGACAAACATGAAGCATTTACCAACAAGGGATTTTTGAGAGGCAGGCCCAGGAACGAATGGAACTGCTGAGTGTGAGAGGGGCGTGGTTAAAGCTCACAGAATAGATTGCAACATGTCGAGAAGAGCAGCACTTGCACACTGGCATGCTCAACCTAAATACGAGGTTAAGAATGTGCTCCGACTGATGAGTCGGACAATTAACAAATTGAATCAGATTTAGGAATGATGACTCTTCCAGCAAAGTAACTGCTTGTGTATCTGAAGTATTATCAGCATGCCTATTAAAGTTCCAAAGGAGAGTGAAATTCAAGAACTGCATTAGATGATTTGCAGTGGCGTCATCCAGAGACTTAGTCTCCTGAGTACCCCGGGGGCTGATAGACCAACTCACCTGCAAGAGATAGCTGTACTGAGCTAAAGATAGAGAACCCTAGGGCCTCAGGGTCCTATTGGGTCGGGAAGGGAGAAGGTAGAGCACTTAAGACTATTGTTACATACAGTAGCTACACCACACCATCGGCTGCTTACTTTCTCCACCACAGAGTAATTAGCCTGTGCAGCCAGAACATTTCATTGGGGCAGAGGTAGCATTAATTCAGGTCCCGGCTAATAACAGTAAATCAGTCTATACATTTCTGAGTAAATTGAAAACATATAAGGCACTTTTTTGTAGGCACCTCGCATTTAACAAAATTGCCTGAAGGTCAGAATGTGTCCGTCACCGCCCTCCATTCTGACAAGACGTCGCAGACAGCTTTTCCAAGCTCTCCAACCACGCACGGTCTGTACCACACTCGCCACAAACTCTGGGCCACCGATGTCAGGCAGCCTGTATCCCAGCCTTGCAGAGCGGGGAGGGTCTCAACCTGAATAAATCACGAGCGCAGAGTAATTGTAGCATAGCTGGCTCTGGACGCAGACCGGGCGCAGACGGGCTGGTCTTTGGTGGGGGCTTGTCTTTGGTGGGCCCTTGCTGCGGTGATGCTTATAACATGAAAACATCCCCTCCGGCAACTAGACTGGTCCCCTCCAAGAAGGCGATACTTAATGCCACTGAAATGGCAGCTCAAAGTAGAAATTACTTCCCCACTAAAACCAAGTTAAAAGCAGAGCAAAAACATGCAGATCAAATTCATACAGTATGTAGACTACAATCAGTTAACAAAAAAATTTTTTTTGCATATTACGCAAATTCTTGGTCTAACAGCCCAGTGAATAGAAATGGATGTAGGCAGTTTAAAGGCACGTCTGTGCTGTGGTGCTGCTTATATGGGGAGACCATATCCCTACAGATTGAGTGCTTGAGGCAATATGGGCACTTCAGTTGGCAGAAGCTATCACAACTAAGGTGGACTAGAGCGTTCTGTGCTCAATCCATCATTGTTCCTAAACCCTTAGAGCCAAGTACCTAGAGCTAGTTTACCTCCATTTTGCGATGGATGAATAGTATTCTTCGCTTGTTGTGCACCCTTTTTTGCATTGTGCTTCAAGATTGACACCATTAGTTACTGATAGTGCTATAGTAAAATATTTGGTAAGATCCTGCTAATGCTTTGGCATGCTTCCACTTGCAACATTATATTTTGGTCAGGAGAATCAATTTATATCTTTAATAATACACTCAGTTCTGCCACTCCAAGTCCAGAGAGCTTATAGCATTTTCTTTTAAAGTTCCTTTGGAAAGTGTCCTCTGTCTGATAATGTGGTCCCAGTAGGAACAGACTCAAAACTCTTGGTATCCTGCTCATAATCTGGCCAAATTTGGAGGGCTTTTTGAAGGAACACACACTCACTGCGCAGTTTGCTGTTGAAAACAGCTGGGCCTTCTTTAGAAAGGTTGAGTGTTTCTCCATCAGTGAGGCTAAGAAGTAGGCATTTTCTTTTCTGACTTAGAGTGGGCCTTTTTTGTTACTGGACACCACACTTTTCATATTGGAGCATTTAAATTCCTGTTTATACAAAAATAGTCATAGAGGGGGGAAAAAACACTTGATGTGAGCGTGCCACAGTGTATTTTAATATTGCGACTAGAAAGCTCATATTTGCAAGATTCAGCACACAAATTCTGTCTTCAGAGTCACGTGGCAATGCATGTTCACTCTCTGCGCTGTCCTCAGTGATGAGATGGTGCACGCTGCACAAAACGGAAAATGTGACAAAGCTGCTGTGAATCAGACAGGATCCCAACAGAGTGGAAATTACACCTTCGCTTCCCCAAAAGAGGAAGTGTCACTCTTGGGTCACTTTCCTGAATATGCTCATCTCCGTCTCAAAGAAGGTGCTTAAAGGAGTCTGTCATGCCTTAAGCTATAAGAACTTTCTGGAATAATAGAGGGTGGCTTGAAGTAAAGCCCACAAAAATGTATCTGTGTCCCCATCAGTCCCCTCAAGCCCTAAGACTACCTCTGAGCACAATGCCATGTTCAAAGTGATTGTTTTTGGTCATAGTGTTGTTATACCTTTGTTTGTTATAGTGTTATATTAGACCTTTACCTTACAGTGTGACATAGAACAATACTTTTGGCTCTTGGAGCTGTTTGTGTCGAAAGAGAGCGTCAACGAGAAGAAGGGCTAACAGTCTTTGACCATGTTCTCCAAGTTTAAGGAGGAATCGGTGAGAGGTGCAGTAGTCTTGTAGTCATCCACTTAACCTGGGCGAGTGTTATCTGCAAGATATGATTTAACTTGCGGTGGTACTCCTTAGCAGGCTAGAGTTGGGTATAAGACAGGTCCTGCGATTTTCCACCTTATTTTTCTTTTTTTGTGAATAGTATCACCTGTCATTCTGCCCACAGGATTCTCAAGCCCTTAGTCTGTCTGAATTGATGGCAAGGAATAATGTTCCTCTTTCTGCCCCAAGTTCTTGCTCTTCACCTCAGTCCAGTGCTTAATTTGTAAAATGAGGACAGATGCCCAAAGTGCTGCTTAGAAAACCGTGGCCAGCGCTATTAACTATCAGCTCACCAGGTAACAAGGCTTCGTAGTCTTTAATCCCCCGCTATAATTCACAGCCAGACACTCCCTGCCCCTTTATAAGTTTGGCAGCTTCCTGCTTTTTTTCTTGGTGACAATTTTCTGTCTTTTTCTTCCTCCTTCCTTCACCTTTTGTCTGTTTTTCCTTCTTCTGCTTCTAGAACATGTCTGATAAGGAAAACAAGTGCCGGTACACAAAAAGAAATGAGGAGTGACAAGCTGGCAACCAGTGGCTTGGAATAAGCACTGGGGCAGTCAAATGTTTGTATACATAAGCACTCCTGTCCTGTCTGCTTACCCATGCAGCCACAGCCTCAGTCCTACTGGTGCTCCAGTAGCTCTCATACGAGCAGCCTAGTGGGAAGGTGTTGAGAATTATTGAAGTTATGGGAAGACTTGAGAACAAGTCACAGAGATAGATAGAAACAATATGGCTGGGGTTCTTAAGGGAAAGGGTTCCCTCCTTGTTCCTTTCCGAAGGCATGAGCTTATTTTCACTGCAGATTGCACATTGTTTGCAGTTAGACCTGCTTTCCTTCAGGTATGTAAGAGTGGTTTGGAGTCTGACTGGGCTGTGATATAGATGGAGTGGAATGGTCAGACCGTTTACAGGCTTTCTGGGTAGTTGTGATTGAGTGACTATGCTAAGTTCTACAGACAGTGGTTGTTGGTTATGAAATGTCACGTGACTCAGCATTACAGTAGTCAATAAATCTGATCTGAGAGATCCTTCTTTAGATTACTTGGCTGATGTATTTGAAGATTGTGTGGCAGTCAGTGCCCCACATCTCTTACACCCTTGGTTGCTTGCACCTTTCTTTGTTAGGGTTGTGAAACATTTGCTTTAATTACTTAAGATAAATATCTAAGAGCATTTCTTCACCAATCATGTTTTGCTAACTTATCACTGCGTGCAACACTCTAATCAAATGATGAACCACTGTGGCTAATAACCGAATTCCTCAGCTACAGGTCAGACGACTGTTACTTCATGTCTCATTTCTCTTTGCTTCTTGTTACAGCCCCATGCCTGATCCCTCTTTTTCTATTGCACCCTTTTAATACCTGCATACTGTTCTCCCACCCTCTTTAGCCACCTGAAGCTTGTATCTTCGCCACTTCACTTTGATTGCTGACTGTAACTTCCTGAATAACTATGCTAGCCTCATCCCTAATTATTTCCATGCAATATGTGACATAGCGGTGTCGCATTTTATAAAGTATCTACTTGTCTTGGACAGGATGCTTCAGAACTATACCTGTTTTGTAAACAATAAGACACTTGTTCCCCTCTGATTATACCATGGATAACTTTATATCAGGGTGTGAATTCTAGCAGTTATATGATTTTGCCTCCTTTATGCAAATCTACTTCCAGTGACTGAAAGTAGTTGGGAAGCCCTAATTCCAGAGCTGCAATGCTTTCAGTTGCACGCTTCTATAACCCTACATGTTTAAGATTATTATTCATAAACTCTTCTCTTCACTCTTCTCACACTGATAAAGGTTGCAAGTTAGTCCTGTGAAGTTTCCAGCGGGAAAGACAAATGTGAAGATGTAGGGAAACGAGTTGCTCCATGTGGAAAATATTTTCTCCCTTGAGAAAAAATAAATGACAATATAACCAGTGAATTTGCCATCGTCCACGTGACTTATTTCTTTCTTTACCCCCCATCAATCATGTAGAGGCATACTATATATAATAATGTTCAGCTCATAAATCTATAAAATGTATCCAGAAGTACATAAGATCCAAAAATCCCTGATTTAATAATTATATTATGTTCAGGTCTGCCAATGCGTAACTTAATTCTCAAGCACCAAACATAATATAAATATGTAGACAGGGCAAAGACTATTGTCTCATTGTTGACCTGCTGTATAAAATGGCTTAAACTACAAATAAAAGTGCTATGATGTGGCCAGCTTTGACTGCGTCGTGTTTTTTTTTTGTTGTTGTTGTAGTTTAGGCCTGTTATACAGCAGGTCAAGCTGGCGACCACGCAACAGTGGATTTAAGGAGCAGACTGGTGAGTTATGTACCTATGGAAACTACTGTATTTGTGGGTTTAGGGTATATAGATACTGCAGACTGGGTGGTCCTGTGGAAAGCGTGGGCGAATCCTCCAACTTGCAGGCATGGGAAAAGCAGGAGACCCTATTAGGATGAGGTTGTCTGTCCCCAAATTATAGATTCTTGGCGAATGGTCATTGAAATAGTAGAAAACACAGTAAAATAATGTGCATGCATTTGAAAGTCATGTTTATTGACACTAGGTGCAAGATTTGAACCAGCTTAAGTTCAAGGCAATACATGTGGCACTTTTCAAGGGCTCTGTGTACCTAGATCATTTATATGTCCTTAAGGTGACAAGACTAAATTTATTTTTTTAAGCTTCACCACGAAGCCCCCCCACCTTAAAAATGGCATCAACAACAGTTGCTAAAATGACTGTCTTCCCAGCTTTCAGGAACAGGCAGATTTGAATCGGAAAACCCAATTTTTTTCCAACACAATTTGGCATTTTACTGAGACATACCCCGTTTTTACTAAAGAAAATTGTGCTTTTAGCCTCCTTCCAGTTAGTGACAAAAATGGGTGTGAAACCAATGCTGGATTCCAGAAAGCTAAACATTTCTGAAAAGTATTACTGAATTCACCAAGGGGTCATTTATGTAGATCCTACAAGGTTTTCCTACAGAAAATAACAGCTGAAATAAAATAAAAAAAAATGAAATTGAGGTGAAAAAAACCAGACATTTTTATCCATGTTTTACCCTCTGACTTTTTCCTACTATGTCAGATTTTTGAAAGCAATATACTGATACGTCTGCTGGACTCTTCTGGTTGCGCATATATATAGGGCTTGTAGGTTCATAAAGAACCCTAGGTACCCAGAGCCAGTAAATTAGCTGCACCTTGCAATGGGTTTTCATTGTATACCAGCTATCTAGGAAACCTTTGTATTTCCAAAATGGGCATAAGATAAGGTGTAGAGAAGCAGTAGTTGTTTGCACATCTCTGAATTCTGGGGTTCCCAAACTAGCTTGTGAATTATAGGGCATTTCTCAAATAGACGTCTTTTTTTACATAGTTTTACATTTAGAGGGAAAAAATGTAGAGAAAGACAAGGGGCAGTAACACTTGTTCTGCTATTCTGTGTTCGCCCAAGTCTCCTTATAAAATGGTACCTCACTTGAGTGTGAAGGCCTAATGCCCGTGAAAGGAAACGCAACATGGACACATCACAGATTTACATTGAAATCTGACGTGTTTTTTGCAAAGTGCCAAGCTGTGGATTTTGGCCTCTAGCTCAGTCGACACCTAGGGAAACCTACCAAACCTGTGTATTTTTTAAAACTAGATACCTAGGGGAATCCAGTTTGAGGTGACTTGTGGGTCTCTCCCCAGGTTCTGTTATCCAGATTACTTTGCAAACCTCAAAATTTGGCAAAAAAACCAAAAAAACACTTTTTCCTCACATTTCGGTGACAGAAAGTTCTGGACTCTAAGAGGAGCCACACATTTCCTTCCACCCAGCATTCCCCCAAGTCTCCCGATAAAAATGGTACCTCACTTGTGTGGGTAGGCCTAGTACCCGCAAAAAGAAATGCCCCAAAACACTATGTGGATACATCAAAATTATTAAATACAAAACTACCTGTTTTTGCAGGGGGTAGGAGGGGAATCTGTGTTTTTGGTCCTAGGCTCAGAAGCCATATAGGGAAACCTACCAAACATAAACATTTCTGAAAACTAGACACCCGAGGGAGTCCAGGGAGGTGCGACTTGCGTGGATCCCCAATGTTTTCATACCCAGAATCCTCAGCAAACTTCAAATTTAGCTAAAAAATACAAAACAAAAAAAAACTAATTTTTCCAACATTTCTGTGTAGGATCACCGCACGGGGACAAATTTCCTTCCACCCAAGGTTCCCCTTACTCTACTGGTAAAAATATCTCACTTGTGTAGGTGGGCCAAGTGCCTGTGACAGGGAAGGGCCAAAAACATGTCGAAATCAGCCTATTAGAAATAGAGCAGAAATGGCCTAAAAAAATTTGCCTAAGGGGTCACTCCCCACATATAAATGTTTAAAAAAAAAAAAAAAAAAAAACCCTGGTGCCAACCCCTTGCCTAAGCGGTCGCTCCCCTCATGTGAAACTGACCTGAAAGAAAAAATCCTGGTGTCTAGTGGTTTCTGCCCGCACTTGGGGACAGAGTGGCCTAATAAAAATAAGCTGATCTGCCCCCAAGGGGGACAGAAATGGCCTAAAGACAATTTGCCCCCCAGATGAGTGACTATTTCCTAAGGGGTCGCTCCCCACATAAAAAAAAAAAACAGATCCCTGGTGTCTAGGGGTTTCTGCCTCCCTTGGGGGCAGATCTGCCTAATTATAATAGGCTGATCTGCCCCCGGAGGGGGGAGTCGGGGGCCAGAAATGGCCTTAAATTAATTTGCCGTCCTGGGGAGCGACCCTTGCCCAAGGGGCCCCACCCCCCTTATTCAATTACATTTAAAAAAACTCCCTGGTGTCTAGTGGGCATTTCTTCTGCCTGATCGCATGGCGATCGGGCAGCAGAAATGCAGAGAGAGACATGAAAGGAAAGGCCTTTCCTTTCATGCCTCTCTCACCCCCTCCACGTGATTGGAGGAGAAATGCTTTTGCATTTCTTCTCCAGCTTCCAGCGCAGATGGGGCAGCCTCTGATAAGGTCAGCGCCCGATCGCGCGCTGCCTTCATCAGATGCCATGGTGGGGCCTGGGGGTGGAAGGGGAAGTCATTCCCCTTCCATCACTGCCCATGGGAGTGGGATGCGAGGCCATCGCTCCAGAATCTGCCCCCCCCCCCCCCCCCCCCCCCACCGAAGCCCCCATACCAGGACGTAACGGTTACGTCCACGGCACCCGAGCAGTGCCAACGAGGACATAATCGTTACGTCCCGGGCACCCGAGAGGTTAAAAAAAAAAAAAATAGACACCCACATGAGTCCACAGAGGTGTGGCTTGTGTGAATTCCCCAAAGTTTTATTTTACCCAGAATACCCTGAAAAGGTGAAACGTTGAATAAAAGCATTTTTTTTCTTCTTCCATTTACATGGATCCGTAAACATCTTACCACCTAGCATTTCCCGGTTTGTCCCGAGAAAAACGCAACCCAACTCATGTTCCTGGGCCTAGTGCCCGTGACAGGAATGGATCAAACAAGGGCCTTGCATGAGGGCTACTATTGACCCTGGAGTGATCCATTTCCGACTCTGTCATTAGGCACAAGCACACAAATGGGGTTTTGTTTTAATCAGGACAAGTGGGGAAACACTGGGTGGTAGGAATTTTGTGGATCCCTGCACATTCCTGTAGTTTATGTGACCAAAAAGGCAAGGAAAAATAGAGTTTTTAATCCACATTCCACCTTTACAGGGTATTCTGGGTAAGAAAACTTAGTGGAATCCAAACAAGCCACACTTCTGTGGACTGCCAGGGGTGTTTAATTTTCAGAAATGTCTAGGTTTGATAGCATTCCCTATATGGCGTTGAACCCAGTACCAAATACACAGGTGACTGTCTTACAAAACCAGGCTGTTTTATGGTAGGTAATTTTGATGTCTCCACAGTCTGTTAAGGGCACTTCCCTGTTGGGGTCACTTGCCCACCCACAAAAGTGAGGCACAGTTTTTCTCTGGAGACTTAGTGAAACATTGGGTGGTTAAAAAAAATAATTTGTTGCTGCCTGTAGATTCCAGTACTTCACCTCACTAAAATGCAAGGCACATTTTTTTTTTTAAGCAAAGTTTGTGATTTTAAGGGGATTCTCTGTGAAGGAAAACTGGTGAGAGCCACGCGAAGTCCTGCACCCTTGGACTCCCCTAGTACTAGTATGTTAAAGATAATCCACCATTCACACTGGTTGGTTTTAGCACCTCCTAGAAATTATAGTTTCAAAGCATGAATACTTATCAAAGTATCTGAATATTAAAACCAAGCCTTTTGAAGGTGAACCATAAAAGCCACTTCAAGGCACCAACCACTTTATGGTCCATTCACGCACAACAAACAACACTTTCATACCGCCGGCCATGGGCCCAATCCAACCAATCACTGCACTTGCATCAACTTACCGCTGCCTGACCAGGTCCCATCACTTTCATACACTACAGGACGGAATAAGTTTGACTACATTTTACCACCTGTCGAGTAACCGCCTCCTTCTTCCTGAACATTACCGAAGGCATGCATAAGGAACTTTTACTAATGACTTCCATGACCGCCACCTGAAGGGTCAGGAAGACATGTTTTTCTTGCGCCTTTACCGCACTCACTGGGCTAAACCCAACTCCTTCCAGTTTGTGGATGCAAGATGGAGGTGTCTGAGTATGCGTTGGGAGGCTTATGCCTCAAACTGAACGAGCATATCTACCTTTGAAACTAAGGCAGACATGCTGGGGAATTTTCATGATGTTCCTTAAAGAGAAGGTCATAGCCTATGAAAAAGGATAGTGTTTGGCACACATGGTAGTCCATAAGCACGTAGCATATGTCCCAGCCACCATTATGTGCACTGCTGTGAGTGTAATGCACTTATACAGCAAATTGAACATCTACTAAGTTCTGATGGGGGATGAACAAGGCAAGCAGGTCAAACACTGACCCATATTTGTCATTGCCAGGGTGGCCCCAATGGGCTTGAATCCATAGTTGTAGATGATGTGCAGCTGTACTACCTTTACTATCTGCCTTCTACCTGTGCAGTGTTCCTGTGAAAGCACACGTACCATAAGCTTTTCTTACCCATTCATATCTCTGTCCTCATCAGTCCTCACTAATCCTGTATAATTGCCAAGTGGACCTGTACTAATGCCTTACGCCATTAGCTACTTGGCGCATGAAAGGCTTGTTTTCTTAAGCTTCAGCAGCGCACTTACTGTGCTAAATCCCACTCCTTCCAGTTTATGGATGCAAGTTGGGGGTGTCCAAGGAATAGGCCTCCCAAGCATACTCGAACTGAGTGAACCTATCTACCGTTGAAACTAAGGCAGACATGATAGTGAATACACCCTCAGGTCTCTAAAATAAAAAGTCAAATATTCTGTGGGACTCATTCATCAACACATAAGTGAAGCTACAAATTTTGTTTGCACACTTCCAAACAAGTAGAAATATTGGTGAATATGTTCGACAGGACATTTGTTTGACTTATTACACTTACTTTGGTTCTCGTTGGCAATCATGGTGGTCCCTGTGTAGCATACATAAGTTCCCTAAGAAGCACTTAAAAATTCAGTCATGCCTTTAACATTTTGCCACACTGAGTATTCCGTGATGATGTGCATATGTTCTGTCAACTAGCATATGCAGTGTGGGATCTAAAATGCATGTTAATCAAACAGAATGCCTACAACATTCTGTTGGTGGATATAGATTTTGAGCAGACCCATAAGGAAGTCAATGATTTCTTGAAGTAGGTTGTAGGGAGTTGGCTCTGTATATACTATTTGAGAGTAAGAAATAGTGTGTAGAGAGTCCAAGGGTTCCCCTTAGAGTTAAGATAGTGGCAAAAAGAGTTAATACTAATGCTCTATTTTGTGGTAGTGTGGTCGAGCAATAGTCTTATCAGAGGGTAGTGTTAAGCATTTGTTGTACACACACAGGCAATAAATGAGGAACACACACTCAAAGACAAATTCCAGGCCAGTAGGTTTTTATATAGAAAAATATATTTTCTTAGTTTATTTTAGGAACCACAAGTTCAAGATTTACAAACAATACTTTAAATCAAAGGTATTTCACTCCGGTATCCTAGGAACTTTGAATAATCACAATAGCATGTACAGTTTTGACAAAAATGGCAATAAGCTATTTTAAAAGTGGACACAGTGCAAGAATCAACAGTTCTGGGGGAGGTAAGTAAATGTTAAGTTCACAGGTATGTAAGACACTTACAGGGTACAAGGTTGGGTCCAAGGTAGCCCACTGTTGGGGGTTCAAGGCAACCCCAAAGTTACCACACCAGCAGCTCAGGGCCAGTCAGGTGCAGAGGTCAAATTGGTGCCCAAAACACATAGGCTTCAATGGAAATAGGGGTGCCCCCGTTCCAGTCTGCCTGCAGGTAAGTACCCGCGTCTTCGGAAGGTAGACCAGGGGCGTTTTGTAGGGCACCGGGGGGGCGGGGAGGGGGGCACAAGCAGGCGCAGAAAGTACACCCTCAGCGGCACAGGGGCGGCCGGGTGCAGAGTGCAAACAGGCGTCGGGTTTCTAATAGGAATCAATGGGGAGACCTGGGGGTCTCTTCAACGATGCAGGCAGGCACAGGGGGGGCTCCTCAGGGTAGCCACCACCTGGGCTAGGCAGAGGGTCGCCTGGGGGTTGCTCCTGCACTGGAGTTCGGTTCCTTCAGGTCCTGGGGGCTGCGAGAGCAGTGTGGTTTCCAGGCGTCGGGTTCCTTGAAGCAGGCAGACGCGGTCAGTGGAAGCATCTGGATTTCCTCTGCAGGCGTCGCTATGGGGGCTCACAGGGGTCAACTCTGGCTACTCACGGGCTCGCAGTCGCCGGGTAGTCCTCCGTGTAGTGTTAGTTTTCCGCAGGTCGAGCCGGGTGCGTTGGGTGCCGAGTGGTAAGTCTCACGCTTCCGGCGGGAAACGTGTGGTCTTTAAAAGTTGCTTCTTTGTTTCAAAAAGTTGCAGTTTGTTGAACAGGGCCGCTGTTCTCGGGAGCTTCTTGGTCCTTTAGATGCAGGGTAGTCCTCTGAGGCTTCAGAGGTCGATGGACCCTGTTGGATGCGTCGCTGTTGCAGTTTTCTTCAAAGTAGGGAGACAGGCCGGTGGGGCTGGGGCCAAATCAGTTGTCGTCTCCGTCTTCACTGCAGGGCTTCAGGTCAGCAGTCCTTCTTCTTCTTTAGGTTGCAGGAATCTATCTTCCTCAGTTCTGGGGGGCCCTAAATACTGAATTTTGGGGTGTGTTTAGGTCTGGGAGGGCAGTAGCCAATGGCTACTGTCCTTGAGGGTTGCTACACCCTCTTTGTGCCTCCTCCCTATGGGGAGGGGGGCACATCCCTAATCCTATTGGGGGAATCCTCCTTCTACAAGGTGGAGGATTTCTAAAAGTAAGAGGCACCTCAGCTCAGGACACCTGAGGGGCTGTCCTGACTGGGGGGGTGACTCCTCATTTTTCTCATTATCTCCTCCAGCCTTGACACCAAAAGTGGGGGCAGTGGCCGGAGGGACGGGCATCTCCACTAGCTGGGATGCCCTGTGGTGCTGTAACAAAGGGAGTGAGCCTTTGAGGCTCACCGCCAGGTGTTACAGTTCCTGCAGGGGGAGGTGAGAAGCACCTCCACCCAGTACAGGCTTTGTTCCTGGCCACAGAGTGACAAAGGCACTCTCCTCTTGTGGCCAGCAACATGTCTGGTGTGTGGCAGGCTGGCAAGAACTAGTCAGCCCACACTGGAAGTCGGGTATGTTTTCAGGGGGCATCTCTAAGATGCCCTCTGGGTGTATTTTTACAATAAAGTGCACACTGGCATCAGTGTGCATTTATTGTGCTGAGAAGTTTGATACCAAACTTCACAGTTTTCAGTGTAGCCATTATGGTGCTGTGGAGTTCGTGTTTGGCAGACTCCCAGACCATATACTCTTATGGCTACCCTGCACTTACAATGTCTCATGCACATATGCCCTCACCTGTGGTATAGTGCACCCTGCCTTAGGGCTGTAAGGCCTGCTAGAGGGGTGACTTATCTATGCCATAGGCAGTGTGAGGTTGGCATGGCACTCTGAGGGGAGTGCCATGTCGACTTAGTTATTTTCTCCCCACCAACACACACAAGCTGGCAAGCAGTGTGTCTGTGCTGAGTGAGGGGGTCCCCAGGGTGGCATAAGACATGCTGCAGCCCTTAGAGACCTTCCCTGGCATCAGGGCCCTTGGTAAAAGGGGTACCAGTTACAAGGGACTTACCTGGGTTCCAGGGTTGTGCCATTTGTGGAGACAAAGATACAGTTTTAGGGAAAGAACACTGGTGCTGGGGCCTGGTTAGCAGGTCCCAGCACACTTTCAAATCATAACTTGGCATCAGCAAAGGCAAAAAGTCAGGGGTTAACCATGCCAAGGAGGCATTTCCTTACACCCCCCCCACCCCCCCCCCCCCTCCAAAAAAAAAGAAAAAGGATGAGACTAACCTTTCCCAAGAGAGTCTTCATTTTCTAAGTGGAAGAACCTGGAAAGGCCATCTGCTTTGGCATGGGCAGTCCCAGGTCTGTGTTACACTATAAAGTCCATTCCCTGTAGGGAGATGGACCACCTCAACAGTTTTGGATTTTCACCTTTCATTTACATTAGCCATCTGAGAGGTCTGTGGTTAGTTTGAACTACAAAGTGAGTACCAAAGAGGTATAGTCTCAGCTTCTTCAGGGACCAAACCATAGCAAAGGCCTCCCTATAAATGGTACTCCAACGCTGCTCCCTGGGGAGTAACCTCATGCTAATGAAAGCAACAGGCTGGTCAAGGCCATCATCATTTGCTTGGGACAGAACTGCCCCATCCCATGTTCAGAGGCATCAGTCTGCACAATGAACTGCTTGGAGTAATCTGGAGCTTTGAGAACTGGTACTGTGCACATAGCTTGTTTCAGGGTGTCAAAGGCCTGTTGGCATTCTACAGTCCAGTTTACCTTCTTGGGCATTTTCTTAGAGGTAAGTTCTGTGAGGGGTGTCACTATGGATCCATATCCCTTCACAAACCTCCTATATTAACCAGTCAAGCCAAGGAATGCCCTGACTTGAGTGTGGGATTTTGGAGCTACCCAGTCCAGAATAGTCTGGATCTTGGGTTGGAGTGGCTGAATTTGGCCTCCACCTACAAGGTGTCCCAAGTAAACCACAGTACCCTGCCCTATCTGACACTTGGATGCCTCGATAGAGAGGCCTGCTGCTTGCAGGGCCTGCAAAACCTTCTTCAGGTGGACTAGGTGAACCTGCCAGCTGGAGCTAAAGACAGCAATATCATCAAGATAAGCTGCACTGAAGGACTCCAAGCCAGCAAGGACTTGATTCACCAACCTTTTGGAAGGTGGCAGGGGCATTCTTTAAGCCAAAGGGCATCACAGTAAACTGATAGTGCCCATCAGGTGTAGAGCATGCTGTTTTCTCTTTTGCTCCTGGTGCCATTTTTATTTGCCAGAACCCTGCTGTCAAGTCAGAGGAACTCAAGTATATGGCAGCACCCAATTGATCAATTAATTCATCTGCCCTTGGAATGGGATGGGCATCTGTCTTGGTGACAGAATTAAGTCCTCTGTAGTCCACACAAAACTTCATCTCTCTTGCCATCTTTGGTGTGAGGTTTGGGGACTAAGACCGCTGGGCTAGCCCAGGGGCTGTCAGAGTGCTCAATGACTCCCAATTCCAGCATCTTGTTGACTTCCACATTGATGCTTTCCTTAACTTGATCAGACTGTCTAAAATGTTTGTTGTTGACAGGCATGCTGTCTCCTGTGCCCACATCATGGGTACACAGGTGTGTCTGACCAGGGGTTAGGGTAAAGAGCTCAGCAAACTGTTGTAGGACTTTCCTCCAGTCCGCTTGCTGTTGGCCAGAGAGGGTGTCTGAATAGATCACTCCATCTACTGATCCATCTTTAGGGTCAGTGGAGAGGAGATCAGGGAGAGGTTCACTCGCAGCTTCCTGGTCCTCATCTGTAACCATTAACATGTTTACATCTGCCCTGTCATGAAAGAGTTTGAGGCTGTTCACATGGATCACCCTTTTGGGGGTCCTGCTAGTGCCTAGGTCTACCAGGAAGGTGACCTTATTCTTTCTCTCTAGCACTGGGTAAGGACCACTCCATCTGTCCTGAAGTGCCCTGGGAGCCACAGGCTCTAGAACCCAGACTTTTTGCCCTGGCTGAAATTCAACCATAGCAGCCTTTTGGTCATACCACATCTTCTGGAGTTGTTGGCTGGCCTCAAGGTTTTTACTTGCCTTTTCCATGTACTCTGCCATCCTGGAACGTAGGCCTAGTACATAGTCCACTATATCTTGCTTAGGCTCATGAAGAGGTCTCTCCCAGCCTTCTTTCACAAGAGCTAGTGGTCCCCTTACAGGATGGCCAAACAGAAGTTCAAAGGGGAAAAACCCTACTCCCTTCTGAGGCACCTCTCTGTAGGTGGCGAAAAGCAGACATGGCAAGAGGACATGCCATCTCCTTTTGAGCTTTTCATGGAGCCCCATGATCATGCCCTTCAATGTCTTGTTAAACCTTTCAACAAGACCATTGGTTTGTGGATGGTATGGTGTGGTGAATTTATAAGTCACCCCACACTCATTCCACATATGCTTCAGGTATGCTGACATGAAGTTGGTACCTCTGTCAGAAACCACCTCCTTAGGAAATCCCACTCTGGTAAAGATACCAGTGAGTGCTTTTGCTACTGCAGGGGCAGTAGTGGACCTAAGGGGAATTGCTTCAGCGTACCTAGTAGCAAGATCCACTACTACTAGGATATACTGATTCCCTGAGGCTGTGGGAGGTTCAAGTGGACCCACTATGTCCACTCCCACTCTTTCAAAGGGGACCCCCACCACTGGAAGTGGAATGAGGGGGGCCTTTGGATGGCCACCTGTCTTACCACTGGCTTGACAGGTGGCACAGGAGGCACAAACCTCCTTTACTTTCTGGGACATGTTGGGCCAATAGAAATGGTTGACTAACCTCTCCCAAGTCTTGGTTTGTCCCAAATGCCCAGCAAGTAGAATGTCATGGGCTAAGGTTAGAATGAACTCCCTAAACTCCCGAGGCACTACCACTCTCCTAGTGGCACCAGGTTTGGGATCTCTTGCCTCAGTGTAAAGGAGTCAATCTTCCCAATAGACCCTATGTGTTTCACTGATTTGTCCTTTGGTTTCGTCAGCAGCTTGCTGCCTAAGGCCTTCAAGAGAGGGACTTGTTTCTTGCCCCTTACACAGCTGTTCCCTTGTCGGTCCCCCTGGGCCTAAGAGTTCAACCTGATAAGGTTCCAACCCCATAGACTCAGTTCCCTCAGAGGGCAGAACTTCTTCATGGGAAGAGAGGTTCTTTTTCTTTTGCTGTGTTGAAGCTGGTTCCCCAGTCGTCTTTCCTTTTCTCTTGGAGGGTTGGGCCATTATTCCAGACTCCAACACCTCTTTTTCACCCTGAGCCTTGCACTGTGCCCTTGTCTTGACACACACCAGTTCAGGGATACCCAGCATGGTTGCATGGGTTTTGAGTTTTACCTCAGCCTATGCTGAGGACTCCAGGTCGTTTCCAAGCAAACAGTCTACTGGGATAGCATAGGAGACTACCACCTGTTTCAGGCCAGTTACCCCTCTCCATTCTAAAGTTACCATAGCCATGGGATGTACTTTAGTCCGATTGTCAGCGTTGGTGACTGGATAAGTTTGTCCAGTCAGGTATTGTCCTGGGGAAACCAGTTTGTCTGTCACCATTGTCCTCTGGGCTTCTACACTAGTCCCATTAATTAAGAGTTGCTGCCTGTATTTTTGCATATTAGGGGGCCAGGCAGCCAGTGTCGCTAAGTCCACCCCACCCTCAGAAAGTAATGTAGCTTCAGTGTGGACCCTGATTTGCTCTGGGCACACTGTTGATCCCACCTGGAGACTGGCTTTTCCAGTGCTAACTGGAGTAGTAGTTGTGGAACCTTTCTTGGGACAGGCCTTGTCTCCAGTTTGGTGTCCCTGCTGATTACAGCTATGACACCAGGCCTTTTTGGGATCAAAGTTTTTACCCTTGTACCCAAAATTGGATTGTGAAGAGGCTTTGGACCCTCCCTACTGAGCAGGTGTTTGGGGCCCTGTAGAAGACTCTTTACTTTTACCCTTGGATGTCTCAAAACTCTTCCCCTCGAGAGTCTTTGTGACCCCTGTCTTTTGCTCACCCCCTGTGGAAGTCTTGGTCACCCTAGTCTTGACCCAATGGTCTGCCTTCTTTCCCAATTCTTGGGGAGAAATTGGACCTAGGTCTACCAGATTCTGATGCAGTTAATCATTGAAACAATTACTTAAAAGGTGTTCTTTCATAAACAGATTGTACAGTCCATCATAATTTACACCACTGCCATTAATCCAACCATCCATTTTGACTGAGAAGTCAACAGAATCAACCCAGGTCTGGCTTGAGGATTTTTGAACCCCCCTGAACCTAATCCTGTGCTCCTCAGCTTAGAATCCAAAGCCCTCAATAAGGGTAGCCTTCATGAGGTCATAGGATTCTGCATCTTTTCCAGAGAGTTTGAGGAGTCTATCCCTCACTTTCCAGTGAACATTTCCCAAAGGAGAGCACCCCAGTGAGATGTGTTTACTTTTCTGTTTGCACAAGCCCTCTCAAAAGCTGTGAACCATTTGGTGATGTCGTCACCATCTTCATATTTTGTTACAATCCCTTTGGGGATTTTTAGCATGCCAGGAGTATCTCTGACCCTATTTAAGTTACTGCCACCGTTGATGGGAGCTAAGCCCATCTCTTGTCTTTCCCTTTCTATGGCTAGGAGCTGTCTCTCCAAAGCCAATCTTTTGGCCAATCTAGCTCACAGGAGGTCATCTTCATTGAGGCTGCCCTCAATGCGTCCAGAGCTGTTGGACTCCCCTGTGAGAGACGCAACATCTCTGACTATCACTTGTGGTGTCAGGGTTGGAGGAACCCTGGTCTCCCTAACTTAGAGTGGAGGGGGGAGATTGTCCTCCACTTCACTAGCATCATCCTCTGTAAGGGTATCTTCAGAGGGGTTGTCTCTAGCAAAATCTGCCAAGAGCTCCTGGAGCTGTACTTTGGTAGGGTTTGATCCAGTTTTTATATTTTTCATTTTGCAGAGAGTCCTTAACTCTGACATCCTAAGATGCAGGTAAGGGGTGAGGTTGAGCTCCACCACCATCTTTTCTGCAGTAGACATTATTTCTCTAAAAGTTGGGATACTTTTTAAGAATCTAAAACTATCTCTAGAACTTAATCCAAACTTTTACAAAACTTTTAAACTCTAAAAGAAATGCTAACAGGGACCAACACAAGACCCTAGCAGGACTTTAAAAAATGTAGAAAAATAGCTCAAATTTCAAAAATCAGTTTCTAATGACAATTTTTGGAATTGAGTTGTGTGATCAGGTATTAGCTAAGTAGTCCAGCAAATGCAAAGTCTTGTACCCCACCGCTGATTCACCAATGTAGGAAGTTGGCTCTGTATATACTATTTCAAAGTAAGAAATAGTGTGCACAGAGTCCAAGGGTTCCCCTTAGAGGTAGGATAGTGGCAGAAATAGATAATTCTAATGCTCTATTTTGTGTTAGTGTGGTCGAGCAGTAGGCTTATCAGAGGGTAGTGTTGAGCATTTGTTGTACACACACAGGCAATAAATGAGGAACACACACTCAAAGAGAAATTCCAGGCCAACAGGTTTTTATATAGAAAAATATATTTTCTTAGTTTATTTTAGGAACCACTGGTTCAAGATTTACAAACAATACTTTAAATGAAAGGTATTTCACTCGGGTATCCTAGGAACTTTGAATAATCACAATAGCATGTACAGTTTTGACAAAAATGGCAATAAGCTATTTTAAAAGTGGACAGTGCAAAAATCAACAATTCCTGTGGGAGGTAAGTAAATGTTAAGTTCACAGGTAAGTAAGACACTTACAGGGTTCAAAGTTGGGTCCAAGGTAGCCCACCGTTGGGGGTTCAAGGCAACCGCATTGTTACCACACCAGCAGCCCAGGGCCAGTCAGGTGCAGAGGTCAAAGTGGTGCCCAAAACACATAGGCTTCAATAGAAATAGGGGTGCCCCGGTTCCAGTCTGCCAGCAGGTAAGTACCCGCGTCTTCGGAGGGCAGATCAGGGGGGGGGTTTGTAGGGCACCGGGGGGGACACAAGCAGGCACTGAAAGTACACCCTCAGTGGCACAGGGGCGGCCAGGTGCAGAGTGCAAACAGGCGTTGGGTTTCTAATAGGAATCAATGGGGAGACCCGGAGGTCTCTTCAACGATGCAGGCAGGCACAGGGGTGGCTCCTTGGGGTAGCCACCACCTGGGCTAGGCAGAGGGTCTATAAATAGAATTAGTACACTGTTCCAGTATATCTACATGCAGGGAGAGGAAGTGTCAGTATTATCAGGAGAGCCCTCAAGCATCGACTGGGATGCTAAGCATCATCATTGGGCAATCTCCTCGTCAGACCGGCACTGCAGTGTCTGGCGGACCACCCCACGTACAGTGGTGGTTCTCAACCGAAGATGGTATAGCAGATCTAATAAGGTCTGCAGCAAGTACTGACAAATAAGAAAGAAAAAAAAAAAGAAAGGAGAGAGAAAAATAGATTTAAAATTGGCTCTGAGCCTTCGGCATCATGATTTAATAACTCAAAACAAGGATCAGGCCAAGATTAAAAAAGGAAGTAAAGGAGTTTGTGTGGGGAATAATGTCCCACTGTACTCCATAGAAAGGAAAGAAGGTGGTGTACCTAGTCCTAACAGTGTGGTCGACATGTTTCGCGCCTCTGTGGTCAAAAAATGATCCTATGGCGCTTCATCAGGACCATGAACTACTAATTCTCCTATTTATATAAAAAATAAGTGCTGAAAAGTCACTTACTGAACAAAGACTATTTGTCACCGTCAATTGGTCAGTAGGTCGCACTGCATGAAGATAGAAACATAGACATACATTGGTGTCTACAACGTAAAAGTAAAGTGATAAACGTAATCGCTCCGAAACAAAGTGTGGCACAATGGACATGACACAGAAGGCTTACCATCCCATGTAGAGAAAGGGCATCATAGGAATACGCAAGCCTCAAACCAAAGGGACCTTTCTAGGTGTGAAAAAATAACATTAAAGTGCATTGATAAAGTAAACACTCTTGAATGGTGTGTAAGAAAATATTAGGACACCATGTTCACACAGTCACTAAGTTGAGATCCCATGCGTATCTCAAGTCTAAAGATGTACATCATGCTGTTAATAGAAATGTAAATGTAAAAAATGCAAATAAACAGCAGCCCCAACGAACATCTCAAATCCGTTGGAACATGTCAGATAATCAATATTTATGTTGGTCAAATAAAAAATATATATATATTTTTGGTAGTCACCACATCTTCAGTAAATGTCAATCAATACTTAACTCATTGTTCCTAGATACAAACAACTGGTCGTTATTAGAAGACCGAATTACCGACTTGCCAGCCAACAAATGGGTTAACAAAGCCCGTAATTGAGCTTTCACAAACTTGTTAGGGGAGAGCGAGGTTTATTTTAAAACAATTATATGCACGCTGGCACAAGCGTCATACGGAATCAGACCGTTACTCAGCCATCACAAACTTGTTAAAGGAGAGTGCGGTCATTTAAGAATGTGCGCTGACACGAGCGTCAAAGACAAAAAAACGGCAGGGAGGACTTACTTATGTCTTCCTCCGGTCCATCAGCAGAACCTACCCTGGGTCGCGTGCCTGGAAACAGTGGCACAGCACCCAGAGGAGGTTATAAATAGTCGGCATTGAATGCGCGCCAGTTCGCGCTAATCCTGAAACTCAATGCTGTCCGTCGTCGGTGATAAAAACAGAAAACAGACTACAAATAAAAATACATATAAAAAGTGCCAGCCATCTTGATAGTCCCAACTGTCAACGAATCTCTAGTGAGTAAATGGAGGTCACTTATGTCAGGCACATTAAAAAACTCAAGGATTGGATGATAACCACTGATATTAGCAGAGAGTGACAGTGAAAAAAAGAGGACCACATGCAATTCATGTGGTTAATAGCAAACTGTAAGGATTATGTAAAAATTACATGTAAATAATCAGCCCTGTTCATTGGAAATGTAAACATATCCCTAAATTGTCTCAAAGAGTATAAAGGGCATGATCCTGTAGAACTACGTAAGTGGTGCGAAGGCAACCATACAATGGCCAGAATAACAAAAGGTTGCAACAATTAAGGAGTATCAGACCAATACAGAGGCAAATATGTTATGCACAATCTAGGGTGATAAGGTACACCATGGGATCTCATCATTCAGACCCTTAGTAGATGTTTTGAGTTTATAAATCCAACGTTGTTCAGTTCGAAATAGATACTTTAGGGTCATTGTCATTGTATCTAGGCTCCTGTAAGACTATTCACCACAAATCGTAAGGGCCATGGTTAGCCTCCAAAAAATGCGAACTCAATTTAGTGGTAATACGGGAACATCTGATGTTACTGCGATGTTCATTGATTCTCTGCTTCACAGGTCTGGTTGTCATACCAACGTATTGCAAATTACAGGGGCAGGTGATCATATAAATACATTGACTAGACATACGAATTGCAACACTCGACAGATGCCAGGTGCCAACATGTTTCAAGTCCAATTTGTCAACCTGTTTGGTCAAGGGGCAGACATTACAATAACCACACAGCTAATGTCTGGTGACCGGAGGTAGACCATAGAGTGGACTGGTTTGCCGTATCTCCTTGTGTACGTGGATGCGTGTGGACAACTAGATGTTTTATGTTAGGGGATCTTTTGAAAGTAAAAAGTGGTCTCTGGATCTGTGTGCCCCCACTTTTTAAAATGCTCCAACGTTTGTTAATGAGCTTTTTGACAGTGTTGGACAGAGGAGTGTATGTGGATACACACGTTAAACGAGCTTCCACTCCCCTCATAGCAGGTGCTAACAAAGCCTCCCTGTGATTGTTCCGAGCCCTCTTACAGGCCGGGTTGATAATCTTCTTAGGATAATTTACGTTTCAGCTCCAGAGCCTGAGCGTCAAATGATTGAACCGAGGTGCAATTGTGACGTAGCCTCAAAATTGGCCGACAGGGAGATTAATCACGTAGGGCCTTTGGGTGATGGCTGTCATACAAAAGCAAACTGTTCCGGTCAGTGCTCTTGTGGTAAGTATCAGTGACAAGTTTCCCGTCAACAATTCTAATCATTAAGTCCAGAAAGGGGACTTGAGTGGTGGAAGTGTGAGCAGTGAACCTCAAAAAAGGGTCCAAAGTATTGATCCAGTTGGTAAAGAGGTCAACAGTCTGAGCTGGACCTTGCCAAATAATAAGAATGTCTATGTATCTACGCCACTATTTGATATTATCATGAAAGGGATTGGATGCCAGTAAAATGAACAACTTTTCAAAATGGTACATGTACAGACATGCCAAACTCGGAGCGAATGTACTGCCCATAGAAGTCCCCCGAATCTGATTATACAAGGAATCCTCAAAATGAAAATAGTTCTGTGTCATGGCTAGTGTAGCACATTGCATCACAAAGTGCACAGGAGTAGAGGAAGACCAGGAACTATGGAGGAGAACAGACTCCACAACTCGTAACGTGGCTTCCTGGGGAATATTAGCGTACAAGGACTCTACATCCAAAGTGATCAGTGCCTGAACTGGAATAGTGGAATTGATAATCTCAATCAAATTAAGGCCATCTTTGGTGTCTTTAAGATAGGTACAGGAACCTCTCACCAAAGGTTGAAGAAAGGAGTCACAAAAAGTAGACAATGGTTCTAGAACCAAACCAATGCCAGAAACAATGGGGCGCCCAGGTGGAGGAAAGGTACCCTTGTGGATCTTTGGAAGGCAATAGAAATACGGAGTCCGGGGATGAGCAGTCTCCAGAAATTCAGCCTCCTTCAAAGAGATCCATGCGTTGCCACTGGCTTCTTCAATCATAATCTTGATTTGAGTCTGCAAAAGACTGGTGGGATCACGAGTTAAAGGTGCATAATATGTAGTGTCACTCAAGAGGCGAAGGCATTCCTGCCTGTAGTCAGAGGTGTCCATAATAACTATAGCTCCACCTTTATCAGCTGGTTTTACCACTATAGATTGGTCTTTGGACAAAGTTTTAAGGGCCTCCCGTTCAAGAGCAGGTAAGTTAATGAAAGGTCGTTCAGGGTGGACCTGGTGAAGATCTGATAGGACAGCTTTTTCAAAGGCCAGGACCTCGCAAGGAAGAGATTAGGCTGGAGGGACAAAAGTAGAAGGTTTTTTCAAACCTGTGTCATTAGCAATTGGAGGTTCTGGTTGGTCCTTAAAAAAATGAAGACTAACCTTTCTAAAAAATTGAGACAGCTCACAATTCAAGCAAAAGAAGTCCTCCGGTGGTGTGGGTACAAAACCTAAGCCTCTATTGAGGACTCTTGATTCATGTGCGGATAGTTGTCTGGTGGATAGGTTCACCACTAGGTCCTCGGAGGGGGAATCTTGTTCTGGCTCCGGGTGACCATCTGTGCTTCCTCTCTGCCCCAATGCACTCTCCTGCCTCTTCCTCTCCTTCTGCCTCTTCCTCTGCCCGGGCCGCGGCCTAAAAAAGGCCCATAAGGTAGCATAGGGCAAGGACACCAATGTATGTCTATGTTTCTATCTTCATGCAGTGCGACCTACTGACCAATTGACGGTGACAAATAGTCTTTGTTCAGTAAGTGACTTTTCAGCACTTTTTTTTGTGTAAATAGGAGTAGTAGTAGTTCATGGTCCTGATCATTTTTTTACCACAGAGGCGCGAAACATGTTGACCACACTGTGTTAGGACTAGGTACACCACCTTCTTTCCTTTCTATGGAGTACAGTGGGACATTATTCCCCGCATGAACTCCTTTACTTCCTTTTTTAATCTTGGCCTGATCCTTGTTTTGAGTTATTAAATCATGATGCCGAAGGCTCAGAGCCAATTTTAAATCTATTTTTCTCTCCTTTCTTTTTTTCTTTTTTTTCTTATTTGTCAGTACTTGCTGCAGACCTTATTAGATCTGCTATACCATCTTCGGTTGAGAACTACCACCGTACGTGGGGTGGTCCGCCAGACATTGCAGTGCCGGTCTGTCGAGGAGATTGCCCAATGATGATGTTTAGTGTCCCAGTCGATGCTTGAGGGCTCTCCTGATAATACTAACCCTTCCTCTCACTGCATGTAGATATATTGGAACAGTGTACTAATTCTATTTATAGGTTCAGGTTTTGGGAAATCGTGCACTGGACCACAATTCTCCCAGTCCCTCTTTCTTTTTTCGATAGGCAGAGGGCCGCCTGGGGGTCGCTACTGCACTGGAGTTCGGTTCCTTCAGGTCCTGGGAGCTGCGGGTGCAGTGTGGTTTCCAGGCATCGGGTTCCTTGAAGCAGGCAGTCGCGGTCAGGGGGAGCCTCTGGATTTCCTCTGCAGGCGTCGCTGTGGGGGCTCAGGGGGGTCAACTCTGGCTACTCACGGGATCGCAGTCACCGGGTTGTCCTCCGTGTAGTGTTAGTTTTCCGCAGGTCGAGCCGGGGGTGTCAGGTGCAGTGTGGAAAGTCTCACGCTTCCGGCGGGAAACGTGCAGTTTTTAAAAGTTGCTTCTTTGTTTCAAAATGTTGCAGTTTCTTGAACAGGGCCGCTGTTCTTGGGAGCTTCTAGGTCCTTTAGATGCAGGGTAGTCCTCTGAGGCTTCAGAGGTCGCTGGACCCTGTTGGATGCGTCGCTGTTGCAGTTTTCTTCAAAGTAGGGAGACAGGCCGGTGGGGCTGGGGCCAAATCAGTTGTCGTCTCTGTCTTCACTGTAGGGCTTCAGGTCAGCAGTCCTTCTTCTTCTTTAGGTTGCAGGAATCTATCTTCCTCGGTTCTGGGGGCCCCTAAATACTGAATTTAGGGGTGTGTTTAGGTCTGGGAGGTCAGTAGCCAATGGCTACTGTCCTTGAGGGTGGCTACACCCTCTTTGTGCCTCCTCCCTGTGGGGAGGGGGGCACATCCCTAATCCTATTGGGGGAATCCTCCCTCTACAAGATGGAGGATTTCTAAAAGTAAGAGTCACCTCGGCTCAGGACACCTTAGGGGCTGTCCTGACTAGGGGGTGGTGACTCCTTGTTTTTCTCATTATCTCCTCCAGCCTTGCCGCCAAAAGTGGGGGCAGTGGCCGGAGGGCCGGGCATTACCACTAGCTGGGATGCCCTGTGGCGCTGTAACAAAAGGGGTGAGCCTTTGAGGCTCACTGCCAGGAGTTACAGTTCCTGCAGGGGGAGGTGAGAAGCACCTCCACCCAGTACAGGCTTTGTTCCTGGCCACAGAGTGACAAAGGCAATCTCTCCATGTGGCCAGCAACATGTCTGGTGTGTGGCAGGCTGGCAAAAACTAGTCAGCCCGCACTGGAAGTCGGGTTATGTTTTCAGGGTGCATCTCTAAGATGCCCTCTGGGTGTATTTTTACAATAAAGTGCACACTGGCATCATTGTGCATTTATTGTGCTGAGAAGTTTGATACCAAACTTCACAGTTTTCAGTGTAGCCATTATGGTGCTGTTGAGTTTGTGTTTGACAGACTCCCAGACCATATACTCTTATGGCTACCCTGCACTTACAATGTCTAAGGTTTTGCTTAGACACTGTAGGGACATAGTGCTCATGCACATATGCCCTCACCTGTGGTATAGTGCGCCCTGCCTTAGGGCTGTAAGGCCTGCTAGAGGGATGACTTACCTATGCCACAGGCAGTGTGAGGTTGGCATGGCACTCTGAGGGGAGTGCCATGTCGACTTAGTCATTTTCTCCCCACCAACACACACACAAGCTGGCAAGCAGTGTGTATGTGCTGAGTGAGGGGTCCCCAGGGTGGCATAAGACATGCTGCAGCCCTTAGAGACCTTCCCTGGCATCAGGGCCCTTGGTACCAGGGTTACCAGTTACAAGGGACTTATCTGGGTGCCAGGGTTGTGCCAATTGTGGAGACAAAGGTACAGTTTTAGGGAAAGAACATTGGTGCTGGGGCCTGGTTAGCAGGTCCCAGCACACTTTCAAATCATAACTTGGCATCAGCAAAGGCAAAAAGTCAGGGGGTAACCATGCCAAGGAGGCATTTCCTTACATAGATGAAATAAAATTCTGTGGCTGCTTGCCTAACTAAGCAGTGGCCCATGGGCGTTCAGTATCCATGCACAGCCACTGAAAGGTTTACTCAACGGCAGGTCCACCACAGTCGATTTCCCAGAACTTAGCTTTAGTATGATAAAATGTAAAGCAAGTAGGGACACAGAGGCCTGGCTGAGAGTGGCACTGGAGACAGTAATATCGACTCTCCTGCGGCTTTCCATGCATCTGATAGAGACTTCTAGCTGCAGCTTTCTTACCTTAGAATCCCCTGGCGTCAGCTTTGAATCCGGAATTTTTTCGGTTGAGCAGTACCCTGCGCGCGCCATCGGGCGTCGTTGTTCGGATCTGCGTGCGTCAACCAGCTCCGCGTGTGTCGTCAGCGTCGTTGGAGCCGTCTATGATGTCACTGTTGTCTATATAGACGCCATCTCGGCGCGTGTACGTCAGTTCTTTTCCTTCCGCGCCGGTTAAAGCACAGTTCCGGAAAGAGCTATCCTTCGACAGTTTGTCAAGGCTTTTTTGACTGTTTGAAGTCATGTCTTCGAGAAAGACAGGGTTCAAGCCATGTTGTGTGTGTCATCGCACCATGTCGGTGACTGACCCGCACCGTGTTTGTCTTTGGTGCCTGGAGAAGGACCACGACTCCAGCTCGTGCTCCGACTGTCTGGCCATGGCTCTGAAGGCCTTGAGGGAGAGATCCCTCAAGCTTCTTGCGGCCCGACATTCGTCCTCGGTTGGCGCGACTCCGCGGCGGTCACGGGCCCCAAGTCCTCTTCCTCGCATTCGAGTAAGAGGCACAAGAACAAGAAATCCAAGCGGACTTCGTCTTTGTCATGCCCGTCGGCGCGTCTGTGGAACGTTGATGTTCCGAGCACGGTTCTGCAGAACCGTCGTCAGGGCTGACTACGCGTCTTTTCCCTCCTTTCCAGGGACTGGATCGACCCCTGCTCAGATAAAAGAAATTTACGAGGCCATGCGTCTTGTTTTTGACGGGCTGTACCCGTGGAAGGTTCTTCGGCCCCCACGGGGTCAGCAGGGGCCTCTTCGGATTTGATTCCAGCGGCTTCGGCCTCAGCACCATTGGGGACCCCAGGATCCGATACCGGATCCGGACCAGCGGCAGTCTCGCACAGTCGACCTCCTTCGGTGCCGGTTCAGATGTCGACAATTCCGCCACCGGCGCCCACCGGTGGTAGCCCCATCCTTATTCCGGATGATCCGGAGCCAGAGCGACGTCGTATGACGTCTACTTCGACGGAGCCAATTCGCCCCAGATCATTGTCTGAGCATTATTTAGATCAGCCGGACGCAGGAGAGGAATGGGAGGGGTCTGAGGACCCTTTAGAATGTGGTTTGCAACAGGACTCGTAGGAGGATCTAGGGGAGGCCAGTGGACTGGACACGCCTCCAGATACTGGTATGCTCTCTCCTCCTAATGTGGCTACGGAGGAGGGTGCTTCATTTGCTATGGTGGTGCGTAGGGCAGCTGAGGTCTTGGACCTAGAGTTGCCTACGGTGCCAGTCAGGACGAATATCCTGACAGAAGTGCTTCAACCGGGGGTGACAACATAAGAGCCGCTGTTGCCCTTCAATGAGGCTCTAACAGACGTCCTTCTGGGTACATGGTCCAAACCCAGCACAGGGGCTCCTGTGAATAGGACGGTCGGCCGCCACCGTAGACCTGCTCCGAGCGACCTTACTTTCCTGACTCAACACCCCACTCCTGAGAGCTTGGTTGTCCAAGCCTCTACTTCCCGTGGTTCCTTCCTTTCCGCTCCTCCGGATAGGGAATCCAAGAGGCTGGACCAGCTTGGGAAGAAGATGTTTTCTTCCACCAGCCTGGCATTGAGGTCCGTAAACACCTCTTGCCTATTGGGCCATTATTCCCATACTTTATGGGATACGGTGGCACAGGTGCTGCCCCAGGTCCCGGAGGGCGTACGGGACACTCTCACCCAGGCTGTCAAGGATGGGAGAGATGCAGCCAGGTTTACGATCATGTGTGGTTTGTACACAACCGACTCGCTGGGCAGAGCGATTTCATAGTCAGTGGCCCTATGTCGCCATGCCTGCCTACGTTCAACTGCTTTCTCAGTGGATGTCCAGTCCAGCTTGATGGACATGCCCTTTGATGGCTCTCGCCTTTTGGGCGAAAAGGCAGACTCCGCGCTCGAGAGGTTCAAGGATTCTCGAGCTACAGCCAGATCCTTGGGCCTTTCAGCGCCAGCACGACAGCAGTCTGTCTTTTGCCCCTTTCGAGGCTTCGGAAGGGGCGTGGTACCACCCCAGCCACAGTTTAGCCACCGTCTTCAGGCTTCACAACATCCCAGAAGAGGACGTGGTTATGGTACCATCAGACCCAGAGGGTCTGGCCAGAGGTCGGCCACCACACAGCCCCCCTCCACTGTGCCCAGGCCCTCCTAGTGTAGTTCTGCAGGATCACGTCGTCCAGTTGGAGGGAGGATTCATTTTCATCTCCCTCACTGGGTTTCCATCACAACGGAGAACTGGGTCCTGCAGATCATACAGAAGGGCTACTCCCTTCCCTTCCAGTCTTTCCCTCCCTCTATCCCTCCGAAAAAGGAATGGCTGATGGAGGACCATCTGGTTTTGCTCCGCGAGGAAGTTATGGCTCTCTTGGCCAAGGGAGCCATAGAAAGAGTCCCAATATCAGAAGTAGGCAGTGGTTGTTATTCCTGCTACTTTCTGATTCCCAAAAAGAAAAAAGCCCTTCGCCCTATCTTGGATTTAAGGGACGTCAATCTCTTCCTCAAGAAGGAGAAATTCAAGATGCTCACTCTTGCTCAGGTTTTGTCTGCCCTAGACCAGGGAGACTGGATGGTAGCGTTGGATTTGCAGGATGCGTATTTCCACATTCCTATCCTGCCAGCCCACAGGCGTTACCTGCAGTTCAAGGTGGGCCACGAGCACTTTCAGTTTACCGTGCTTCCTTTCGGTCTCATCCGGTCCCCTCGTGTGTTCACAAAGGTGATGGCGGTGGTGGAAGCATCTGCGCAGGTCAGGGATTTCAGTCTTCCCCTTCCTAGACCATTGGCTGCTGAAGGCTTCTACGCCCCAGGCTCTCGTCACCCACCTCCAGACGACGGCGGACCTCCTGCATTCGCTGGGGTTCACTATAAATGTGCTAAAGTCACATCTGACTCCCTCTCAGCTCACTTTCATCTGAGCTGTTCTGGACACAGTGCAGTATCGGCCTTATCCTCCCGAACGGCGGGTCCAGGATATTCAGGTTATGATCGGCCTCTATCCTGGATTTCGGTGAGACAGACTCTGAGGCTGTTGGGACTCATGGCTTCCTGCATCCTATTGGTCAAGGATGCCAGATGGCGCATGAGGGCTCTGCAGTGGGACCTCAAGTTCCATTGGGCACAGCATCAGGGAAATCTTACCGACGTGGTTCATATCTCGGAGGGGACTGCAAAGGATCTGCAGTGGTGGTTAGTGAACTGCGATTGGGTCAAAGACAGACTCCTTTCCCTTCCCCAACCAGATCTCACAGTAGTGACAGATGCGTCACTTCTGGGATGGGGCGGCCATCTGGGAGAGGTGGAGCTCAGAGGTCACTGGTCTCCGGCGGAATCTGGGCTCCACATCAACTTGCTGGAGCTTCGGGCGCTCCGACTAGCATTAAAAGCATTTCTTCCTGTTGTGAAAGGGACGGTGGTGCAGGTGTTCACGGACAACACTACTGCAATGTGGTACTGCAACAAGCAGGGCGGTGTGGGGTCGTGGACCCTTTGTCAAGAGGCTTTACGTCTCTGGACATGGCTGGAACAGCAGGGCATGACCCTGGTGGTTCAACACCTGGCAGGTTCTCTGAACGCCAGGGCGGACAAGCTCAGCCGAAAATGCTTAGAGGATCACAAATGGTGTCTCCATCCGGAGGTGGCACAAGGACTCTTTCAGCAGTGGGGAGAGCCTTGGTTAGATCTGTTTGCCTCTGTAGAGAACGCGCGATGTCAGCAGTTTTGCGCGTTGGAGTTTCCAAGGGGACTATCGCTCAGCAACGCTTTTCGTCGCGAGTGGAGTTCAGGCCTCCTGTGCGCCTTTCCGCCTATACCACCTCTGCCCAGAGTTCTCAAAAAAATCAAGAACGACCGGGCCCAAGTAATCCTAGTGGCTCCGGATTGGGCACGGAGAGTTTGGTATCCAGAACTTCTCAAAATGAGCATTGGTCCTCCAATCAGGCTGCCTGTCAACTCTGCGCCTTCATGCGTGGAGATTGAGCAGCGACAGTTGATGGTTTTTGACCTCCCTCCCGAGGTCTGTGATGTCATTCTGGCAGCCAGGCGTCACTCTACTAAGTCGATTTACGCCTGCCGTTGGAAACGTTTTGTTTCATATTGTACAGGGAGGTCTATTGATCCTCTTTCTTCTTCTCTGTTTAATATCCTTTTGTTTGTATTGTCTCTCGCCCAACAGGGTTTCTCCTTAGGGACTCTAAAGGGCTATCTTGCAGCCTTATCGGCCTTTCTTCAGTTGCCCGATCAACCATCTTTGTTTAAATCACCTATAGTACAGAGATTTTTGAAAGGGCTTGTGCATTTGTTCCCTCCTGTGCCTTTCGTTATGCCCCAGTGGGATCTTAATCTGGTTCTTACCTTCCTTATGTGTGCTTCCTTCAAACCCTTACATAATAGTGAGCAGCCGAAGAGGACAGTTAAGACAGCCTTTATGGTGGCAGTTACATCTGCCAGAAGAGTGAGTGAGCTACAGGCTTTGTCATCAAAACCGCCTTATCTCACAATCTTTCCTGAAAAAGTGGTTCTCAGAACTCGGGCCTCTTTCCTCCCCAAGGTGGTGACCCCTTTCCATCTGGGTCAAAGTATCACCCTGCCCACCTTCTTTGCACCACCACATCCCTCTAAGGAAGAGGAGCGTCTCCTTTGGCTGGACCCAAAAAGAGCGTTATCGTTCTATCTTGACCGCACTAAAGAGTTCCGGGTGGACGACCAACTCTTTGTGGGGTACGTTGGTGCAAAGAAGGGTCTGGCAGTACAGAAACAATCCATTTTGCGCTGGGTCGTTCTCTGTTTAAAGATCTGCTACACTTTGGCAAAGAAGCAGCCTCCTGAGGGCTTGAGAGCTCATTCTACTAGGGGGAAAGCTGCTACCACTGCATTAGCACGTGGTGTACCTGTGGTGGACATCTGTCAGGCTGCAACATGGGCTTCCTTGCACACGTTTGCAAAACACTACTACCTGGATAGCCCAGTGAGAAGAGAGGGGAATTTTGGCCGTTCTGTCTTGCAGGACTTCCTGGTATAAAAATCTGCTTCAGACCCACCGCCATGGGTTATAGCTTGGGTATCTATTTTAAGGTAAGGAAGCTGTAGCTAGAAGTCTCTATCAGATGAAGAAGTTACTTACCTTCGGTAACGAGGTATCTGGTAGAGACTCTATCTAGCTGCAGATTCCTTACAACCACCCAAGCCTCCCCGCTCTGCGGATATTTTTATACAAATATATATATATATATATATATATATATATATATATATATATATATATATATATATATATATAAGAATTTTTAGTTCAAACAGTCAAAGAGGTAAAATCCATAACTGTTGGTTCTTCCATGACTCTGCGCTTCTGGCGTGGAAAGTTATGGGAAAAGAACTGACGTACGCGCGCCGAGACGGCGTCTGTATAGACAACCGTGACGTCATAGACGGCTCCAACGACACTGACGTCGCACCCGGAGCTGGTTGACGCACGCGGATCCCGAAGGCGCGCGCAGGGTACTGCTCAGCAGAAAAAATTCAGAATTCGAAGCTGACGCCAGGGAATTCTAAGATAAGGAATCTGCAGCTAGATAGAGTCTCTACCAGATACCTCGTTACCGAAGGTAAGTAACTTGTTCTTCAAGCACACTTTACAGCAACAACATGGATAATCCTTTTTTTGGGTGTTTTAGGAATGCGATCAGCAAAGTGTCGCACCTGCAGTCTTTCCACATTCTCTGGAACAGATGAGGTGGAGGCTGCTGCTTCTGTAACAGCAGTGAGGCTTTCAGTTGCAGACAACTGGAAGTCAAGGAACGTCATGAGTCTTCCTGTGGTTGTCTGACGATGAACAACTTACGCATTGTATGTTGCCACCTGGATCAGGTGGGTAAGCAGTTTCTTGTACCAAGTGCCAGGTTTCTGACACGCATTGTATTGTTGAAGAAAATGGTCATTCTTTTCCACTCCGCCCATGTACTTACTGTAATCAAGTATGCAGGTGGGCTTGTAGCCCTCGGCCATCTGACCCCCAAACTGTGATGGTGAAAGTGCTCTCTTCATGAATTGCAGTGAGCACTTATACATCATGCCTATCTTTGAACTTGACTGCAAGCAGTTCGTTGGAGCCCAAGATTTCTGAAGCTTCTTGCAAACAAGCCCCTGCGGGAATCCTTTGCGGTTACAACTAACTGTACTGCAGGCCGCAGTGCCAGCTTTGTGGAGCTCACTCAACAGCTCCACTCCTGTATAGGTTATAACCTTTTATGAAGGAGTGGCTGGACAAATTCCTATACAATCCTACCTGTGTCCCCTAGCGCGGTAGGGCAATCTATGAGGTTTAGGGTGGAGTCCTTACCTTTACACACTCTTAAGCTGTACACATAGCCAGAAGAGCTCTCACACGGCATGTACAGCTTGATGCCATAGTTAGCTCTTTTGCTCACAATGTACTGTCTGAACAGCAGCCGCCCTTTGTACAGGATCAAGGACTCATCAACTGCTATATTCTTTCCAGGAGTATAGATCTCTGGAAACCTGGCAGACAAATGTTCGACGACAATCCGAATTTTGAACAACCTGTCATGGTCTGGATGGTCCTGGTGCAATGCAGCAGAACTGTCATTGAAATGCAGCATCCGCTGCAATAGCAGAAAACTATCTGTGCTCATGTACGATGCGAAGTTGGCGTTACCCAAAACGTGCGAGTTTTCCAGTAGGACTGCAGGCTGTGTTTCTGTACCAACCCCATTTTGAACGTAAGGCCCAAAAATATCTTCAACCTTGCCATCGAAGTGGGACTCCACTGGCGTGCCTTAGAACGGGCCTCTATTCTCCCTCAGAAATTTTCTGCACGCAAATTTGTTGGCTGCACAATGTGCTGAAGGAATTCAACATCCAAAAAGAGATGAACTTAGTTGGCTTGCAAAAAGTTGGCCATATCAACTTTACATCCAGCGTCACCAGTAAAAGGTGGATTTGGAGCTGAACTAAATAGGGGGGGGGGGGGTTGCCAAGAGAGCACTTTCTCTCTGTGCTTGCCACTGCATGCACCTGCTCTCTGGGTTGGGTGAACTCGCAGTTGTCCCACTGCATAGATTCTGCTGGTGAAGGGACAGCACGACTGTCCTCATCGTCTCCCTCAGAATCACTGGAAGAGGTGTTGTCTGCTGGGACTCCTCTGACTGAAAAATCGCTCCCAGATTCTGTCCCACGTTCCTCTCCCTCAGACACTCAGTATCTGCTGTCTCCGACTCTGATCCTGCCTCAGGGCTCTCCGCCATAACTCGAGCTACGGCTTCACCAGCAGTCATCCAATGAGATTCCATCTCTGCTACTAGCTAACCTGTCCCTCTTAATCACTAGCCTACGTGGAAGACAGAAAGGGTCACAAAATTGCTTGTGGGTGTGTGTTAGTGATGTGTTCAACAGTAAATGTCATGTCACCTTACCATCGCTGTTCTCTGAATCAGCATATTGTCTGAAGACACTGAAAACCCCCCAAAAGACACACCATTATTTCACCTTACCACATACCCATCATCACAGCCATTGGCGGCAACCAGTGCGACAATCATTTTTGGTGCTCCCCTCCCATGACCTCCTCCTCAAATTCCCTCACTACCACCCAGAAAATTGCCCCTCATCTCTCCATAGTCTCCCTCACACATACATTTCATTTGTTTTAAAGTGCAGGTAACACCTGGCTCTACTAATCCACTCAGCTAAATACATATCTATCCTTTGCAGCAGGCGTATAAACCATCTGCTCTACTTTATGGCGTCAAAACTGCCACTAGACAATATATATATATATGTGTGTGTGTGTGTATATATATATATATATATATATATATATATATATATATATGTATATATATATATGTATATATATATATATATATATATATATATATATATACATAATGTTCAAAGGCATGTGTAGCTGCAGATACACATGCTGTGCATTAGTCCACCATCTAGTGTTGGGCTCGGAGTGTTACAATTTGTTTTTCTTCGAAGAAGTCTTTTCGAGTCACGGGATCGAGTTACTCCTCTTCGGTTCTATTGTGCATGGGCATCGACTCCATTGTTAGATTGTTTTCTTTCCGCTGTCTGGTTCGGGCGTGTTTCCTCTTGCTCCGAGATTTCGATTCGGTAAACTTTGTAAAAAAAAAAAAAAAAAAAAAAAAAAAAAAACACTTTTCGTCGGTATTGTATTGAACGGGTTCATAATCTTCCATTGACACAGCACTACCGTTGGGGAAAACAACTTTGTTCGCCCTTCGGGCGCGTGCGCCCAACTCTGGCCTATTCGGGCCGACCGCGTGGAAGCCTCATGGATCGAACTTCATTCCGATTCTGTCCTCGGTGCCACGCGAAGTACCTGTACACAGACCAGCATCGTGTTTGCAACCTCTGCCTTTCCCCAGACCATCGGGAAGAATGCTGCGAGGCCTGCCGATCCTTCTGATCGAAAAAGACTCTTAAAGACCAAAGAGCAAGAAGGCTCGAAATGGCTTAAAGGAGCAGGAAACATCTCGACGTAGAAGAGGAAGAATTGATGCAGGTTGCAGTTTCAGTTCGAGATTCAGAGTTTCCGAGCAGGAATCAGATGAAGACAGACCAGGCACAGCAGGGCAACATGTGAATATGTCTGCCCCTGCACCCTCCCAAATGAAAAAACACAAGGCCTTGGGTACGCCACTGCCTGAAGGCCATGGCTCGGCCCGAAAAAAGGCTGTCGGTGACCCCCTACCCCCTAAGTCGGCACCGAAAAAGGCCACTCCTCTGAAAACATCGGAGGCAACAAAAAGCTCTGTTTTCGACTCCACTAAACACCAAATTTCAGAGTCGAAAATCAGAAAGCCAGTTTCGGAGCCGAAACCATGGTCCTCTTCATCTTTTTCGATCCCGAAAAAGCACACTTCGGAGCCGAAAAGGCCAACATACACAAAAGTGCATGGACTTCCAAAGAGACTTGAAGAAAGCCACAGAACCTCTGAAGAGGAGTTAGAAATACAACCAATCCTAGAAATCATGGATGAGAGAAAATCTAGGATCCACATCCATAAGGAAACAGGGAGAATTCTTACAGCACCTCCTTTAAAAACAAAGAGGAAGCTAGCTTCTCAGGAGGAATTGGACACTACCCAGCCTCCAGGTAAAGTGCCAAAGCAGAAGGAGAAACCACCACCTCCTCAATCTTCTCCTCACTTTCCCCACCTATCTACCTCTCCTCCTACCAGCCCTACACCAGTGCAATCACCCACTCATTCATATGATTCACAACAGGACAATGTTGATCCATGGGATCTTTATGACCCTCATCACATTCCAAGTAATGATCCAGACAGCTACCCCTCTAAACCATCACCACCTGAGGATAGTATTGTCTATAATCAAGTCATAGCTAGGGCTGCAGCATATCATGGTGTTACCATGCATACAGAGCCTCTAGAAGAGGATTTTTTATTTAACACTATCCTCAACACATTCTAGGTACTAATGCCTCCCGATGCTCCCAGGCATGGTAAAACATGCAGATCAGTTCTTTAATGAACCAGTAAAGGCACGCATCATAAGACCTAGGATAGAGAAGAAATATAAACCTGCACCTTCTGACCCTGTTTATATCACCCATCAGGTACTTCCTGATTCTGTGGTAGCGCTGCCAAGAAGAGGGCAAATAGTCAGTCATCAGGAGATGCACCCCCTCCTGATAAAGAAAGCAGGAAATTTAATGCTGCGGGGAAAAGGGTTGCGTCCCAGGCAGCAAATCAGTGGAGGATAGGCAACTGGAAATGTAATGCTGCAGGGAAAAGGGTTGCGTCCCAAGCAGCAAATCAGTGGAGGATAGCCAACTCGCAGGCACTATTAGCTCGCTATGACAGAACCCGTTGGGACGAGATGCAGGACATAATACAGCTTCTCCCCAAAGAACACCAGAAAAGGGCACAACCGGTAGTGGAGGAAGTGTAGGAGGCTGGCCTGGCTTGTAGTGGGTACCAAGGGGTACTTACACTCTGTACCAGGTCCAGTTACACCTTATTAGTGTAGAAGAGGTGTTTCTAGCAGCTTAGGCTGATAGAAGGTAGCTATAGCAGAGCAGCTTAGGCTGAACTAGGAGACATGCAAAGCTCCTACTATACCACTGGTGTCATATGCACAATATCATAAGAAAACACAATACACAGATATACTAAAAAAAAAAAGGTACTTTATTTTTGTGACAATATGCCAAAAGTATCTCAGTGAGTACCCTGAGTATGAGGATGCCAAATATACACAAGATATGTGTACACAATACCACAAATATGCAGTAAGAGCAAAAGGAAGTAATACAAGCAGTGTAAAGTTACAATAGATTGCAATAGGAGCACATAGGTATAGGGGCAACACAAACCATATACTCCAAAAGTGGAATGCGACTCACGAATGGACCCCAAACCTATGTGAGCTTGTAGAGGGTCGCTGGGACTGTAAGAAAACAGTAAGGGTTAGAAAAATAGCCCACCCCAAGACCCTGTAAGGTAGGTGTAAAGTGCACCTACAACCCCCAGAGAGCACAGAAGTCGTGATAGGGGGATTCTGCTAGGAAAACCAACAGCAGCAAAGCAACAGCAGTGGATTTCCGGACCTGAGTACCTGTAAGACAAGGGGACGAAGTCCAAGAGTCGCAACAGTGTCGAGAGTGGGCAGATGCCCAGGAAATGCCAGATGAGGGTGCAAAGGGGCTGCCACCGAATGGAAGAAGCTTGGTGTTTTGCAAGAACGAAGAGGACTAGGAACTTCCCCTTTGGAGGATGGATGTCCCACGTCGTGAAGAATCTTTCAGAGGTGTTCCCACGCAGAAAGACCGCAAACAAGCCTTGCTAGCTGCAAGGGTCGCAGTTAGGGTTTTTGGATGCTGCTGTGGCCCAGGAGGGACCAGGATGTCGCCACTTGGATGAGGAGACAGAGGGGGCGCCCAGCAAGTCAGGGAGCCCTCACAGAAGCAGGCAGCACCCGCAGAAGTACCGGAACAGGCACTTCGAAGAGGAGTGAACCGGAGTCCACCCGAAGTCAGAAAAGGGAGTCCCACGACACCAGAGGACAACTCAGAAGGTTGTGCACTGCAGGTTAGAGTGTCGGGACCCAGACTTGGCTGTGCACGAAGGAAATCCTGGAAGAGTGCACAGGAGCCGGAGCAGCTGCAAATCACGCGGTACCCAGCAATGCAGTCTAGCGTGGGGAGGAAGGACTTACCTCCACCAAACTTGGACTGAAGAGTCACTGGACTGCGGGAGTCACTTGGACAGAGTTGCTGAGTTCCAGGGACCATGCTCGTCGTACTGAGAGGGGACCCAGAGGACCGGTGATGCAGTCTTTTGTTGCCTGCGGTTGCAGGGGGAAGATTCCGTCGACCCACAGGAGATTTCTTCAGAGCTCCTGGTGCAAGAAGGAGGCAGGCTACCCCCAGAGCATGCACCTCCAGGAAACAGGCGAGAAAGCCGGCAGGATGAAGCGATACAAGGTTGCAGTAGTCGTCTTTGCTACTTTGTTGCGGTTTTGCAGGCGTCCTGAACAGTCAGCGGTCGATCCTTTGGCAGAAGGTGAAGAGGGAGATGCAGAGGAACTCTGATGAGCTCTTGCATTCGGTATCTGAAGAATTCCCCAAAGCAGAGACCCTAAATAGCCAGAAAAGGAGGTTTGGCTACCTAGGAAGGAGGATAGGCTAGTAACACAGGTAAGAGCCTATCAGAAGGAGTCTCTGACGTCACCTGCTGGCCCTGGCCACTCAGAGCAGTCCAGTGTGCCAGCACACCTCTGAATCCAAGATGGCAGAGGTCTGGGGCACGCTGGAGGAGCTCTGGGCACCTCCCCTGGGAGGTGCAGGTCAGGGGAGTGGTCACTCCCCTTTCCTTTGTCCAGTTTCGCGCCAGAGCAGGGATGGGGGATCCCTGAACCGGTGTAGTCTGGCTTATGCAGAGATGGGCACCATCTGTGCCCATCAAAGCATTTCCAGAGGCGGGGGAGGCTACTCCTCCCCAGCCCTGTCACCTTTTTCCAAAGGGAGAGGGTGTAACACCCTCTCTCTGAGGAAGTCCTTTGTTCTGCATTCCTGGGCCAGGCCTGGCTGGACCCCAGGAGGGCAGAAACCTGTCTGAGGGGTTGGCAGCAGCTGCAGTGAAACCCCGGGAAAGGCAGTTTGGCAGTACCCGGGTCTGTGCTAGAGACTCTGGGGATCATGGAATTGTCTCCCCAATGCCAGAATGGCATTGGGGTGACAATTCCATGATCTTAGACATGTTACATAGCCATGTTCGGAGTTACCATTGTGACTCTATACATAGGTAGTGACCTATGTATAGTGCACGCGTGAAATGGTGTCCCCGCACTCACAAAGTCCGGGGAATTTTCCCTGAACGATGTGGGGGCACCTTGGCTAGTGCCAGGGTGCCCACACACTAAGTAACTTTGCACCCAACCTTCACCAGGTGAAGGTTAGACATATAGGTGACTTATATGTTACTTAAGTGCAGTGGTAAATGGCTGTGAAATAACGTGGACGTTATTTCACTCAGGCTGCAGTGGCAGGCCTGTGTAAGAATTGTCAGAGCTCCCTATGGGTGGCAAAAGAAATGCTGCAGCCCATAAGGGATCTCCTGGAACCCCAATACCCTGGGTACCTCAGTACCATATACTAGGGAATTATAAGGGTGTTCCATTATGCCAATGTGAATTGGTGATATTGGTCACTAGACTGTTAGTGACAATTTGGAAAGCAGAGAGAGCATAACCACTGAGGTTCTGGTTAGCAGAGCCTCAGTAAGACAGTTAGTCATCACACAGGGAACACATACAGGGCACACTTATGAGCACTGGGGCCCTGGCGGGCAGGGTCCCAGTGACACATACACTAAAACAACATATATACAGTGATATATGGGGGTAACATGCCAGGCAAGATGGTACCTACCTACAGGAAGGGCAAGCCATTACAAACAACCAAATAAGATCTGCCCTAGACGCAGTAGATACTGCTGCTAAAAGAGTCAACACTGCAGTCACTATACGCAGACATGCATGGCTCCGTTCTTCTGGATTCAAGCCAGAAATACAGCAAGCTATGTTGAACATGCAGTTAGACAAAAAACATCTTTTTGGGGCAGAAGTAGACACGGCCATAGAAAAATTGCGAAAGGACTCTGACACAGCAAAGGCAATGGGTGCACTCTACTCTGCAACATATAGGGGGTCCTTTCGTAAACCTCGGTTTCGAGGTGGTTTTAGAACACAACCCTCAGAGGCGTCCACCTTGCAGACAAAGCCAACCTACCAACCGCAATACCAACGTGGTACTTTTAGAGGCACATATAGAGGACAATACCCCAAAAATAGAGGGAAATTTCAGGCCTCTAAGCAGCCTCCACAGCACCCAAAACAGTGACTTCCCTCATTCCCTTCCACTCCACACCTCTCCTGTGGAGGGAAGACTACAACAGTTTCACACAAATTGGCAAAATTTTACCACAGACAACTGGGTGCTTTCAATTATCCGCAATGGCTATTGCTTAGAATTGATAAACACTCCTCCAAATATCCCACCAAGGTCACACAAACTATCCACAAAAGACACAACTCTGTTACAAGAAGAGTTCCAATCTCTACTACTCAAACAAGCAATGGAATTGGTTCCACAGCCTCAAATATGAACAGGAGTTTATTCACTATATTTTATAGTTCCCAAAAAAAGATGCCAACCTCAGGCCAATATTAGACCTCAGGCCCCTCAATCTTTACATCCTGTCAGAACTTTTTCACATGGTAACTTTACAGGATGTCATCCCACTAGTACAAAAACAAGATTTCATGACAGCCTTAGACCTCAAAGATGCGTATTTTCACATACCCATCCATCCTGCACACAGAAATATCTCAGGTTTGTCATTCAGGGAAAACACTACCAATCCAAAGTGTTGCCCTTTTGGAATAACAACAGCACCAAGGGTATTCACAAAGTGCTTGGCAGTAGTAGCATCCTACCTAAGAAGACAACATATACATTTCTTTCTATATCTAGACGATTGGCTAATAGAATCAAGCAGTCGTACACAATGCCAAAATCATACTCCTTATGTAATACAAACCTTACACACACTAGGCTTCTCAATAAACTACCAGAAATCACACCTTCAACCAGCACAATTATAACAGTAGTTGGGTGCAATACTAAGCATGCAGCAAGCTCTAGCATATCCAAATACTGAAAGGATACAAGCTTTCCAAAATATAATCACACAAATACAAACAAATCAACAATACACTGTCAGATTTGTTATGAAAATGTTAGGGATGATGGCATCATGTATTGCAATCGTACCACATGCAAGACTAAACATGCAGCCCTTACTACAGTGCCTTGCACAGCAATGGTCACAGGCACACAGTCAACTTCAAGATCTAGTGTTGATAGACCGCCAAACATACATGTCCCTTCAGTGTTGGAATTCCACAAATCTAAGCAAAGGGTGGCCATTTCAAGACCCTGTGTCTCAGACCATAATTACAACAGATGCATCAATGATTGGTTGGGGAGCTCACCTAAATAATCTCAACATTCAAGGGCAATGGAATGTCAAATACAAACAGCTACACATAAACCACTTGGAGTTGTTAGCTGTCTTTCTAGCACTCTAGGCTTTTCAACCTCTTCTCACACAGAATAATGTTCTTATCAAAACAGACAACATGACAACCATGTATTATCTCAACAAACAGGGAGGGACACATTCATCTCGACTGTCCCTTCTAGCCCAGAAAATTTGGAAATGGGCAATCCACAATCAAATCCATCTATTGGCTCAATGCATTCCAGGACTAGACAATCAGTTGGCAGATATCCTCAGCAGGAATCACCAACAAACTCACGAATGGGAACTTCATCCTCAAGTACTTCAAAAATACTTTCAAACGTGGGGAACTCCAAACATAGACCTGTTTGCAACAAGCGAAAACACGAAATGCCAACATGTTGTATCCAGACACCCACATCCCCTATCCAAGGGGAATGCTGTATGGATCAATTGGTCAGGGATATTTGCATAAGCTTTCCCCCCTCTCCCACTCCTTCTGTTTCTAGTCAACAAGTTGCGTCAAAATTCACTCAAAATGATATTCATAGCACCAGCATGGGCACGTCAACAGTGGTACACAACATTATTAGATCTCTCAGTAGTACCCCACTCCAAACTCCCATTCAGACCAGATAGGTTGACACAAAACAAAGGCCAAATCAGGCATCGAAATCCCAAGACACTCAATCTAGCAATTTGGCTCCTGAGGTCATAGAGTTTGGATATTTACAACTCCCACCAGAATGTATGGAGGTTATTAAGCAAGCAAAAACCCACTATGAGACAGTGCTATGCAAACAAATGGAAAAGGTTTGTATATTACTGTCAATCGTAAAATATAGACCCTCTTACAGCATCAGTACAAGATATTGTATGTTATTTACTTTGTTTACAAAAATCAAACTTAGCATTCTCTTCAATAAAAATTCATCTTACTGCAATTTCAGCATATTTGCAAAACCTACTACATAGCTCTTTATTTAGAGTTCCTGTCCTTAAAGCTTTCATGGAAGGTTTAAAACGCATCATTCCATCCAGAACACCACCAGTTCCTTCTTGGAATCAAAATATAGTGCTTACACGACTTGTGGGATCACCATTTGAGCCTATGCACTCGTGCCAAATTCAATTTCTAACATGGATAGTTGCCTTCCTAGGGGCAATTACTTTTTTAAGAAGAGTAAGTGAAATCCAAGCCTTTACTCTTGAAGAACCTTTCTTCCAAGTACACAAACATCAAGTTGTACTGAGAACAAACCCAAAATTCTTACCAAAAGTTGTATCACCATTTCATATAAATCAAACAGTGGAACTGCCAGTCTTCTTCCCACAGCCAGATTCTGTGGCAGAAAGAACTCTACATACATTAGACATCAAAAGAGCTTTAATGTATTATATAGACCAAACTAAACCGTTTAGAAAGACTAAACAACTATTTGTCGCTTTCCAAAAACCTCAAACAGGCAATACCATATCAAAACACAGCTTAGCACGATGGATTGTAAGATGCCTCCAAACATTCTATATTAAAGCAAAAAGACCGCTTTTAGTTACTCCTAAAGCACATTCTACAAGGAAAAAAGGTGCAACAATGGTTTTTTAGGGTATATACACCAATGGCTGAAATATGTGAAGCAGCCACATACTCAACACCACATACATTCACTAAACACTACTGTGTAGATGTATTGTCACGACAACAAGCCACAGTAGGTCAAGGTGTTCTAGGAACATTATTTCAAACAACTTCAACTCCTGCAGGCTGACCACCGCTAATTTATGGGAGGACAAATTGCTTTTTAGTCTATGCACAGCATGTGTATCTCCACCTACACATGCCATTGAACGGAAAATGTCACTTACCCAGTGTACATCTGTTTGTGGCATGTCCTGCTGCAGATTCACATGCACCCTCCCTCCTCCCCGGAAGCCTGTAGTCGTTTAAGTTACAAACATTTGTACATATGTATATACATTTACATTTGCATGGACATCTCTTACTTCATACCTATAAACTCTATCACTCCTTCCTTTACCCTCTGCTTGAAAACAATCTAACAATGGAGTCGATGCCCATGCGCAGTTGAACCGAAGAGGAGGAGTCACTCGATCCCATGACTCGAAAAGACTTCTTCGAAGAAAAACAACTTGTAACACTCCGAGCCCAACACTAGATGGTGGACTAATGCACAGCATGTGAATCTGCAGCAGAACATGCCACGAACAGATGTAGACTGGGTAAGTGACATATATATATATATATATATCACTTTTTTTTTTTTTTTTTAACCTGTGTGTGTTCCCTGGGGCAGATTGCGACCCCCAAGTGAAACTACACGTATAAAAAAAATAATGCCCCTATAGGGGGTCAGCCCGTTTCAGGAGGGCTGACCCCAACATTTTCTATTTTTTTTGTTTTAAATATTCCCCTAGGGAGGGGCATGATTGGCCTGCCAGGGGAAACAATTCTGTTTTTTAAACTGTATATCGGTCCCCTAGAGGGTTGGCCCGTGTAAGGAGTGCAGACTCTGCTGTTTTGAACTTTAAATTTTTTTTTTATTTTTTTTAAAACATTTTATTTCCTGGGGGACGCAATCTCCCCCCAGGAGAACCCCAAACTTATTTTCTTTTAAAATAATGGCCTCACGGGGAAGCTGGGTATGCTACGGCTTACTTACACACAGGGGTCATCCCTCCCTCCCCAAACAAGATCTTTGGTGCCTAGTGCCGTTTCCTGGCTGTGGATTGCAGCCATGCCAGGAAGGCATCATTAGAAAGGGTAGACTCTTCCCTTTCTATTGATGCCTCCCTGGCATCTGGGGAGGCCATGATGGCCTTTTCTCACCCTCCAGAGAAGGAATAGGACACTTACCTCGTCCGCTCTGGTGGGTAAACTGTGACGTCTGCGCGCTGACATCACAGATGGGCGGAAGGAGGTGCAGAAGTTCTTCCACATCTCCCGGAGGAGAGGGGGGTGGGGTGGAAAAAATCCTCTGGTGCATTGCACTGGAGTATTTTTAAAACCCCTCCATTGCGTTGGCCACTGAATGTGGCCCTCACCTGGGAGGGTGTGCATGTGTCGGCCATTGACCAACACACACACCTATGGCTTTGACCAGAAGGAGTACTTGGACCAGAATCCATGCGGCAGGACGGCAAAGCAGGAAGCAGCAGAGAGCAGGAAGTGAAAACAGGCGACGTGCTTGCCAGTCAAAAGCAATGTTAGAAATGGGGTCTCTAGCTGGCAGTGGTTGGCACCCTGTCCAAGAATGGACCCTCACTCTAGTCAGGGTAAGGGCACTACACAGCTAAGATAAAGTTGCTCACCTCCCCTTGGTAGCTTGACACGAGCAATCAGGCTTATCTCAAAGGCAATGTGTAAAGTATTTGTACACACACAGAGTAACACAGTGCAAACCCCACAAATGTACTCCACACCAGTATAGAAAAATAGCCAATATTTATTGTGAATAAAATGACCAAAACAAGAAAAAGTCCAACATACAGAAATAAAGTTACAAATGTTCAAAGATGAAATCTTAGTATAGCGCTTAGAAACACAATCTTTACAGCTTGGGCTATTGCAGCATCTTGAGTCGGAACTGTCCCAAACCACTCGCGAGGGATTGCGGGCCGGTCTCAGAGTTGCACAGACCTTAGGTACAGTAACTTGGAAAACTGTGAGGAAACAAAGATGTTGTGCACAGTTGAAATGAGGCTTTGTTGGAGCCAGTGTTGGATTGGTTTCCCACTGCAAACGGGGGCAGATGAGGCATTGGTTCCTTACTTCTAGGCAGGGGAGGTGAGATGTTGGTTTCTTACAGTTGCAGGGGAGGTGATGCAGTGTAGATGGCGAGACGTCAGTTCCTTATGAGAAGGTGGAGTTGATGAATCCAGCAGGTCAAAATGCAAGACGTCAACTTTGCGGTGTCGCGATCACACCATGGGGCCACAGGTGCTGCAGTGGAGTTGGGTGCCACGGACGTAGGTGACATGGCGCACTGGACTTGTGCTGTGGTGGGACTTCATAGGTGCTGTGGCAGCGCCGGGCCTGCAGAGTCAGTCACTGTACTTTGCCGTGACCATGGCTCCGGTGCAGGCAGCGGCGTGGAGTCGTTCAGTGGAACAGGTTCCGAAGTCGCTATGGAGTCTGTGCATGTTTCTTCCTTAGTATAACAGAACTCACTCCCAAGGGCTCAGGAACTGGATTTGAAAGGACTTGGCAAATCAGGACTCTTGCAAGAAAGCCCAGGTCCTGGCAGGTGAAGTCTTTATTGTCCCTGAGACTTCTAAACAGGAGGCAAGCTCAGTCCAAGCCCTTGGAGAACCTTGGAAAGCAGGATTTGGAAAGCTAAGTCCAGTCCTTTCACTCCCAGGACAGAAGCAGCAAGTAGCAGGCCAGCACAGCAAAGCAGGCAGTGTGGCAGTCCCTCCTACAGCATCCATGCCTTCTTCCTGGCAGAATGTCCTCAGTCTAGAAGGATTCTAAAGTTGTGGTGTCAGAGGTCCAATACTTATGTTCATTTCTGCCTTTGAAGTAGGCAAACTTCAAAGGAAAATCTTTGTAGTAAACAAGACCCTGCCTTTCCTACCCAGCCCCAGGCACACTCTGAGGGGTTGGAGACTGCTTTGTGTAAGGAATGGCACAGCCCTATTCAGCTGCAAGTATCAGCTCCTCCCACCACTTAAGCAGAGGAAGACTGCTCCCTTCGTGTGACTGTCTAGAGTGAATTCACAAACAGCCCAACTGACTTCCTGACCCAGACGTATATTCCACAGTCAGGGAGACGCACATAGTTGTTAAGCAAGAAAATGCCCACTTTCTAAAAATGGCTTTTTCAAACTCACAATTTAAAAACCAACTTCACTTAAAAATGTATTTTTAAATTGTGAGTTCAGAGACCCCAAACTCCCCATCTTTATCGGCTCCCAATGGGAAAATTACTCTCAAAATATATTTCAAGGCAATCGTCATGTTAACCTATGGGGTTAGCCATGCAATAGTGAAAACCTAATTTAGCAGTATTTCACAATCAGGACATGTAAAACACACCAGTACATGTTCCACCTTTTAAATACACTGCACCATGCCCATGGGGCTGCCTTGGGCCTACATTGGGGGTGACCTACATGTAGGTAAAGGGAAGGTTTGGGCATGGCAACTGGGTGCACTTGCCAGGTCGAATTGTTAGTTCAAAAACTGCACACACAGATACTGCAGTCGCAGGTCTGAGACATGTTTACAGCGCTACTCCTGTGGGTAGCACACTCCGTGCTGCAGGCCCAATAGTAGCATTTGATTTACAGGCCCTGGGCACACATGGAGAACTATACTAGGGACTTACTAGTAAATCAAATGTGCCAATCATGGATCAACCAATCGCCAATACCATTTAGACAGGGAGCACTTGCACTTTAGCACTGGTCAGCAGTGGTAAAGTGCCCAGAGTCCTAAAACCAGCAAAAATGAAATACAGCATAGGATCAAAAACAGGAGGTCTGAAGCAAAACAGTTTGGGATACCACTGCAGAAAGGGCCATTTCCAGCAGGCACGCAAATTAGAGCGATGTCAGAGTAGGCCAGTGGTAATTTCAGGTAAGTAAGGGGCGGGCTCCTTTTTTGAGGGGTGGTGTTTTTTTTTTTCAATTCACAAAAGAGTTTGCAAGCACAGCAACCAAGAGAAAACCATGTGCATCAGTATCAGCATTCATCTTACAAATGGGACAAACTTTCAAATAGTCAATAGTTCACCATTTGCAGTGAAAACACTGGACTGAAAATTCTAATTTGAAATTTCGTAGACTGCATACCTGCCTCAAGTGGCTCTTTTTGGTTAAAAAGGAAAAAATCAAATTCGATTGTTTTAAAATCTAAAAATCTCTGTCAGCATATCCAAATGTGGGTCAGACCGCTGTCTTCCCTGTACATGCAGCCAGTATCTGGATTTCACTGAAACAGCTCTTCCCTTGGTCATAGACTCAACTTAATTCCAAACCACATAAAGTTCAGGCTTGTTGAATGAGCACTTAATATAAGCAAGTCATGCCAGATTTCAGGCTTCATTCTTTCTCACTTCAGTAAAGGTCTTCTTGTATGGTTTTATCAATTTATTGGACTACAGCCTCAAACAGTCTAGCTGTGGTTTTATTTTGACTTTGTGGTATATTGAACCATCTCACCAATATGGAACAGGAATTTATGGGATCACTCTTTAATGCTAAGCTGCCTCCAGACCTAGGGCACAGTATATTTCTATCACTGGTGATATTGGGCTAGAAGTGGAAAACTGAAGTAGTTAGACAGCCAAGCAAGCTCTGTGCTGGAGAATCAGTTGGCTTTTACGAACCTGAGGTGTCCATGATAACATATTTGATAATCATACCCCAAAATAATCAGAATTCCTATTTTAACATGCCCCTAATGGACCTATGTGGATGAAATGCCCGAAGGGTGGGGGGGGTGGATTTTGATATTAGTAGGGTCTCATCAGCTACAAGAAGTGCAGGAGTTTTCTCATCCGCTAGTTTTGGGGAATCATTGCCACAGTTCTAGAGCATCTCAATCACCCCATTTATGTATAACACCAACAGGATTGGAATAGGCATGCAGCCCTCACCGACTCCTCTCTTGATATTAATTCAGGTTCTAAGTTCGTCCTTCCTCCTCCTACCTAACACAGGTGGAATTATCTGTATTGCATCTACAAAATTTCCAGGATCTTTATATTCCTCAAAGGAGTAAGTTGAATGCTGGCCTTATGTCTACAAATATATTTATGAATGATCATATTTCAGTTGGACAGTTTTTCCAGAGTAGTAATATAAAATGAAGGACTGGTTGATGGGGCTTGTATGCGATCTAAACCCTGCCTGAAGATGGGATGAGACTTGCATTTCATTAATCCATTCATATACTTTGGCTAACACTTGAATACTATATATTTGTACATCGTCAATCAGCATAAAATTTGCTTGTTTATCTCTTTCGCCCTTTTAGGTTTTGCCTGTGCTTGCAAAATCTCCTGTATTTAAAAAAAAAAAAAAAACTTTACAAAAAAAAACCTTAAAAGGACCTTATAATTTGCTAATTACTTTGACCACCCCCCAGGATTTTGCGGCATAAATACTTTATTTTGCTGTTCTTTCAGCACCAAACTTAGATCTTATTGTTATGTGGTATTTTCCTACATGAAAATTTACACCAAAGCATTGTGTACAGTAATTATGCTTCCAGGTCTATGTACTGTATCATGTAGTATTTAGCACTGTGCTATTGTTACTTATGGATTTGTACATACTTTGTGGAGAATACAATTCTAGTTATTTCCAATGAGAAGGCCTATGTATATTTTGTTTGTTTACAATTGAGGCAGTTCGTTGTTGGTCAAGGTCTACATATATTACATAAACCTATAAATTAATAAGACCTACAGAAGCTGTATGCTTGTTTCTTTAGGTTTTCATCTTGGCCATTCATTTGAAATTCTTCTGAGCAGCCTAAATGTAGCCCGGTTTTGTGCTGCTGATTTTAATGTAAAAAGAATAATGCATGGATGGATTGTTCTGAGAGGGACTGACAAAACAATTTTGTAAATCCTGTTGCTCCTTTCAGCGTCGGCAGAACTGGTCATACAGCCCATGTACACAGCTATCAACTGTGAAAGGACTTGAATGCAGTCAGCCATCCCACACCAAAAGAGACCAGTGTCAATCCCCCCAAAAATGATGTTTGTTCGGCTTCTGGGCCTCCAAGTTCAAAGTAGAGGAGGAGCTCCTGGTCAAAAACTGCGCTGAAACAAGGGATGGCTGAATATGCACTCTTGTCATGTGGTAGGACGCAGTGTAGTGCAGGATTGAAAAGGCGTACTTGTTTGAAGAATCCAGTGCCTGGTTGGGCCTGCCCCCATGTACTTGCCCACATTTCCAAGTACATTTTCAAATGCTTAATTAAGCTGGGCTGTTATTTGTTCTTTCTGTGCCAGTCAGTTTAGCCTCTGCAGTAGTTTCTGGGAATGATTGCAGTGATTGCAGAGTGAGGACTGAAGTGTTTGTGAGGTTCATGTGGAAGTCCTCTAGATAATCATACACCTTCATTGTTACTAGTGTCTGACTGTGAAATAAGTTGGTCAGACTTGTAATGTTTTTGACATTGTTTTCCCACACTGTCCAACTAAACTTTAGCACAGCTTTTCTTGTCAGTGTTCAGAGTCCTCTGTAGATTTTCAGGGGGATCTAGGAGAGACTTCCTGAGTTGCCTCTCACTCAGCAATCCTAGCATAGACATCAAATTGCTTGCAGTGGTACTGGACAGCAGCGAACTAAGAATTACAGTGGGTATTGCAATGGTCAGGTGCGATCTGTGGTTTCATCCCATGGTTCTCAGCCAGGAGTTGCAGATACCTTTGCTTTCTACTACCACCATGTAGAAGAGAAAGAATTTAGCTCCGCAAAATGCTTCTGGAACGACTCGAACAAGGTTCATGATGTGTGCCAAGCAGGTGATTTGTATGGATTTCTTATAAAGATGTCTCAACACAGTGCTGTATGCCTTGAGCATATATGCCACATCGTCTGTGTTAAAAGAAATAACGTTCTGAAAGGCTATTTTGCAAATGAGGTTGCGTGGACGCTGAGAGAGGATGAAAAAGAGCAGGGCGAGACCCCTGCAAAGAAAGGGAAACCTAAAACCTTTAGAAACAAATTTGTACAAGCATAGAAATATAGGCCCACATAAGCCCAATATTTGCAGAACAATACAGTTAGAGCAGACAAGCCCTTTTCCGTGTCACCCTACCTCACAACACTGCCATCTAACCCCACTACATTAATTCTAAACAAAAAGAACACTGCCCCCCCACCCCATGCCGAAACCATACCGTTTCTTCTTTGCCACAATGCTGTCATCTTCCCTGCAAACCCCCCCCCCCCCAAGCAAAAGGATTATCACCATACCACCGTCCCCCCCTCCTCCCCTAACAACAGCCTCTTATCACCACCACTGTATCCTAAAACAGCTGGACCACACACCCTTACAGTGGCACTTGGGCTGAGGGCTTCTAAATTAAAATATTGCTGCCATGGGCATGCAAAGTGCCTAGTGGGTAGCGGGCCTTAAACTTTATACAAAAACAAAACAAAAAAAGAATCCCCCCAGGCCTGGCACGTGCGCCGTAGGTGACAGACCCATGTAGACATTTATTTTGTATCAAGTTTCAGTCCCCCGGGGGGCCTGCCGCTAGCCTTGTGGGCAGTAGGTCCTAAACTTGAATCAAGTTTATGGCCCTACATCCATGGTGCAGGGCATGCCCCGTGGATGTCAGGCCATAAACTTGATAGCATACATGTGCCCGACAGGCAGCAGCCCTAAACTTAAGAAAAATTAATAGCCCCCCTGAGCCCACTGTGAGCCCTAAGGGTGTCGGGCTCATTTTTTTCTTTTCTTTTTTTGTTGTTGTATTTTTACCCTCCCCGGGAGTCATTCCAACCTCACACTCTTCTATTGTCCCGGTTGAGGAAATGGAAGCATACTGGTGCATCTGGCTGGGACAGGGATAAGCTACCCTGGTGTTTGCTGTCCCCCATGGTCACCAAGTTGCAGGTTCCCCTGTCTACTGGACCCGGCGGCAGTTAGGAGTCGTTGCTGCCGTCCATACAACACAAAGAATGGGAATCACCAGGCTGGTGAGGAGTAAATAAACAAGTAACACCTCGTCTGCCTGCTGTGAGACCCTCTTTCTGTTGGTCTGGTGGAAAGCCACTGGACCAATACAAGGAGGGTCATATTCTTCAGATTTCACAGGGTTTTTCAAAACGACGGATTTTACAGTTCTTTTGCAAGTAAAAAAAAAAAAAAACCTGGAAGGTCTGATTTATTTCCTTTACTTGACTTTCGTTGCAATCCATGTTGCTCTAATCTCCACGCTTTGGGTTGGTCAGCACATCATCTGATTTTACTCTGCATGTGTTCCTTCTTTACCTGTCCATACTGTGGAGCCTGGCACAAGTACAGGTCCTGGTCACTGGCCAGTGGGTAGTGTCCAGTCCTTCCCCTAGCTATCTACTTCGGAAGGTACTTATTTTTTTATTTTTTTATTTGGTATCTAGCACTTAATACAAGTGCATCTGCAGGCAGTCTCCCTCCTCCATGATGCTGCTACCACCTAGTTAGAAGCACCTTCCCCCACTCACTATTGCATCCTCATTGATTTTCCCCCCCTCCCTCTTCCTTGCTTGCCTGTTCCAACCACCTCCTGCCTTGCTGCTTAACCAGTTTGCCCACACGTTTCTCCCAACGCTGCTTGTTTTTATTTTCTTACAAGTGCATGGCTCTCTGCAGATTGTCTCTGTCCCTCATGTCGCTCCCGCACTTCCCTCCTCCCATGCACCAACCTTCTGTTAAGGCACAGAAAAAACTAGCGTTGGCAAAGTCAGTTGGTTTCACCTGTTTGAAATCTATTGGTTTAGTCAATGTATATTTATTCTTTTTTTACGTTTTGCACAGCAGTTTTTACTTTAAGCCATGTTGCACAGCACAACTGCTGTGCAACATGTTTAAAAAAAATTGACAAACCCAAGAGATTCTGGATAGGCGAAACCTATTGGCTTTGCTTGTGCTTATTTGAAGATTGGGATAATCTCACCCCTCGCCAGAACCTGGGGAAATCTGCGCCTGCCGAAATTGCATTGGAAAGGACATTTTATATAGGGACTCCAGACATCTGGCTCATATCAATAAAGATCCTCTGGCGTCCTGTCCAAACCAGAGGCTTTGTCAGCCTGACTCTATGGCTGTAATTGTCTTTCCATTGTGAATGAAGTTGGAATATAAGGATCAACAGCAGGTTGAGGTTTTGATCATAATCCTCTAAATGGTTCCCTCTTCTGCCTGGAATAGATTAGAGTTCTGCAAATTGCCTGTGCCAAATCTTTGGCTGAATAATTAATTCCTCATCACTACCTACTTTAGAGCTGCCTTGTATATAAACATTGGTACTTAGAACCATACAGGATTAATCCCAGAGTCACTAAGGGCCTGTAGTATTCCAGGTTAGTGCGTTAACAATAGTCCTTAATGGAGTAATTCAAACAAACTATGATCAAAGCCAAATGGTAATTTATTGTAAAAAAAAAAAAAAAAAAAAAAATAATAATTAATAAGCGACCAAGTGGCCATTGGTGACAAACTGCCTCATTGTTCTTTGAATTGTGATACACATGTGTGATAAAAGGGATCAAAGTGATAAATAACATCAAAGTACATTTTGTACAAGACGTATGGACAACATTACACTCATGAGGTTCATCTTTGTGCTCCGCTGGTATAATTTGACATGGGAGCTTATGCTTACCCAGGTCACTGGTTCTGGCAATTCTAGAACTCCTTCTCAGTCTTCTAGAGGAAGGTTGGAATGGGAATTTTCAGGAGGTTTCTAGCTTTTGTATATGACAACTCTATAAATGCCATGTAGCCTCACCTGGCCTACTTTTTCTTGATAGTTGTTCAAATCTATTTGAGGGCATTGACTCCCACTCTGATGCTCCTAGGGGATGACGTCCCTCTATCATACAACACTTTCACGATAACCGTGTCAGCTTGTATTAGTGTGTCAGTCTTGCTAGATAACACATGACGATTTATTTTAAATGGCAAATTTCATGTCTTATTGAATGAATTATACTTTGATGTCCATCATAACTGTGAGCCTTGTTGGGAATAGTCACTTGTTGTGCTACTTTACCTGTTATATCTGTATTGTTCAGCAACCATAAGAGGGGCAAACCTATTGTGGCAAATTATTTTGGTCTCAGTTTTGGCTGTGAGATTGGTACTTTTTTGGTGAATTGTGTGGATAGCAGGGCCATGACAGAGTGGGAAAGATCTCTAGACCCTATTGTCCCTTAATTTTATGTTATTGAATTTCCACATTCTCATAAATTGGTAAAACCTAATTGGGGTTTTTTCTAGGCTGTGTTCAAAGGTTTGCTTCACCCCCTATTTTTTCTTACTAAAAGTGCTAGTACCCTTAGAAGCTGATTTGAGCAATTGGAAATCCTTTGAAAATGTAAGATCTATTCAACCTTCTGAATGAGGTAGTCGACCAATTTCAGTGTAGAGTTATCAGCAGCATGTCTCACAGGTTTATTATTTTTTACAGCACCTTGTGGCCTCTCTGCTGCCTTCCTTTTCTCGGTCATTGAGCTTCACTAGGGAAAATAATCCCTTGAACCTGTATCAATAAAATGTTACCACTTCCTCAGTTTCCTTCACTCTCAAGCAAGGAATGCACAGTCCGTCTCCCTGGACAATGTAATGTACAGCCACCCATAATAACTAACCTGCTCCCATTATTTGAGGGTAACCATCGAAGGTCAGCGTTCATCAGCAAACACAGAAAGCTGCAAAGCGCAGAAAATCGTTCATAAACTGAGGTTGCCCCATTGTATATTAGGTGGGTAAGTTCAGTCCATTTGGGGAGGGTAACTTATATGAACATGACTGAGAAACTCCAGGTATGCCCTACTGTAATAAACTTGATGTAAGTTTGAAGAATGATCCAGTCTACAGATGTAATATAATTGAACCTGCATTCGCCTGGAGCTAAAGAAAGCATCAGAATGCCAAGCATAAGAGATGGCCCAGCCCTGCGTCTTCCTGTCGCTGGCTTACCCGCCCTTGGCCCGGGTGCAGCCCTTGTGCGTCCTGTGCAGCTTTTGTAGTTTTACTGCTTAATAGCGCTTGGAGGATTCAGCTTCTCTCCCTCTGGTGACCGTGGCAAATTATACCTGCTCCTGGTGTGGTGGTCCTGGGACTTGAAGTCCTCAAAACAGAGCCAATGGTGTGCTCAGGCCCCTAATTTAATTTCGGATTGCCAAAGTGGTTTTACATTGATTAGCAAACTTTATCTTTTTTAAAAAAAATTATATGGCATGCATCAGAACACGTTTTTCGAAAATGGTGACACAGAAGAACGTTATTTAAATATGTGCAATAGTTAAGCAAAATGCTATTTTCAAATTTAATTTTTGTTTTAAAAGTAGTCACCAATCTTGCGTGTATGCTTCTACATGTATTTGGATGTAGTCTGGAAGAGATATGGCACCAAAGGTGTTTAATTTTGCAAAGGTTTACATAATTTTGTATTGAAATCACTGTAAATAATGCAAACTGAGTTTCCGGCTCACTTAATTTCATTAGAGCTCACCCCAGTAGGAATAGGAAAGGATTTGTTTTAATGAAGAATATATATTGTAAGAAACAATTTATATATGGACACAAATCTTATCTTGGGAACATGCAATCCTTTTTCCACCGCTGTACTTTGGTACTGTACACTGACAGCCAAATGTTCTATGTCACAGGAGTCTGGGCCAGGCCTCCCTGTCCATTGTACAAAATAAATCTGAAACTTTTTTTTTTTTTTCTCTAACCTCACTCTGCTGTGGGTGTCAGGCTACAGGAATTCCACACCCCTCGCCAGAGCTTTTTAGTCCTTTCTCTACTGTGGGCTCTAGAGATACGATCAAAGCGGGAAGTCACTCCGACGCGTACTCTCGTTCGGAACACACAAAGTCTCAACGGCGAACCACATACTCCTCCACACTCAGGTGGGTTATTGCTGAACGTATGATAGTGGCAATTTTGGTCTTCTGGATTTTTTAATTAATTTTTTTTGGTTTATTTTGGTATCGCTTACAATACACTAATGACGGAGTTAATGTGATATTTACTAGTAGCACCATTGAGTTCTAAATATCCACATATTACTTAGCAGATTGAGGTTTATACCAAACAAAGGTGTTATTGAAGCGGAGCACATTGGGGCTTATTAGCAGATGGTTCATCCTTACAGTATCGCAAGTTTTGTGACATACAGCAGACTGGTTATACAGGTAACCCCGTTACTGGTTTCTCTTTAACTTACATGTTCATGAGCTCGCATGTTTAATAGCGGACTAAATATCTTATGAGGGTTTACTCTTTGATTACTGTTGGACTTTAGGCACTATAGTCTTCAGAGACAAGAATTTCTCCATATGTCACATCTCTATTTGCACAATAGCGTCCTAATATCACTAACATCTCATCACTATTGAATTAATGCTATTAGGTTTTTCCAGGGAATGTTCACACGTACAGATATTGTTTGAGGATACTATCACTGGCTTGTCACACCGCAGATTGAGTTTTTTCAAAGCACTTTTTTCTTATTAGCCCACAATTATCCATCCCAACCTTTTTGGATATGGTGACTGGTCTATACATCATTTTGGAATTTGACGATTGTTCATATTTGCTCAATATGCTTACTTTTGGTGAAATTTCAGCCCTGACGAAGTCGATGGGGTATCCCCCGAACGAAACACGTGTTGGCTGTGGGGTCAAAGTGGAACATCACCCATGGCAATTTTCGCTGAATACTGACTGAATTTAAATTGGACATTGATAGTAAAGCACAAGAAATTTGGAACCGTACTGAAGTCAGCCTCGCCTTTAAATTTTTGTGTTTGTATCTCACACCATTCCAGAGATACATGGTATGGTGTTCTATTGTAACAGACATTTACAGTGACTACAGCAGATATTATTGTACTATTTGTTTTACTAATGCTGATTTAACGAGTGCCTCTTGTTGTCTATTACAGGAATTCCACACACCTCCCACAGTACCTTTGCTAGCTCAAAACATACATCCTCTTCCACCCCCCATCTACCTGCCACTACCAGTGATCGCTGATGACGCTTGCTTAGCTCAGTTCTTTGTCTCTCTCGTCGGTGGTTTGTGTGCCAGTCTGACATTTAAATTGCCTTCCCCAGTGTTGGAGGCAGTCCACTGCCCCCCCCCGACTTTCTGCCATCTCTGCTAGAGTTGTACCACTTTACCAACTCAGACCACCCATGCACCAGTAATTGCACTCTTCACTTTATGCTTGCCTGCTGCTAAATAAAGAAATTGGGGGATCCTTTTTATGCTGCTTTGGGAATTTTCTTTTCTTTTAAGATTGATTTAAATTCTATCCATGTTAGAGGCAGGGTCCTTTTTTTACTTACTTTGCACTGTTTACTGTGTTCAGTGGCCGTGTCTAGAGGCACTTCCTACTTTCCACCATTTGACTTGGAAGCTGCTGTATAGTCGTTAGAGCTTTTAATCCAGTCTGCTACTTAAGGACCTCCGGGGCATGGACGCGGAGTGGGTGTGCTGAGGGCAAGGTCATCTGCACCCGTCGGCGTCCGACTGGGGCCAAGGGCCAGAGACATTGCTCATGCCCACCATGCATCTAGTGTACTTCGCCAAAGACTTGAGACAACTCAGTAAGGTACAGAGTAAAAACTGCATGCTCACCTTCCCCTGCACATGCTCCCTTGTTTCTGCAAAGAACATCAGTCTGGGGTATAGTAAAGCCCACTTCATAAACAAGGAACCATCAAAAAGTGCACACCATTATATATGGACTCCACCATTGCAGGGTCTAGAATTGCAGATCGCTGCTAAAGCATTGCTCAGAGCTATTCATATTCTTTGATCAGAAGAAACCTGAGGCCCTTTTTCTTACTGAAACATGGCTCAGAGAGGAGTCTACAACAGACAGGGATGTCCCTCGCCCATGATTATTCCATTGCCAGATGTGATAGAAGGGGTGGTGGCATAGCCATCATCTTCAAAGAAGAACCGAAGGGAATTTTTGCACCCATTGAGACAAAGGACAGTGAGAGCCTTCAATTCTCACTTGAGCTCTCTTCTAACTTCACTTTTTCAGTCATCCTTGCTTATCGTTCCCAGGGCTCTGCTCCACAATTTGTCCAAGGACTACCTGAAATAGCTGCTGAATCCAGTTAGCATTTTTTACACTGCTAGGAGACCATAACGTACACTTTGAGGAAAGCAGTAATGCAACAGCCACACTGCTAGCCTTGATCTGGCAGCACTACAGTTAAAGCAAATTGTTGAGATACCTACACATTGGCGCAGTCTCCTCTTTGACCCATTCTTCACTAACATCCCAAACAACGCCACAGAATAGGCAGTCCCCATTCTATGGTCGGACCCTTACATTGTCCCCTTCTGGCTAGACATTCCTAGCACTGTACACAACCTGCCCCTTCTCCTGAGACCTGACAGTCATGGTCCAAACAAGGCGTGGACAAATGGACACTCATTCTTAACGACTTTGTTCTCCCCATGAAGGGTGACACCACGGAAATGTTTGGAAACTTTGAGACCTGACTGAACGATTCTTTGAATCCCCTAGCTCCACATAAACTTCAATAGATCAAACATTTATAGAGCGTGGCAAATCACCTGTGAAGGTCTCAAGGCGCTGGAGCTGTATGTTGTTGTGTGGAGGTGTGATTATTTGAACATCCAGGTCTTTAATTCTCTTCTGAATTACTGGAGTGACAAATGTGGTCCTGAGGTGTATGGGGCGGTTGTTCCAAGCCTTGGCAGCCGGATGCGAGAAGGAGCGTCCTCTGCTGTTGGCTCGATGGATCTATGGGGTGTCTGCGAAGGTGAAGGAAGCTGATTGGAGGTGGTTGTTCGGTTGGTGGTTGGTCAGGCGTTTCTTGATGTATGCTGGTCCTTCATTGTGCAGGGGCTTGTAGACACGAGTCAACATCTTGAACTGGCATCTCTTCTACATTGGGAGCCGGTGTAGTTTGTTGAGATGGGGTTTGATGTGGGTCCTTCTGGGGAGGTTGAGTATCAGTCTTGTCGTGAAGTTCTGTATTGTCTAGAGTCCCTTCAGGAGGCGTGCAGTGATTCTTTCGTAGAGCGTGTTTCCGTAGTCCAGTCTCCTGGTGATGAGGGCCTGTGTGACGGTCCTTCTGGTGTTTACTAGGAGCTACCTGAACATTTTCCGGAGCAAGTGAAGTGTGTGGAAGCAGGCAGTTGAGACTGCCTCAACTTGAGGTGAACAGTGGGAGACAGATCCTTTGGGTTCTGCCGGTGAGGTACGAGATGATCCATTTAAGGGTGTTTCCTTGAATCTCAATGTTGTGGAGTATGTTGATAAGGATGTGGTGGGAGATGGTATCAAACGCAGTGGACAGGTTGAGAAAGATGAGGACTGCTGTCTCCCCATAGACAATGGGTGCTCTGATGTCATCTGCTTTTAGGGCAGTCTTGGTGCTGTGGTTAGCACGAAATGCGGATTGGGAGGGATCCAGGAGGCTGTGGTCTTCTAGATGTTGGGGAGTTGCTGGTTGATCGCTTTCTCAGGGACGTTTGCTGGATAGGGGAGCAGAGAGATGGGCCAGTAGTTCTTCAATTTTCAACTGGTTAGGTATATGTTTTTTTCAGGATGGGCCTTACTTCAATGTGTTTCCAGTCCTCGGGGAAGGAGGCCATGGTGATGGAGGTATTCAGGATCTTCCCAAGCTCGTTGCCAGTTATATTGCTTCAGAGTTTGAAGACTAGGTATGGGCAAGGGTCCATGGGTGCTCCTGATTGCACATGAAGATAGTGTTGTGCGTGGTGAAGTTCCCAGTGGGTGAGAAGGTAGTCTGGTTTGTGTTTGTGCGTGTGAGCTGGTTGATGTGGTCAATGGCAAAGTTTTTGTAGCTGGCTGAGATCTTGTCGTGGAAGAAGTCTGTGAGGTTGTCCCACAGTTCCTGGGAGGGAGTGATGTCATTCTCATTGGCCCCAGGATTGGTGAACTCCTTCACAATGGCAAAATGTTCTTTACTGTGGTTTGTGCTGGCTTTGATGTAGTCTGCTAGTGCATTCTTCTTGGTTTCTTTCAGGAGGCGGTGATACTGGTTGAGAGTGGTCCTGAATGTGGTGCGGTCTTGTTTTTGATGATGCACCACTTCCTTCCAAGTGTTGGCATTTGCATATGGTGGAGTGCAGTTCCTCTGTGAACCAGCTTGCTCTTTTGCTTTGTTCTTTGACCTAGGCTGTCTTGGTGGGGGCCACGGCGTCATGCATTCTGTGATCCACTGGGAGACAGTCTTTGCTGCATGTTCAGTTTCATGTGTAGAGTCTGGGAGGTGGGAGTGGAGATTGTCATTCCACTGGTGTTCTGATACCTTTTTTTTTTTTCAGTTTCTCCGCATGGATCTGTGGGCACGGTGCTGGGGTAGGTGGGTCCTGAGATGGAGAAGTGTACGCTATGGTAGTTGGACCAGGTGAGTGATGTGGTGTGGGTGTACCAGACTCCGTCACTGGAGGTGAATATATGGGGTCAAACGTGTGTCCTGCAATGGTGGTAGGTTCAGTGACAAGCTGCTTGAAGCTGATGTAGCTCAAGCTTTCCAGGACGTTGGTGGAGTTGGTGTCACAGGGGTTGTCAAGGTGGAAGTTGAGGTCCCCCAAGGTATATTTAGTGCATGCAGTTGATTGCTTGCGCGGAGATGAGTTCTGGGATGACATTCCAGAAGCTGGGACATGGCCCGGGTGGTCTGCAGGCAAGGTTACCTATGATGGTGCTTTTTCCGTCTGTGTGGAATTGGAAGTTGAGGTGTTCAGTTACCGGTGTCAGGTCATCAGGGGATGTCGAGCAGCAGGTCCCTGAAGATGATGCCAGTTCCGCCTCCATGCTTGTTGGTTCAGTTCTGGTGTGTTTTCTTGTAACTTTCGGGGAGGCGGGTTGCAATATCTGTTGCGGAGGCTTGATAAAGGCAGGTTTGTGTGAGGAAGGTGAAGTCCTGGGTGAGGGAGCATTTCGTGTCCCAGACCTCGATGGCGTGTTTAACTAGTGAACGTGTGTTGAGTAAAATGCACTGGAGTTGTTGTGTTGGTCTTGGACGATGTGTCAGCCACAGACGCATTTGCAGTGTTGCTGGTGTCGTCGGTTGCTTCGGCCTTGCCTTTGGCATGTGAGCAGTGCACCTGCTGCATGGCCATGCAGCGGCCTCCAATACGTAGGTCCTGGGAGGATGGAGGGGCGTTGGGGGGTGGTAGGCGGGGCTAGGCACGAGTCAGGGAAATCTGCTGGAGTGGCAATGACAAAAGAGGATGAACAGTGTAAAGAAAATGAGGTAAAACAATGGAAACACAAGCTAAGAGTCTCTCGGGGACATACTTAATACTGAAAACCCTAAGAAAAGTTAACAGGTGCTTCCACCATCGTTGAGGAGAGTGGTCATACAGGGGCTGATCAACTCTTGTCTCGACTAAGGAAACTCCCTCTTCCTGGGAAGTCCGAAGTATGCCATAAGGAGACTACAGGTCATCCATAAGGCTGCGCAGACTCTTCATAACACTCCACAACACCATTTGCTTGCCCAAGCCTTAGCAGCCCTGCACTGGCGTCGGATGTAGAAAAGTATCCACTTGAATGCCCTGTGCATTGCGCACTGTGCAATACACGGAAAAGGTACAGTCTACATTCAGAAACTTCTCACCCTCTACATTCCCAGAAGGTCATTATATTCTAGAACTTTAAAGTTGCTGACAGTGCCGAAGGTCAACAATGCAAGATGCGGCAGGTGCTGCTTCACATATCTTGTTCCCATGTTATGGAACAACCTCACCACTAAGCTCAGACTGGACCAATCCAAAACCACCTTTAGAAAACTCCTGAAGACACACCTCTTCTAGCCTTTGGCTATTCCACAACTTAAAAGGCATCCAGCAAACTGGCAAATGTCTGTCTGCAGCCCTGGGGGGCACTATTGGATAGCTACGCACTGTACAAAGACACCTGAACTAGAAGTTTGTTGCTACTTTGTACTGAAGTTTGTCTTTAAATTCCTTGCCAAAAGGAGTCTTTTCTCTGTAATGGTCTGAGCCAGACCTGCCTGAGATATTTTCCTCAATTTTTAAAAACTTAGTGACTGCTTTGTCTCCCATCATCTATCAGAGTTCAACTGCTTCTTTTAGCATTGTTTCTACCAGCTTGTCTGTCTGCTTGTCACGATCTCTGCAAGCTTGATTGCATTCGCTCTCTGTTTTTAAAGTTCTCACGACATTCTAGCCCAATGCTTGCTTTCATTAGCCCAGACACGTCAGCCTCGTCTTCCTTGTAGTCCAAGTGTTCCTACTCATTACTTGAACCATGGTACTACTTACTTCCTGTAGCTCACTCGGACCAGCTCTTTGTTGTCTCCCTCGAATTGTGCAGTCTGAAGCTAGTCCAAGACCACCACGAGTCAACTTCAGTGCATCTTAGTCAACACATGTTCACTAGTTAAACACACCATAGAGGTCTGGGGCACGATCTCCTCCCTCACCCAGGACGTCACCTTCCTCGCGCAAACCTGCCTTTATCCCGCCTCCGCACCAGATATTGCCACCGCCATCCCCAAAGGTTACAAGAAAACACACCGGAACTGAACCAACAAGCATGGAGGTGGAACTGGCATCATGTACAGGGACATCTGCTGCATGACATCCCCTGATGACCTGACACCGGTAACTAAACACCTCAACTTCCAGTTCCACACAGATGGAAAAAGCACCATCAGAGGTAACCTTCTCTGCAGACCACCAGGGTCGTCGTGTTCAGCTTCTGCAAAGCCGTCCCAGAACTCATAGCCGCACAAGCAAACAACTCTGAGCACTACATATTCCTTGGGGACCTCAACTTCCACCTTGACAACCCCAGTGACGCTAACTCCACCAACTTCCTAGAAAGCTTGAGCTACATCAGCCTCAAGCAGCTTGTCACTGACCCTACCTACATCGCAGGACACATGTTGGACCAAATATATTCACCTCCAGCGTCCGAGTCCGGTACACCCACACCACACCACTCACCTGGTCCAACCACCATAGCGTACATTTCACCATCTCAGGACCCACCTACCCCAGCACCGTGCTCCCAGATCCTCGCGAAGAAACTGGAAAAAAGGTATCAGAACACCAGTGAAATGACACTGTCTGCTCCCACCTCTCAGACTCTACACATGACGCTGAACAAGCAGCCAAGACCTTCTCCCAGTGGATCACAGAATGCATGATGCCATCGCCCCCACCAAGACAGCCAAGGTCAAAGAATTTAGTTGAACTTTCGGAGACCAACATTAAAGCGTTTGTATTCGAGTTACTAGCACAAGGATACGAACGAGGGAGTTGCAGTGTGGAGCTTGTGGAGACTTGCTTTGTGAGAATAAACTTAATGAAGACCAAGGCTATCAGTCAACTGATTGTAGGCAAAATTTTGGATGTTGTAAACAAGCGTTTTAAGATATAATCTGCAAGTACTCACCTGGCTGAGTAAAAGACAAATCTCCTTCTGCAAATGGAGTTCTGTAAAACTAGAGAAGGCCTAAAGGCTGCTAAAGTAAAATGTAAGCCGATGTTTCCATTAAAGCAGCATTCCTACAGCTGTGCCTGCTGCCTCTGGGTCCGCTTTAACTTGCTTGTATGATGAAGTGCGCCTGAACTTCCCCCATCTGGTGTTTGTGTTCACTGGCAGATGGAACTTTTTGCTTCTAATTAAGTTAATTCCTATTAAACTGTGTTTTAAAGCGATAGAGCGTGGAGCTCTGCCTACTAGAATATTGATGTGTTTTTTAATAGCACAGTCCTGTTTTCTAGCTTCCAACTCCCACAGTCATACCTAGTTGATTATGAGCAGTTTCCCTTGTTGGGTTACAACTCCTTAAATATTTTATACATTTTGGCAACTCTATCTCTACATGCACACCTGCTTGCGGCTCCTTACAACTTCAGAGCACAGTTTCTTTGCTTTTAAACCCTTATTGAAAGACCAGGATGTTTTAAAAATTTAAAATGACACTAGAAATATACTTGCTGCATTAAGTTGACATTTAGATTGGAACGTTTTAATTTCATGGGCTGTGTATTGATTAAACACTTTTTGAGATGCAGTTTGACAGTATGTGGCAACCAGTTGATAGGTAGACATCAAGTTAGGCACAACAAAATTCCAGAATGCGGTATTCGTTTTGGCCAAGAGCTCGTAATGGATTTATGTGAAATAGATAAGTACACAATTACCTGTTAACACCCACCCGCACGGTTTTGTCCATGGCTGTATCCTCTCACCCTAACAGAGACATCCACTGGTATAGGCCACATCGCACAGATAAATATGATTTGAGGAGAAGGGAAGTATCTACAGAGATTTCGTGGAAGGTCCCAATAGAACTGGATTCACAGAAAAACACTTTCTATTGTGATAACTTGCAATCAAGAACACATCTCGAGGTCCCAAACAGCAAGTACTGGTCATAAAACATTGTATGTTGTGTTACATAAAAATAAGTTTTAACATAACCTATTTGTATGATTCCTGATTTCATACTGATGATTTCTATCTTAATAATGTTACGATGACAAACTTGATAGTTATCCGCTCTGCAAAAGTTGGGCTTTTTGACTACACATGGGGTAGTGCAAAAACATATAGGGCCTTCTATTGTATCTGGCTGAACCTTCCTATCTAATTGAGAGGGATTGGGGGGGGGGGGGGAAGAACTAGGCTTTCCAGTAAATATGTTCAGTATGCATAGTTTTGTTAACTTCATAGTATCTGATTACATCCTATCCCTAAACTATATCAAAGATTTATTTCAAAGGCCTTCCCAGTTTTGTGTTTTATACTTGGGCAGGTAGTAGTTTTGGGGTTTGCTCGAGTCCTCTTTACCCTTAGTAGATTGCTTATCTGGAACTGTGTAGCGAGGATGAAAATGGCTGCTCATAATAATACCTTCTGGGGTGCTCAGATATTTCAGATACATCATAGGTATCTAACCGACTGCTTCAAGGATCCACTCAAGTAGTGAATGCAACATCAACACTGCACTTTAATATATGTGCAGTGTTGACTGGTTGGTAGGAAGATAACCACACACCTCTGTATATTATTGCTTGTAGCTGTGCTTGCTAATACAAAGGTTATGGCCGAAATTCCTGTGCTGGATTGTGGTGTCAGTTGGGTTGCAGGGTAGTGTTATGCAATCGTCAAGTCAGTGATCGGTCAGATTATACAGCGTGCTCTTGCACCGCTCTCCTTTGTTGTACCTTATTAACTGGATTGTAATGTAGTGTTTTGTATGGCTTTTGCCCATGCCTCTTGCTTTTCTCTTCCCCTGCCTGTCTGAATTCATTCTCCAGTCCGGCCTTTTCTTACCACAAACTTGTGCAATATCCCCATTTGTACAGAAACTTGAAGTGCAGCAGACCCCAACATACTGTACGCAGCTTGAGCTGCGCGGTGTTAAATCAGTGTTGGACCTTTGAGGTGAGATACAACCCTTACAGGCGGTTTCGTTCAGTCAAATTCTAGACTGCCAAGGAAATCTTCGATCCTGATTCTACAAATACTTATCCTGTTGTGCCAGGATCCAGGAAATGTGTGAGCCTGTAAGCAGGATGGTGCATTCTCGATATATACAGCCAGTTCTGCTGTTCTGTCAACATTCCTGGCTTACCTATGCATTTGCTCTTTGCTTAGTGTCGATGTACAGTTGTGATGTTTATTTTGTACATTTTCGTGCTGCAATGTAACATTGCTTTGTGCTGCTTTATGATCAATAGAGTTTGAGGGAGAGAATTTGTCTCGCTCACCGGATGTGTGTGGATCTATTGCTTATGTAGAAGAAGTGTTTCTGCAGATTATAGTTTGTGTAGAATCAGCCTTCTTAGTTGGGCAGAATGGTACACATATGAGAAAAGCCTTCATTCAGTAGACTGAGATAAAATTGGTTGATCTCTGTGGGACAAACAGTCTGGAAAAAATTAAAATTATAAAACACAAGTATAGATCAGAATTAGTTGTGGGAAAGGTAGTGTAGTGATATAGATTACATTTAGGGAACTGTTTTTTCTTATTAAGTCAAAAAGACACCTTTGTGATGGCAGCCATATCAACTTGACAGTACTGAGCATATAGCTGGCAGTGCTCCTAAGTGTTTTTGAGTAATAGTCTGACTAATATCTCATCGTCATTAACTAATTTAAAGTTTTATCCACACCACCATGGACTTGTGGAAAACGGACTTCTTATATTGAGAACTGAAACCAGCTCTATACATGAGTGCTTATGACAGATGAGCATTGGGGCCTTTTTTCAACACTGTCGGTTTCTTGTGATTTCACAAGGACGTGTTGTAGACATGGAATTTAAAGGTTGCAGTGATGGCTATCAAAATTCCATACGCAAAGAGTGAAACCCCTAACCAGGCGTAACCTGACCCCTCCCCCCACTGAACTAAAAAGGATTATGTATATTGCTCTTTGACGACCCATTAAGCAGTTCTTCTTACTCATTAATTTTTTTTGGGGAAAATCTGTTTATTGATATTTTCAGCATATTGTAGCATGTAGACATACATAAAAAGCAGGATAACAAGTTTGTGCAATTATTAGAAGACTAAAGGAGCACACTTGTTAAAGATAGACAGTGGAACGACTAACAGCAAAGACTCAAAGCAGATGGTTCAATCACACATTGTGGAACTCGCATAAAACAGGATTAACTGGTGTACAAGCACTAACAGAGAGGACCATGCACTGGTATCATCAGTTACATAGATAATTCGAAAAGCTGCAGATTCCACAGTGTCACTTTAAACCACTTGTATGTACAAATTATGCATTCAAGCACGTATTTTCAGATAAATCACAATTAACAATAAGAACATAAACAAACTTTGGAAGACTGTCACTACGAGCAGCAGGTTGGGGTTGAAGTGCAACCTCAGGGGCACCGAGACCCCCCCACCCCTCCGTTTTTGTCCGTTCGCATCGGCAGAGAGCGGGAACACGCACACGCCATAGACCCCAGCCTCCTTCCCAAGCCACATTCACAGCCTATAAGCCGAGATCAGGTCTACTGCTCAATCCTCCGCACCCAGCCCCTCATGTTCCCGCACCAGGAGTAAATACGCGCTCACTGTGGCAGTCAGACCGCTCCCTCCACGGCCAAGCCCTGCCCCGAACCCCGCAAGCATGCCAGCATCGCCTCCCAGCTGCCTGATAACGGATACTTGCGCAGCCCCAATGTGTCCTCCCTTGCCAACGCCATTCCCTTCGCGCCAGCCCAAACCTCAAACGGGTATCTCCAGGCCCCCTCAACTGGTGGGTCAGATGACTTCCACCGGCGGGTTATCAATCTCTTAGCCGTTATCAGGCCTAGGTCCAGAAATCGTGCTGCAGCTTTATTTTGCGTGCCCCTGGAAAAGAGGCCCAGTATACAAGTCTCCCAAGTGAACGGGACCGGTTGCGACCCGCATTCCGATAGGCAACCTACCACCGCTCCCCAAAAGTGGCACAAGGACGGACAGGACCAGAGCATGTGAAGCATATCCACATCAATGTGGGAGCAACGGGGACAGGCCGCGTCGCGACGAGCAAAATATCTGTTTATTCGGGCTGGAGTGAGGTACGCCCTATGGATGATATAGAATTGAATCAAGCAGAATCTAGAGTTACGTGGTATATTAACGTGGCCAGAGAGAGCTGATCTCCATTGTGTGTCTGTGAATGTAGTAGTCGCACCCCCATCCCAAGCCGCATGCAACAAATCACATGCAAAAGCTGTGTGGAAACGCAGTGCCTCAGTGAACCATCGGATTAGGTGCCGTCCCGGTCCCATCACCTGTATATACTGTACCAGCAAATGTGTGGGAGGAGCAACAGACAAGTCACCCAACTGAGACCCAAGAGACCTCAGCAATGAATTATACAGCAGAAACTGCCCCGCTGGAAGACACAACTCCTGTACCAGCACAGGAAACTATATCAGTTTACCATCATTATACAGGTCGCCCAATGTATACAGTTCCACTGCATGCCACGCACGCAGCTCGGGTCCCGACGTGATTATAGAGCCACGGGGAGTGCCAAGCAATGCCCGCGCCGGCGCAAATGGGATCGCCTCCCCAGCAATACGTAGAGATCTACGGTAACAGCAGAAAGCTACCTTAAGGAATAACTGGTCCGGCAGCGCCACTCGGGCTAGTGGGTGAAATAACTGCGACACTTGCATGAGGGTCCAAGGGCCTTCCATGGTTGCTGTGTCAGCGAGGCTCAGGCCCGCCAGCCATTTGGACACCCATTGGAGCTGGGATGCCAAATAGTAATGCTCCAGGTTAGGGACCGACAGGCCACTCCTCTCCAGTGGTAAGTACAATTTCCTTAGCGCAGCTCTACATCTTCCCCCATTCCAAATAAAGTCCCTCAGTGTAGACTCCAGGCTCTTGAAGAAACTAGGAGGAATATAGTGCGGGATGTTAGTAAAGTAATATAATAGATGTGGTAGAACTATCATTTTTAATAGCGCTATCCTACCTGCCACTGACAGCTGCAGGGTCTGCCAGAAAACCATCTGGGATTTGATTGAGGACACCGCTCTCTTAAGATTCCCATCAATTAGGTCTTCCTCATGGTGATAGATGCGGATGCCCAAATAACGAAATGCGCGGGGCTGCCAGGGAACCGCACTCCCAGAGAGACAGAGCTCTGGGTCTGGGAGCCCGGGAACAAAGGGGAAAAGGCAGGACTTAGCCCAGTTAACCCTGAGGCCCGACAACGAGGGCTTCTTCTTACTCATTAATAACTGAGTTTTTCCTTAAACAATTACGAACTGCTCATTCATTGGGTTCTTGCTGTTTTCTGAAAGCAAAACATTTCTTTAAAAAAAAAATCTGTGTTAAAAACAGAAGAGATTTTACCCAACCAGGGAGTAAACAATGCATTTGCAGAGACTTGATCAATTGAGTTGCTTGGGACACACATCGGACCAAATGACATCTCTGTGTTAGACTCTAGCTGCTTTCTAGGGCAACAATTACAATTCACACTGTTGCTGAGAATCAGAGAAGTGATTGTGGGACCTCTTCCATTAGCTGTTTGCATTTTCCGTTCACAGCTATTAAACTACCACTCTGTCGACCTGAGAGGGAAATACTTAACAACTCAACATTGCAGTAGCTTGCCTACCATTTTGAACCTGGCCTTTCTTGAGTAATTACTCTACTGAAACCTGCTTCAATCTGTGTCGAAGCAAGAGCTCTGGAGTGTGCTGTAGAATACCACTCCAGTCCAGAATGTTTCAGGGATTGTGGGACAACATAGTGCCCACGCTCAAAGCCAGAGCGGCAAGTTTGAGGCTTCAAAGGATTGGTTGCTTGGAATCTTGTAATTTGCAAATTGGTGCTGTTCACACTGACCATTTCTGAGCTGTGGAGTGAGATGGGAAAATACAAAAGGTTGAAGTGGGAATATAATCTACAGAGCTTTGTGCCCTTGGGTACCAACGGAACTGGGTGACGGGGAAAGTTGCCTACAGAAGGGATGCCTGATGTTGGTTCACTATGGCTAGATACATAACAGATTTTCAGAATTTTGGAGTAAGATAAATTTACGTAGTCAAGCCAATCGTTATTTTTATAGTGATTATCTTGAAAAGGGGTTATGAATTTGGCACTCCAGGACCACACCCACTCCATCGTTGGATTATTTCTCATATCTTTGATTCTTAAAATATTTGTAGGTGGTGGAAAGTTCCCAAACTTTTTCCTAGATCAAAGGCAGTATTTTCTTTTTTTTCCCCCTGTTTTTTGTAAATTAGCTCCCATTAAAGTTAAAATTTAACCCTCAGAATATCTGACTCTGCAGTTCCCACTTTTAATTTCTTCTTAACAAAGAAGAGAGAACAAAAGGAGTATAGGGGCACAGCACGTGTCATACATTTTTTTATACTTCACCTGTACCATCACAGGATGCAGAGCAGGGTCTACTGGGTAAAATTATTCCTTGGCTTTGTTAAATTAAGCGGATCATAAATCAGTCAAAACACTTGTCATGTTAAGGTTATTTTTCATCTTTTCTGAAGCAGAATAATTTTCATGGCTTAGCATTTGTCACCTCTTTGTGTCTATTTTTTGATTGAGGTAGGAACATATTTAAACAGGTTTCTTCCCTCAGCTTTTCTCTGATACATTGCTGTATCTCTGTGACAATAGTTTTTCTTGTGTTGGCCAAAAGCCTTGAACAATGAACACACAAATTGTAGTTTGCCTTCCAAACTAGCTTACTGGCTTGTCGGAAAATACTGTCTAGGAGGTTGAAGTTATAGATGGCACTTGCTTTGTGTCAAGCAGAGTTCTTTTGGGCAAGAAGCTGATAATGGATTTTGTTGACAACCGTTTGGCACTGTGAGTGATTCCTCAGTGGACTGTTGCCACATCTGTTACCTGCTAAGTGCTTTGACTGTGATGTGTTTGATGTTGAGGGACTGTTCCACGTGGCTGTTTGCTCCAACTTAGGAGTTTTTAATGTTGACCAATGTCACTGATGGTTGCTTTAACATCAAGCTTGCCCTATGTGTCGAGGTCCTCAATATCAAATGGCTATTCATTAGTAAGACTGCAGGTTAGTCCAGGGAGATAAATTAGTCCATCCTGTTATAAAAACCTATGGTTCCTTAAATAGCCAAAAAGCATCCTCAAATTGAGCGAAGGCACATTCCACACCAGGCTCAATCTACTTGTGTCCCACTGGCTTTGCAGAATGAGATAGGAAGGTTGCGTCTTGCTTTGGCCTTGAAGGGCTGCCAAAATAGAGACTAGTAGAAATCCAGGAGGGTCCAGTTCTCAACTGTCATGAATGTCAGTCACATCCTGGGTGGGGTGGGGGGTTTCAGCCTCCTCTGAAAAAATGATCTCTTTATATATTTTTATATATATATTTGCCACCAGTTCTCTTGCAGCTTGCATCTTCAAAGCAATGCACATACTCCAACTGACGCGTTTCAACTGTAGCTTTTTAGACGGCAATAAAAAAAGTCAAGCTAACTCTTGTGGTTATGCTTCTGCTAGAAAAGGATTTAACTGTTGTCTAGTGACAGTTATGTTGCCATAAAGTAGTGCAGAAGATTTATATGCCTACTACAAAGGTCAAATCTGTATTTTATGTGAATAGCTGAGTGGATTAGTAAAGCCAGCCATTAAATGCGCTGTAATACAAATGAAATGTATGTGCAAGGGGGGCTATGGAGAGATGAAGGGCACTTTTGCTGGGTGGTAGTGAGGGAATCCGAGGAGGAGGTCATGGGAGTGGGAGTACCAATAATGATTGTCGGACTGGGCGCTAGAGGCACTGAAGACTGTGACAATTGGTATGTGACAAGGTGAAGTAATAGTGTCTTTTTTTTTTGAGTGTTGTGAGATAACGTGCTGATTGAGGGAAGAAGCGAAGGTAAGGTGACCTTCACTAGTGCACGCCTCTCACACACACACCACGCCACACCAAACCACACCACACCCCACCCTACCCCACCCCAGCAATTTTGCGATTGTCTACGTAGGCTAGTGTTTTAGAGCGACAGTTTAGCCAGTAGAAGAGATGGCTTCTCGTTGGATGACTGCTGCTCCATCCCTAACTCGGATTATATAGGACAGTTTTGACGTAGGAACAGAGACTGAGACAGCATCTGAGGGATAGGACAATGGCGCAGACTGGGAGTCATTTTTCAGTTAATGAGTCCCATCCGACGACAACTCTTCTAGTGATTCTGAGGTAGGTGATGAGGACAGTCCTGCTGTCCCTTCGCAAGCACAGTTTGTGCAGCGGGACAATAGCGTGTAAACCCAACTCAGAGCAGGTGCATACGCAGCAAGCACAGAGAGTGCTCTCTTGGGACCTCCCCAATGTAGTTCAGCCCCAAATTCCACTGCCCAAATCGTATTGTGGAGACCTCAGAATTATCTATTGCAAAACAACCTGGTTTTGTAAGGCAGGCACCCCGTTTGTGATCCTGAGCTCAGCGGCCACTTAAGGAAACCTACCAAACCCAGACGTTTCTGGAAACTAGACACCCTGGGAGTTTACAGAGGTGTGGTCTTGTGTGTATTCCCCAAAGTTTTCTTATCCAGAATACCCTACGAAGGTGAAATGTTGAACTTTGTCTTGCATTTCTGTCACACAAACTACAGTAATATGCTGGGATCCACAAAATTCCTACCACCCAGTGTTTCCCGACCTGCCCTGATAAAAACGCTACCCCACTTGTTTGCCCATATCTCGTGCCTGCGTCAGGAATGGATCACCCCAGGGTCAACAGTTGCCCTCATGTAAGGACTAACTTTGACCGTTGTGTGATCCACTCCTGACACGGGCACTAGGCCCACCCAATCAAGTGAGGTACTATTTTTATCGGGAGACTTGGGGGATTGTTGGGTGGAAGGAAACTTGTGGCTCCTCTCATATTCCTGAACTTTCTATCACCGAAATGTGCTGAAAAAGTGTGTTTGACAAATTTTGAGGCTTGCAAAGGATTCTGGGTAACATAACCTGGTGAGAGTGCCACACGTTACCCCAACCTGGGTTCCCCAGGGTGTCTAGTTTTCAGAAACGTTCAAGTTTGCTAGGTGCCAGATGAGCTAAAGGCCAAAATCCCCAGCTAGCCACTTTACAAAAAAACAGGTCAGTTTTCATAAGAAAAATGTGATGTGTCCATGTTGTGTTTTGGGGCATTTCCTGTCACGGGCACAAGGTCTACCGACACATGTGAGGTACTATTTTTATCGAGAAACCTGGGGGAATTCTGGGTGGAAGGAAGTTTGTGGCTCCTCTCAGATTCCAGAACTTTGCAGCGCCGAAATCTGGGGGTAAAGTTTTTTTTGTTTTGTTTTTTTGTGCCAAATTTTGAGGTTTGCAAAGGATTCTGGGTAACAGAACCTGGTGAGAGCCCCACAAGTCACCCCATTGTGGATTCCCCTAGATGTCTAGTTTTAAAAAATGCACAGGTTTGGTAGGTTTCCCTAGGTGCCGGCTGAGCTAGAGGCCAAAGTCCACAGCTAGGCACTTTCCAAAAAACACGGCAGATTTCAATGTACAAATGTGATGTGTCCATGTTACGTTTCCTGTCGTGGGCACTAGGACTATCTGCACAAGTGAGGTACCAATTTTATCGGGAGACTTGGGGAACACCGAATAGAAGAGCAAGTGTTATTGCCCCTTGTCTTTCTCTATATTTTTTCCTTCCAATTGTAAGACAGTGTGTAAAAAACAAAAAAAAACAAAAGGGGGTCTATTTGGAAAAAATGCCCTGTATTTCGCATGCTAGTATGGGGACACAGGAATTCAGAGATGTACAAATAACCACTTCTTCTCAACACCTTATCTTGTGCCCATTTTGGAAATACGAAAGTTTCCTTAATAACTCTTTTTCAGTCTTTATATTTCACCAAATGAATTGCTGTATTCCCGGTATACAATGAAAACCCATTGCAAGGCGCAGCTTGTTGGCTCTGGGTACCTAGGGTTCTTGATGAACCTACAAGCCTTATATATCCCCACAACCAGAAGAGTCCAGCAAGACGAAACAGTATATTGCTTTCAAAAATCTGCCTTAGCTGGAAAAAGTTATAGAAGAAAACGTGGACAGAAATAGCTTTTTTCACCTCAATTTCAATACTTTTTTTTTAATTTCAGCTGTTACTTTCTGTTGGAAAACCTTGTACAATCTACACAAATTACCCTTTGTGAACTCAGATTTTTGTCTACTTTTCAGAAATGTTTAGCTGTCCGGGATCCAGCATTGATTTCACACCCATTTCTGTCACTAACTGGTAGGAGGCTGAAATCACAAAAAAGTAAAAATGGGGTTTGTCCCAGTAAAATGCCAAAATTGTGCTAAAAAATGTGGTTTTCTGATTCAAGTCTGCCTTCCTGAAAGCTGGGAAGATGGTGATTTTAGCTCCGCAATCCCCTTGTTGATTGTCAGGGGACAAAACACTGCAGCCATTTTTTTCCCCTCGTTTTTCTGACAAATATGTCATTTTAGCTTGATTTTGGCTAATTTCTTGGTCTCCTCCAGGGAAACCCACAAGCTCTAGGTACTTTTAGAATCTCTAGGATGTTGAAAAAAAGAATGCAAATTTGGTGTGGATATAGCTTATATGGACAAAACGTTATGAAGGCCTAAGCGCAAACTACACCAAATAGCCAAAAAAGGGCTCAGCACTGAGGGCGTGGGGAGGTCCAGGAGCTAAAGGGTTAAGAGCACCACTCAGATTGTCTTTTATCCTAATTTCTAAGTTTTACTAGGTTATTCCACTTTGCCATCCTCGAGTCTTGTGAGTCAGTTTTCATTACATGATATGTTAAGTGGATGATGTTCCCATATTTCACTGTTTCTTACAAGGCTATAAGAAAACGTAGCATTGGCATTTTGGTGCCTAAAGTACATAGTTTATGTTTGAGGTGTTTACAGCACAGATCACCAGCCAAATCTTCAGTTACTTTGGATCCATTATCTTACCGCCTAGTACAGATTTCTTCCTCAGTTTTGTTTTCTGTTAAAATGCTGACAATTAAGCAGGAAAAATAAAACTAAGCCTTTTGATTAAGGGTAATCCACTGGCTAACTCAGAATAGAGTTTGGTTGTGTTAAATGTGCAGAAGTTAATCCATTATCGGCCTCTTTCAACAAGGAGAGCAAGTATAAGGATCCATTGCACTCATAAGCCTCAAATGTCCTACAGCCTTGATGGCTGCTAGCTGTACAGTTCTTCGATATTTTTTCCCAAAATACAGCTGGTCTCAGGTTTTTCCATGGCTTCTCTTTGAGATGCTTTCTGGCTCCTTCGAATAATCTGAAACACCAGTGCCCAATAGGATTTCGTGGAGATTGTAGTTCTTTAGTGTTTGGTTCTGTTTCCCTCGCAGAATAGAAAATCCAGGTAATGATAGACACTGGAGTTGTTGGAGCTGAAAAAGAGAAAGAGAGGCTTCTTCCTGCACTTCGTTTGTGATCTTTTTTTTTTTTCTTTCAATAACAGCCTGCCAAGCAGCTCGACTATTTGAGAAGATTCATCTCCCTGGGTCTATAGCAGTACGGCTTAGGAGCCGTTTACCTTAGCACAGACTTCAAGGTTGGCATACTGAACAGAACAGGAATGGACACATCGTTTCTTTGTTTTCAACAGATATTTCCTTTCAAATGTATATTATGCAGTACATTGGATTTTGGACATTTTTTTACTTATCCCAATACTTAGTAGACTGTCTGAGGTGGCAGCTCTTTAGAAAGTTCCCCGTATGCACAAATTGCAAGCGGTTCATTTAATGGGGCCTATGCAATTCAGTTAATGTAAACTGAGTTGCCCTTTCCTGGTTTGAATCGGGTTCTCGTGAGATTATCATTTTCCTCTTTATTATTTATTTTTAGCTCTTTCCTTCCTCTAATTATTTTATCCTCTGCTTATCAACTTTTGGTTACACTTTTGCGAATTACTGGTGTAACATTTTTGCCATCAGTAAAAATGTAATTGTTGGTTTCAGGTTTTCATTCCGTAGTGTGGTTGTAATCATGAAGCAGAGTTCCTTTTTTGAGTTGTATTGTGTTTTTAGGTCTCGCCTGCCTATAGCACATGGCCTGTCGCTGCAAAGGGCTATTGTTTACTATGAAGGGCTTGGAGCACACCCATTGCTTAGCATTTGTTGGCATCATTGTTACTTTTCATTGCTGCCGCTTAATTGGCCAGTGCGTGCTGGGCGTCACTTCCTTTTCTTTCTGTGGAACATAGACCATGCACAGTGATTCATCTTAATTAGTGTACATCCACTGTTCGAGCTGTGATTGAGAGACTTTTTTGTTTACATCCCACCCACTCCTTTTCCATGTTGCTTCTCCACACTCCCACCTATCCCATGTCTGTGTTGCTTTACTTCACCCCAACCACTCCTCTGTGTTGCTTCTCCTGCCCGCCCCCTCCACCCCCAACCCTGACGTCTGAGAGAGTTGTCATAGAGCGACCTAATTATCTACCCTGGAATAGCTTTGTTTAAACGCCGAACAGTCCGTTCTGTTTGCCTTTTCTCACAACAAGGTGATTGTTTTTCACTGTCATCCTTTAGCTTGATTGAGTACTGAACTTGTCTGTTACTCATGTTTGGAAAAGGCTTTTAATGTTTGTAGCTCCACAACACTGCCCACACCTGACACTATCCCATTTAACTTCAGTGTAAAGTTTTCTCCCTCACTCACTAGCCCCTCCCAGTCTAAAATACATTTATTTGTAAACAAACCGGTTCTTGCAGTGTGTTGTACATATTAACAAGGCTCCTGCATCAAATCAAAGGCATCAGATGTTTACATAGATCGCAGGTCGAGATAATTTGTAATTGGTATATTACCTTTAAAATGCATTTATATGGCTTGAGGCTTTGAAGCGCTATAATGCAATTAATTGGCAACTTGGGCAACTTTCCATACTTCAGAATTCTACTCAAAGCCACACAGTCATTCCACTTCCTACAATGCCACTCCACTCCATACCATGCCATTTCACACAACAGTGCCACACCACACAATACTATTCCACACCGCCAGTGCCACTATACACCACCCAGAGTCACTTACCCCCCCCCCCCATAGCCAGTATCACTTCACTCCATTCCACACTATGCCACACCATGCCACTCCATGTCACTCCATGTCTCGCCATTCCACTCCGCCGAAACCATTGTTTCTTACATAGAGGAGACATATTTGCTTTGCTCATGCTTGTTTTTGCAGCATCTTAATAATGTTTTTGGGCAGAAGAGCAGATTTTGCTGGTGAGGTATTTTGAGGCTATAGTGATCTGTACCAAAAGGGTACTCAGGATCACGGGAACTGTGAATTGGTAGTACAGTATTTCTTCCACTGATCCCGAGTCAGCCTGATCCTATGTGAGTCATTTGAGGTGTCAGTGTCCTATTATGCCATAAATGTAAGAAAGACTTTCTGCATACAACTTTGAAATACATACACTTCATTATACCAATTGTGTGAAAATGTTAATTTAGCCAATGTCAAAGTAGGGGACAGCATGTGACTATCAGTCTAACCAAACCAAATGGCGAGATAGTTACCTGCTAGAAAATATTAGTAAGTTTTTCTTTGTACAAGTGAAATTATTTTGCATATTTTGCAAGAAGGTTTTTATGTAGATTTATTGAGTTAATGGCGTACTGAAAAAACTCTTGATAAGATATTAAGGATAGATGTGGAATTTAATAATTGTCGTTATATAAAGGTGTCAGAATACATCTATTATTTGCTAGTAATGTATTGTGCGTTTTACCTTAAATAGCTGTAAAAAAAAAAAGCTGAGGTGTCTCAATTTCACTCAGTCGTTTACACCAAAACCACATTAAGTCCCCGCTACCTCTATGTTCACTACGTCTATTTTAAAATAATGGTATGAGAAGCTTTAGTACCTACGGCGTCCACTCTTGGTTTGTCTGTAAATCGTTATCAGAGGTCGACCAACTCGGTATGTGGGCCAAAGTAGTTTTTTGAATGTGTGGGTGGAGGAGAGGGGAGTTTAAAGTTTAATTATAATTTTGTATAGTTGCTGGCACACACACACATGCCGATACTGCATTGCAGAAAATAAATCCAATTCACATCTAACGTAATATATAACCTTGCCTTAGAATTACAAATACAAAATCTCAAGTTATAGGTCCGGTTTTACATTGTACCGAAGGAGGTTCTTTACTTAAGTTTAACTTGGTAGTAGCTACTTTTTTTTTTTTCTTTTTAGTTGGACGCTATGTTCTGTCAGTTTTTGATACTTAAGTGTATAGGCGGACAGAAGCTGTTCTTCATATCTGCGTTCAATCCTTTCAACAAATGACCCAGAATTTGTTACTTAATGTCTGTGTAAAGTGTAAGGGTGACTTGCAGAAGAAGAAACAGCTGCTCAGGAAACACTTTCTCCTCAGTGAATGGAATACATAAACATTATTTCTAAAGTGCTTTTCATATAAAATTGATGCGATCAGCTACCTTTTTCTTTGTACTGCAGACTGTACTCAAAATATGGCAAGCGAAACGGCGCTTCCAAGTGAGAAGGAATGTCTGCCTTTACATGTGTACTTTGGTGATTGATATAAAGAAGTAGCGGAATGGAAAAAAGTTTCAAACGATGTAAAACCACCCCCAGCTCCTATTTCAGTTCAAAGTTCTCCTACCATATCATTGTAATTGGAGATAAAAGAAGGGTGAAACTGTGATTGTCAGCGGTTCCAGGTAGGTGTGTCAACTCCTCTAGAACGTCAGGTCTGAAGGGGCCCTTCTGTGTACCGAGAGGATGCACTGTCAAAGTCCGTTGCAAATGTGAATTACACAATTCTGTCTCTTAACTCTATCATCCCGATTATTGTCAAGTGCTAGAATACCCCCTCACTGTTGCCAAGATTTTCAGTTATGTATGCACATGCGCAATCTGAGTAACGCCGGCTGGGTCGCCGTGTCACCGGCTGGTGTTTACCTGGTAAAAGATCCTGTAGTTGCTGCATCATTCCAATTTCTTGTGAGGAAGAGATTACCTTTTTAGCCTGTTTTGTTTTTGAGCTAATAGAACTATTTACAAGTGCAACATTCCTATTGAAAGTAACTCTAAACACTGGATTTTCAAAACTCATGAATGACCCCGAACTACATTATTGTCATGTTGCAGTGCCGGTTTTCTTAATGATCCTGTAATGCTCAGAATTGTGTAATCTCCAGGAGAAAATATTTGCCATTATCATGTTTGATCTTTTAAACCTTTTGGTAATACCCTTTTGAAACAAATATTTGAACTGCCAATTATGTATTTGTGCATTATGAAGTGGGTCTTGAAGCAACCAGTTAGATGACTGGAAGCCTGTGCAGGGCTTTTAGTGTTGAATGAATTGGAGTCTACGGCATCTTTCTGGCTGTCAATCGATTCTTTACTTATTGGTACCTGGAAGTTTTTTTGCAGTGACAGGAGAACCACTTTACTAGTGGTAGTCGTGAGTGACCTCTAGGACCTCATCTTCTCAATGAAGATCAGCATTTCGACTCTAGGTTAAAGATAATAAGGGCTGATTGGAAAGATGTGTAAAGGGGGAATTGTGCATACTTAATTGTGTGAGCTTTTGGTGATTCGTGCAAGTCCTTGCAGGTGGTATTGGGCCTAGTTTATAAATATAATCCTGGTCGTATAGTCTGTGAGCCCATCTTCACTCAGTTTTATATTTTTTGTAGCAGATTTTCTGTATACCTGGATGGCAGTCTAAGACTCGGTTTGTCTGGCTGAGTGGTGGTTTTTGGGTAAATGCAGTACATATGCAAGTAATCTTTCAACATGGACATCTAAATATTATGTTTTGAGTTAGTGCTGCTGTGCAATTGTTAGTGACATTGCCGTGCACAAGAGGTTTACACATTTGGTCGGCCCAGGAGACCGTGTACACATGGTTTGTGAAAGGAAGTAATCCTACGGAGAGAGGGTTACTTTTGTGGAAAAGGTGTGTTTCCAGATAGTGGGTGGAAACAGGATGAGCGACTGTAATGGACATGGAAAAGAATATCTTGACTCTAGGGGCAAACTGGATATAGTGGCCCTGCACACAAGGCTGATCGATTTTCAATCTGACCACCTTACTTTGTGATAGTTAAGATGTTCTGAATGAAGACCAATTACACATAGAAAAGTTTGAAGCACGCTAAAAACCTATATTCGGCAGACATTGCATGCCTGTGTATTTGTTTAGAGGTGGAAATGTATGACAAACAAAGTTGAGTACCAAACCCAACTGGAAGATCTTGTTGCTTTACCCAGCACTCGGTGAATGGGTGTATTCTATAGCATGTGAGCCTTCTTGGGCAGCTAGTTCACTCATCGGTGTAAGGATTTCTTTAGGTGTTTTTTTGCCTTGTTTACAGTCACTTGTGAAAACAACTGTAAAACGCTTCAGAAGCCTTGTGAAAAGTCACAAGCTTGAACTTGCTTTTCGTATTAAGTATCCTCCATAGCAGCTCGATCTTGCAGCAGTTAAATAGATTGTTGAGACGAAGCGGGGCTTGTTTTGAGTTTACAGTAAAAATGTGGTCGTCTAGCTAAGCCCCACATGGGTTGTGCAGTTGCATTCCCACATGTTCCAAACAGGCTGACCCCGCACGTTAGGCAGCGCGCAGGCCCCAGCCGTGCTTCTAGCTGCTGTACCTAGACTTTCTGTGAAATGACCTGCTCCCTTCTGAAAAGGCATGCAGCTGCCCCTATTCAGCCTCCTCTACCTAACGGGTAGCACTCACTTAGACAAGGAGGAAGTCAGTGCACAGAAGGAATGCTACTGTACTTAATTTGTGGGCAGTGTTTTAAATGGGTAGGTACTGTCGGGTACCGAGTACCTACACTCATATAATTTGGAAGTACCTGCACTTCTCAGCACTGCTGCGATACATTTAGTGGAAGAGAACTGGCACTTCTGAAGAGCAAACAGGTACTCAGACAAATGAGTATATGCACTTCGACATTTCCATTTAAAGCTCTGCTTGTGGGTAGGAATCATTTTCAGATTTAATGTTTCAGCAAAGAATGCTTGTGGTAGGAATAGGGCCGATGGATTTTATTTTTATTTTTAATTTCAAGTATCCTGATTACACTGGAGAGGAGAGGCAGTGGGACACTGACCGCATGCTATCTGCAAAGCTTTTCTTGACTGGTGAGGTAAACTATGGCTGGCCACATACTAAAATACAAAGTTTGATTGAGGTCTAAGGGGTAATGACTGTTGGCTCACCATTAATTGAAATGTATTTTGGACGGCAGTCAAACACATCATGGATCATTTGAGTTTATTTTTTCTCATAGTCCAGAAACAGAACAGGACTGTAATTTTATAGGTCATAGACCATTTATTAGGTCAAGCGCGCAAGTGCTTTGACCTGTTGTAAGTATTGTGGGCTTTTAACCACGCCCAACACTTTAATTCGTTCCTGGGCTTGCCTTTCAAAAATCACTTTAAGTCATTAGTAAATGCTTTACGTTTGTCCTGCCTTGAGGCTGTTTTTGTCACACCTGGCAGACTGCCCCTTTTACATGGATCATTGCACGATTGCCGATATACTTCTGTGTGAACAAACTATTTTTTTCTCTCGCTCCTTTGTGCTGCATGGTGGCCATGGCGTTCATAGCGCAAACAGGAACAAAAGCGTGAACTTGATCGGCAGTATTAGAGCGCTGGTTACATTGTTCAGTTACCTATTCAGTCATTTTTTGTGGCTCTCTGTTTAAAACGTTTGAAATCGGTAAAGGCTTTACTAAAACAGAAATCCTCAGTGATGCTACAGTATTCACTGCACTCGGGGAAACTCACCCCATAATGCTTTGCAGGGCATTATTTTACGAAACAATTTTGCTCAAAACTCAGCCTGTGGTGGTCCTTGGACAATGGGGCCACCATCAAAACGTTCAGCACAATGCCCTCTCTCTGTGTAGGTCATATCTGGATCCCCACACTAGGTTAGTGGGGACTCCAAAATAACCTCTTCAACAATTCAGTGTCTCTTTAAGTGTTGTCATGGCTGGGACTTCTGTTTTATAGCTGGGAATAGCTTATGTTTGTAATATTGTGATAGGCCTGCTACCCCTGAAAATGTGTAATGCACTACCCCTGTAGGGGCTAAATATATGGTTATACTGCATTATTTATTACCATTTTCTTTTTGTGTGGTTATGTCTTATAGGGGCTAATATATATAGTTACATGACCATGTTTCTTACAAAATTTATTTGCATCTTGGTGTCCTCTAGGAGCATTGCTGTGAACATACTATAATATTTGCGGCACAAAAACTCGCCACATAATTCTTTGCATGGCATTACTTTTAGAAAACCTTTTTTGCTCATAACTCAGCCTGTGGTGGTCTGAGGACAATAGGACCACCTTCAAATGCTCTTTCTGTCGACATCATCTCTGGGTCCCCACACAAGTTTAGTGGAGACCCCAAAATATAAACCCCTCCCATCATTCAGTGTCTTAAGCTTTCTCATGGCTAGAACTTTTGTTTTACAGCTGGGAGAAGTTTTGTTTTAAAGGCCTTGTTTGTAATATCATTGCAGTAGGCCTGCTAGCCTTAAAATCGACATTTAGAGTCTAAGTACATGGTTACACTGCATTACTTTCTCCCGTTTTTTTCCATGGGGTATTCCCTCTAGGGTCTAACAATATGGTGTCATGACCATATTTATTACAAATTACATTTTTTATGGTGCCCTCCGCTGTTGTGAGCATTACAGCTGAATGCAGAAGTTTATTTCTAACAAAGGTTTATATGATAATTGTATGTGTTAATATTCTCTCCTTTTTACAGTTATGACCATGATTCAGGCCAGCCTAACATCCTTATTACACTATGACTGTTTGAACACTTTTGATATATTTGGGTGACCCTTTTAGTTTATTTCTCCTCTGTGGCTGTCTTGTCTTTTTTGGGAAATCGTGTAAGCCTCCAGTGGGGCCCTCTAAGCACAGCACCTGCCCTGAGTGAGTCTGGAGGGGATGGCTTCATGTTCTTTGCTGGGGGCCCCCTACAGTTTTGTTACGCCACTGATTGCCACTGTAGTTCCTGGAACTGCACTTAACTACTTTAGGTGACAATATGTGCCTTGTGAAAGAACAGAATGTGATCACTCAATGTAAAGCCCAGACGAGAGAGGAATACAAGTTTAATAAAAACAAAATGTCTTGGTTAAACCAGACTTAATTAGGGACCCAATTCTTAAAGAAAGTCGTAAAAGTGTACCTGTAAAGAATCTGAGCTGGCAATCTCTGCTCAACAAATCAGGGAAGGCTCCAGGGCCTGATGGGATCCCTTCAGACATGTATAAAGCAGACTTGAACAACTGAATCATGTACGTAAATAGGATCTCCAATGCCATCTTGACCAACGGGTCCTATCCTGGCTCATGGAAGGAGGCAATTATTGTGCCGATATCTAAGAAAGGGGAGAGAGGTTTACCAGGGAACTACAGACCAATCAGCCTCCTAGACAACTTACAAAAAATATTCTGTTATCAACTATGAAGCAGGCTGAAGAAATAGATAGAGAAGAATCAAATATTAAGTCATCTCTAGGCAGGGTTCAGAGACAAGGTTAGCACCATCGATCAGGTCTTCCGTTCCATTTCATTTCCATAAAATGGAAAACTGTTGATGTGGATGCGGGCCATCTTTTTGTGGCATTTGTAGACCTGAAATCCGCTTTTGACCTTGTCCCAAGTCATAAACTGTGGGAAGTTATGAGCAGTGTAGGGGTCCCCTGCTCTTTGCTTAATATAATCAGAGACATCTATACTGGCAATCGAGCCAGAATATGTTGGGACCGGATGGTGAATTAACCCCAGAGTTTCCAACAGATAGCGGCGTGAGACAAGGTTGTGTACTTGCCCCTACCTTGTTTCTTCTATTCATTAACGCATGTATCCCCTATCTTTTGGAATTCCCTAGTGATGCCCCTAAATTGGGAGGGCAGAAGATTCCATGTCTCCTATTTGCTGACGACACCTTGTTAATATCCCAAACAGCCATAGGCCTCTCAAATTTGCTCGCGAGGTTCATGGATTTTTGTAAAGATCACGGTTTGGAAATCAATTCATTAAAAACTAAATATATGGTGTTTGGAGACAAAAAGCACAAGATGAGGAGACTTGTTCGTTTAGAGGGTGTGGCATTGGATAGAGTGGGTACCTTTGATCATTTACGTTTAAAATTAGAACACTCACATAAATGGCATGCTGATATCCAGAAATCAACATTGTGTCTGAAACAAAGGGTGGGTGGTATTATGAGATTTGCTGCTAGATCCCCCAGATTTGCTTTGACTCCTGCTCTTGAAATATACAAGTCTCAAGCGCGGGGGGGGGCTCTATATGGAGCTCAGTTGTGGGGCCATTGCAATCTGGAGGATTTGGCAAGGGTGGAAAACTTGTTTTTTAAAGTTGTTAAGAGTTCCTTCAAGTACTCCTTCCTTGCCTATTTGAATAGACCTAAATCTCCTTCCAATTAATCAGATTGCAGCCCTTAGACCATTGTTGTTTTGGATTAGTCTATGGTCATTAGACGCTCTCACTCCATATAGACTCGGGCTGACCAACTTGGTGGGCACTAATTTTACTTCTAGAATTATGTAGAACGGTCCTTCTCTCATCTTGGTTTGGGGACCTATTGGAAGGATCCTTCTTCTATCCCTAAAAATGCTATACAGATCTTGAAAGATGCATTCTGGCTCAGTGTTCAAACTTTGCAATTGGCCGCAGTTCCACCCTCCTCTATGACTGATAGCTTCTTACAAATCAAATGCCACCATGAGTTTGAACATTACATGGATATAATACTTTCTCCATTTGCACTTGGCCTGTATACCAGATTTAGAATAGGATCTCTTCCTTTGCGTACACTAACTTACAAATGGTCCAATACAAACAATAGGTCCAAGCTATGTCCGATGGGCTGTGAGAGTGAAGAAACTGTTACCCATGTTCTTTTTCAATGCCGTGCATATCGCAAACAGAGGGTTCTTTGGATTATCCCTCGATGTAAACAAATGGGTTTTAGGAACTGCTTATCTGCACTGAGAGTACTCAAGTCAGATTCATCTGTACAAATTGCGTGCCCTCTGGCAACATTTTTTGAATCCATTTGGCATTTTAGAATAGGGTTTTTAAAGAACAAATCTTAGCAACAGATATCAGAAGTAGGTCTAGCCTACTATAGCTGAGATATATAGTGCATGGATATCAGCTTTTTGTATTTATTATTCAGTTGATGTTGCATGTCTCTCTTTTACATTTTATACTCATGGGTATTTTTAGTCATTGTATTGCCTTGTCTTAAACTGCTGATTTTAGAGTATGACTCCAAATTTTATTATTCTTAATCTCATTTCATGGATCATTTTGTATCGTATCTCTATGGTATGTTTTTACCTAAATAAAGTGATGATGATGATGGTACCCATAGTATATATCTTTGAAGTAGTGGTTTTCATGAATTCAAAAGGTCTTACAGAAGTAGAGCAGGAAATCTTACTCCTAAAAAATATTTGTGATCTGTATCTTAGCATGAGGAAATATGCATCTGCAGATTTGCTAATGTGAAAATCTGTTGAGTGCTTGCAAGTTCACTTTCACTCCAGCCACTTGTTTCCCAACTCTGGAAGAACTTCTGCTTTTGCCCTTGTCAGGAGTAAATTACCAGTCTTGCTCAGTATTGGAAAAGAAAACAGAAGAGCTGGTGAAAACCCTTAAAACATGAAAGTTGGCAGGTTTGCAGACTTAAAGGCATTCCAGCCCTGGAATTATTGCTTACTGCTTCAACCAGGCCCAGTATGTATATCTGTGGAAAGGTGGCAAAATAAGAAAATTGCTATAGCAAGGACTGAAATTGGAAAGTATTCATGCCCTACAATAGTTTTAGCCCTGGCATAATCAAAGAGGCTATTATCGGAGCTCTTACATAACCAGACTGCTACCTTAATTTGTCGCGGCACTACATGGCATCAAACAGACAAATAGATTTTTTTTTTTTTTTTTAACAGAACAACTAGATTTATGAAGCAACCTGTCCCATGGATAAGTAGATATTTTAATAAATTCCACATCCCTGGTGAGGCTGAACCCTCCATGCCCGAGCCCCTCCCCCACCAGTGCACACGGCAGATTGATGTATGACAAGGGTGGTCAGAGCCTGCATCTTACCTTGCTGCCAAAAGTGCTAGGGCACAGCCACCACTAACCTCAAGATAGAGCTATTGTTTTGTTATGGTGGGGCCAACACAGACAGTGGAAGAAAGGCGGGAGTGGGCAAGCAACACAACTGAGGGCAGAAGGGGGCAAGGAATATAACTGGCAGTGGAAAGAGGATGGGATGTGACAAGCAACATGACAGTCTGGGTAAGGAGGCAAGGAACATCACAGACAACAAGAGGGGGCAAGCACCATGACAGAGCAGGAGGGGGCTAACAATTTGACAGGCAGCAGAAGGGGCAAGCAACATGATTGACAGTGAAAACACATGTATTCTTATGGAGTTTTTTCACAACAAGAAAAGTAGCTCCAAAAGCACTGGGCAAGGAAGCAGTACTTGGCCACGCTCCAGTGGAGGGCAACATATAAAATGAGCAAGTGAAACAGGAAAGCACTGACCTCAGAGAAGCAATCCAATTAGTGATGATGAAGCTAGGCAATGGTAAACAAGGGGCGCGCTCCAATCCCTTTGTAATCAAAAAAAGTCTTGCAAGCGGCAGCACATGCCCTGTCTCAGATGAGACCTAAATAGAGCACATGAGCCCTATGGAACTGTTTGTCAATATTTATATTATATACAGAGAAATAGCTGAGCACTCGTAGTAAATGTGATATGTACCTAGTATATTGTGATCCTGGAAACGTATAATAATAGCACAAGTAGTAATGGCTAGTTTGTGCACAGCAACATTGACAATTTGAAGAATATAACAGTCAAACTAAGAATCAATACTTTACTAAGCATCTCAAAGGAGACAACATCAGCAGATCCATATAGTTTCTTAAAACAGAGAAGCAGCAGCACAAATGTGTTGATGTTCTTGTTCATACGAAGAATCCAGCCGACACGTCTTTCCCTCCCCTCTTGGGACTTCTCGAAGGCATCACATAAATCATGCAATATTGCTGAGAGAAGTTATCAATATCCAGTTCCAATCCAATGCAATGCCAATAGCGGCTTTAACAATCCAGTATCTCTTCCACAAAGATCTCCAAATGTCCTTCAACGATATAACGAAAATATTGCTTGAGTGGATGTGCTAAGAAGCTATTCCATCACCATGCCAAAATAAAACGTCCACAGTAAAGTATACTTAACAATACTGGCGCAAACCAAGGACCTTGCTTTCATTAGTCAGTTAAATGGCGTTTTTTCCTTCACTTCAGTCCCCATATCTGTGCTTAGCTGCCTAAGAAGCCCCAAGAGAGGGACTTAACACATCGGCTGGATTCTTGATATGATCAAGATCAACAACACATTTGTGCTGCTGTTTGGTCTCTTAAGAAATTATATGGATCTGTTGTCTTCTTTGGGATGCTTAATAAAGTATTTATTCTTAGCTTGACTGTTGAATTCTTCAAATGTCAATGTTTCTGTACATATGCTAGACCTTACTGCTTGTGCTATTGTTTTACGTTTCCTGGATCACAATATACTAGGTACCTATCACATTTACTTCAAATGCTCCGCTATTTCTTTGTATACAATTGAGTTAGGAGGGATTTTCCTTGTTGCAAACGTACACATTTGTGGCAACAAATATGTTGTAGTGTGTTGAGCACCATTGCCATAGGACTTTTGTAACAAAATGAGTTGTGTGACTAATGTATTACTGTTGCCCCCTTTCAGTAAAATCAATATTTTATTAGCATGTTTGGTCCTTCATCAGTGAATGATGTTTAAGGCAGAGAAATTGGTTGCCTTTTTTTGCTTGCTTTCTTGTGTATAGTCTTTTCTTAGCGTTCAGAACTTAGTAGCTGGTGGTGAAACAGCAAGACCGGTCCCTGCCATTTGCCATTAAGTAACCTGGGGTATCTTGTACTGCCATTATGTAATCCTTCAGCCAAACTAACCTTTGGCCGACATTGATCGTGTGCATGCTTTTTAAACGACTAAGGGTCTGAACATTGCTGAGTCAACCTTAGTTAGAATAGCTACCTTGCCTAGTAATTTTAACAGTCTTTCCAGCAAAAAGTGGTATTGATAATCTTCCCTGAACCAAAGACTCCGAAAACGTCTGTGGAGGTTGAAGGGATGTTTTTATATTGGAATTCAGTGCACTATTTATGACCTAGTTGGCAATTTAAGGATGTCCTTGTATAAAGAGTACAGAATATTTAGCAAATATTTTTCTCCCATTAAAAGAGCTTTGATATCCATCTAACCAGCAAGAAATTCAACAACGTAAGGTATTTAAAGAAAATGGAGAGTGCGTTACAAAATTATGCTGTATTGAGATCATGTTATAACAAAAACAATTGTTTGCTATGGTTACCTTGGAACAATGTAACTAATCAAAATAATTGCATTATAGCAAAAGTGCCCTGGTGCTTTAAAGCTCCAATCAAATTATGTGCTCATAGTGATTACACAGTGATTTAGATGAAAATATAAAATGTGTGTATGTGCTGAAACAACAAAAAAGGCCTATTAAGATAGACAACTGAAGTGTATAAGTCATGTGTTTCTGACATGTAATAGAGGTAAATATTTTAGCTTTAAGTCATCGTCATGCTGACTCAGCAACTATCTGAGGCTCATCATAAGAATAAATGGGTTAACAAAGGTACACAATGAGAGGGTCTCTATTGTAAAATAATAAGACAAGTAAATATAATCGTAGAAAAGAAATGCCAGAGGCTTCCCTTTAAGACTTATGTCTTTGTTTGTTGAAGCTGCATATCTTACATTTTCTATATGACTTTGTATTAATTACTATGCATGAACTGCTTTTGATAAGTTACCATGTTAGTGTTACAAATTGAACCATTCCATTGGTTTTATTGGTATGCTCAGGGTTCATGTGCAGTCTATGTGGTAGCTCCAGTTTTTACAGCGAACATTATAACAGCACCCGTGAGGCCACTGTGTGTGTGTGTGTATTTGAGATCACAAACCAATTCATACTAATATGTTTGCTGGAACCTGTAATACTGTGGTTTTGGCATCCAGTGACGTTAAGTGGTACGGAAGTAATGAAAAAATAGAGGGTACCAGAAAGAAGTTCAATAATGTGAGACCTTGAACCTCTCGATACAAGGTTTGATTTTATTGTTTTATAACATGGCGTGCTAACACGTGTAGTGCTGATGTTCAAGATAGCTTGCAGGCACGTAGCACATTTAGACTGGGTTAACATTTTAGATTGGTTGAAACCTCAGTAATCATTATCCATCTGAGTAAGGGTTCGCGGATAGAATCATGTGTTGAAGACTTTCTGGCACATTTCTTTTCACCCACAAATGGAGCAAGCCACCCACTTAATAGGGAGGGATGTTCCTGATACTTGTGGCGCATACAGAAAAATTAAGAGATATATGATTTTTATGAATAACATTAACTTTCTTACTTTGAAACATATTTCTTCCTTTGAAAGAGTGCACAAGCCTCAGTCCTGGACGCAATGAACCATCTCTGTCACAGTGACCTCGCATATTGCATTACTCATGACATGTTCCATAACATCATTAATACCATCACTGCAACATCCAAAATATCCTCATTGATGACACTATATACCTGGTGCGGGCGCAAGGTATAGTCCTGATAAGTATAACTAGTGAATTTCAGTGGTATTTAGACTTTAAAACGTTATAATTGAATGTACATTTTTGCCTGGCTAGAATTTCTCTTTAATCCTTGTATTTTATGTGAATTTTTAGGTTGTTTTTGATATAAATTAAAATATTGTTACCAGATCTAACTATAATGCTACTTTATGCTTTGTTTTATAGTTCAAACTGGGTCAAACTCTGAAAACCACTGAAATTCAAGGTGACAGCAGCCTCCACAACACATGCTGTAACTTTCACCAGTGTTTTTTATTTTGATTTCTGTTTGATTGGTTCTGTACCATTGCCAAAGTGGTGTTTGGAGCATTGGTTGTCATGGAAGTTATGCCTTGTGTTGTGGGCATTGCTAACCGTAACTGGCAATTTTTTAATTGATTTTAAAACATTTGAGTCAGAACCGTGAGTGACTTTTAACTGTGTTTCAGTGAATAGCATTGCTTTTCTTTTAGTATGCAATTCTTCAACTCCCGAAGGGTGGTTTCAGGGCAGAGCCTAACTCCTAACTCACCTTTACCTAGTATCCCATTCCTTAGGCATGCAACATACACTCACTAATTAATTGTCCAGTTAGTGCCTTTACTTATAAAAAGGAAAAGCACCTTATTACACACCCACTTTTATGCTTCAATTTGTAAAAATGTATAGGTTAGTAGATGGAAATACCAATGCTGTTACTCTCTACCAGTTGATAGCCCAGCAAGCTGTAAACCTTAATCACACATTACCTCCCCACAACACAAAACACTATATTGCGTTGTTTTATAGTGCATTTATGTAGTCCTTACTGTACTGGTGTGCACTGAAGGACTACACCACACACTGACCTGAAACCCCATGTTGCGAATATGCCATCACGTTTTTTTGATTGCTTGTTCATGTATGGTGGATGAAAGATCCTCAGCCAATGGAAAAAGGGGAATATTCTTCTATTATCACCATTAAATGATGCCCATTGTCAAATGGACCACAGAAATGGATGTTTATTTCCTCCCAGACATGTTTGGTTAGTTCTGACATGCTTAGCCTATGTTGAATGACTTTGGTTGACATGTAATTGCATATGTGACAGGCTTTAAGCTCTTTTTCAATTTTTTCATCTACTTTTGGAAGCCAAACTCTTTCTTGAAGAGCTCGTTGTAGCAACAATACCATGATGTCCTTCGTAACCCACTACTATCTCTCTTTGTTGTAAACTCTCTGTAATCACGATCCTCGCAGAATAACTCCTTACGGAGTTATGGATAATTCACAATGACATTATTGTACTTTTGATAGTTTTCATCATTGCTTAGAGGTCTGTTATGTCTGTTTCATGACTGATGTGTAAATATGTCTTTTAACTTAACATGTCACTATCATTAGTCGCAGAAGTGCCAATCTGGGCTAACGATACAGCCGCTGGTGAACTTGACTTGACAATAAAATTAATGTAGGCCTTAGCCATTTTGGAAGGAATGCCATGGCCCTGATTGGGCACTCTCTAAGAGTGGTTGGCAGGATTTTTATCCTTTCCAGGTCGATGCAAAAGGTATAATAGTTTTGCAGTTGTAGTCCCCAGTGTTCATTTCAAGAGGGCATCTTAGTCTTTGGATTGACAAAGAAAGACAGCAAGACTTGATGATCAGTCACCAGCGTAAAAGGTTTTCTGTACAGGAATACATGGGAAGTTCACAATCCCATACTACAGCCAAACTTTCCTTTTCAGGTTGTGAGCAAGCATGTTCTGTTTGAGATAAACTTTGACTAGCATAGGCCACAATATGTCTTCTTGTATTTGTACGTCCACTATACTGTGCAAGTACAACGCCTAGCCTAACAGGACTAATGTCATCTAGAATCTTAGTATGGAGCTTTGGATTGACATGTGGTATTTCTGTAGCATTATCTATTGCATGCTTTTAATTCTCTTGAAACTCTTCACGTTTCTTGATCATTTTAAAGAAATATTTATCTTGGTTAACTCTGGTAGTCGATGCACCCCAAGTGTATTCTTTGATGACATGAGCCGTGGTAACGAAGACGGTTCAGTGTACTTTTCTTCAGTCATTATATTTATCAAAACACCACTATTGATGATGAATGCTATTGAACATCCATTTATTTTCAGTGTAATCTTTGGACAATGTTTGTATGATTTTGTTATTTTGACATGTTGACTTTTCTTTGACTGACTTTTACCCTCACAGGCAACTAGACCAACATGTACACATTTTTCTGAGGTAAGCATTAGCATACCACAATAGTTTAATTTTCACTTCTGATGGAGGCTGAAGAACTGTTTGACATGATTTAGATAATGATCGACTTACTTTAGATTCTATTTGCCTCAACTGATAACGCTGCTAGGCCTTATGGGTGCAGGTCGAATGTTACTTCTGGAATGTTCTGGCAGCTATTTTGTCTTTGCGCCGTGACACACTTGCTTTTTTTCTGCGCTCAGCTTATTATCACAAAACGGTTCTCTTTACCACAGCCTTTGCAAATCTGACTAATAGCGGGACACTTTGCTACATGTGGAAACGCAGATCCACATCTGAAGCACAATTTTGTTTTGTGTGTAGACATCACTTTGTGTCCTTCAGTCTTTTGAATTACTTTTCAAACTCATGCCTACTTGCTTTGGGCACCTCCAGCCTCCTTGTCGGCAGTTTGTCTCTTGGCATTTTCCTCGGCTCCTGCAGCCATCAACGCTTGCTCCAAATTGAGTTTTTCACAGCATTTGCCGTCTGACTGAATCTGAGAGGCATCCTCATGGCTTCTTCATCATTAAATTAATTTAACTTATAGTTTTTGAGTGTGTTGAGCCATTCTATGAATTCATCACTTGTTTCGCCAACTCTTTATTATTCATTCCCGACGTTTGATACTGAATTGAATTTGAGATCCAACTCATGCTTTTAACATTTGTAAATCTTTTTTTTTTTTTTTTTACATTTTTATTTATCATTTTGAAGTATGCGGGGATCAAACAAATAGCATTGCAGTTGAAGCATGGGAGTGATATCACAGAGAAAGACAACAAATATTCAGTATATGTCCTGCAGATCTATGTCAATTATAAATCGCGAACAAGCTAGGCATGCAGACATAAGTACATTGAACTTCACAAATAATGAAATAACGTGAGTGGGATGGACTCAACCTTGACTGGCATCAACAGACGCCTGGGACGTTGGAGGAGAAGTGGAGAGTGCAAGCTAATAATTTCTTTGCGGCTGCCAGATATCCTGAGGTCTGGAACTCCCAGGTTGCAAGATAGCATACAATTCACTGTTTGTATCACAATATGTGAGGCGGGCCAACCAAGAGTGGGTATTGGGCAAATTTTTGGAACCCCATCTGAACGCTATTTCCCGTTTAGCCGGCAAAAGTGAAAGTGCAGTGAGGCGTCTAATGGTCTTGGGTAAGTCGCCTGTGTAGCCAAGAAGGGCCATGAGCGGGTCGGGGGCGCAGAGACCAATAAAGCAACCGCAGCCAGAACCGCAGGGGACACTATTTAGCACTGCAAATATAGTGCATAGATTAATGGAGGTGGAGCGGTGAGGGATAAAGCCGGACTATGCAGGGCAGGGTGGGGTAGGGTGGGGGGGAGCAGGTGTGTGTGTGTGTGTGTGTGTGTGTGTGTGTGTGTGTGTGTGTGTGTGTGGGAGGTAGGGGGCTGAGGGGAATGATTGTCTCCAATAAAAGGGATAGACATGTGGCTATCGTTTTGGCTAAAAGTTTGTTGCCAATATTAATCAAAGAGAGGGCGGTAAGACCTACGATTTAGAGGGTCTCTACCAGGTTTTGGCAACAGAGCTCTGAACGCCTTTCTCATTGATTCAGGGATAGGCCCCAAACTCAAGGGCCTCGCCGTACACCGAGAGGAGATGAGGGCTAAGAATTTCCTTAAATTGCTTGTAGAACGCTCCAGTGAACCCATCCAACCCCGGGGCACGCATCCCAGCCAAGGAATCTATCTCTTGTGATATCTCTTTGACAGAGAAGGGCTTACTGAGGAATTGCTTTTGGGCAGATGACAACCAGACCATAGCGATATCATCAAGATAGTCCTGTAGTGTCAAACCCAAAGGTTCAGTTCTCATAGTATAAAGACTGGAGTAATATATTTTTTTTAAAAAAGAACTCTGCCAGGACCTCTGTGGTGCCAGCAGCAATACTGCCGTCAGGTCTTTGAATATCAAGTATATGGGATACGGGACAAGATGGCCGGATTAATGTGGCAAGTAATCTCCCGGGCCTATCTCCCTCCCGTATCTGAACTCCTCAAGCAGAAGCCTACGGGGACCCAGATGGGAGGCAGCCTCAACATCCGTGGATTCACGTTCAAAGTCACCAAGCTGTGCCTCAACTCGTGTAAGACCATTGCATATGTCACGTAGAACACCAGTGTGTGTTGAAATACAAACGCCTCTGATATATGCCTTAAGGGCATCCCACAACACCTCCCAAGTGTCCATTGATCCCTCATTCCATTTAAAAAAGTTGAGCACTGATTTGTACATAGAACAGAACGGTGCGTCCAACAGTGCCAGGTCCAGGAACCTCCAGAATTTCCTGCAACTGCTGACTGCAGGTATAGAAAGAATTAACAATACCGGGGAGTAGTCAGCTAGCGTCCGTGGGAGATGCTGAACCGCCGTGACACTCCGTGCAGCAGCACCTGCGAAAAGCCAGTAATCTATGCAGGACCAAGTGCCGTGTGGTGCAGAGCAGAAAGTATATGCTAACGCACCAGAGCCATGCGGCTGCCATGGGTCCCGAAACGCGAATGCAGAACAGAGATCCTTCAAATCCCTGAGGGAACAGAGCTTAGATGACGGGCGTGAGAAGTGGTATCCAACGCTGGATAGATGGCTAAACTGAAGTCACCACCCATTAGAATTTGATCTATGTCAGAGCGCTAAATATGGGAATTAATGTCTTGGAAAAATTCAATATTGGGTGCATACACGTTGACCAACAAGATCTCCAGCAGCCCCGCAACCATTCAATATCTTCCGGCAGAATTCACCCAGGTCAACAGTTGCCGAAAAGCCACAGATTTGTGGACCAGAATACAAACCCCACAGGAGTAGATGCTGTAGCTCGTAAAGTACTGATGGGGGGGCCCTAATGTTGTAGCAAGTGGGGGGGGGGGTGCCCCAGCCACAAGGAGCATCTCCTGTACGAATGCAACCTGCACCACATGTCTGAGGAGGTACTGCAGCACCATCCTGCATTTACTGAGATTACTTAGACCACATACATTCCAGGACATGAAAGTAAGTCCCAAAGCCAAGGACGCTGAACAAAGAGCATTAAGACGTAGATCAGGGAGCATGGTGTAAACCAAGGGAACATGACAACACAACCACAGGGATCTCCCACACTGTAAAACGGTCAACTGATAGCATGGTCTTGAGACTGGTGGAAGTGTGGATTCAGAGAAACTCATCTAGTTAGGCGGGAAGAGCTCCATGCTCGAGGTGGGACCCACATCAGGATCATTATTGTCACGTGGAGAGTCATTAGCCGGTTGGTCAAGGATGTTGCTTACAAAACATCATGGCCTCTGTGGGATTGTAAAAGTACCACATTTTACTGATGACCTCAACCGGGCTGGATAGATCATACTGTAACGTACACCAGTTTTACGAAGCAAAGCTTTGAACGCGGTGAATTTCCACCTGGCTTCCTGCACAATAGGCATAACATTGGCGAAAAGGGACACTTAGACACCCAGATACTGTAAGGGAGCCTGCCCTCTGGCAATCCCGAGGGCATTGTCTCGGTCCCTGAAATTCAGCAGGCGGGTGTTTATCAAGCAGGCAGGAGCCCCGGGGCCGTCTGGGGCCCAAGGTGGGGTGTGCTCTCTCCCCACCACAAAAGATGAGGTGAAGTCTTGGTGCCCTAGTAGATCCATCAGTAGCTTCTCCACAAATAGGTCAAGCCGGCCGGTGTTAGTAGATTCAGCAATTCTGGCAATATGCAATTTGTTGCAGAGCCCCCTGGCCTCCAGATGTTTATTCTTTATGGCCACAGTCTTTAGCCTCTCCTCTACCTTCTCAAGACGCTTACGTAGTGTCCTCCTCAATGGTGGAAACTCGACCCTCCGCACCCTCCAGGCGTGATTGTTTGTCTAGGCGACCTCTCATACATTTGAGTCTGGTGGTCAGAGAGTCAAATGTGTTGTCTGGTGCGAAACCCAGCCCTCAACTCCATCAGTATGGCCTCCGCTCCCAACGATCGGTTACCAACCTGACCACACTGGGCCTCCTCTGGGTCTCGTAGCGGGCTGTGGCCATGTCTGCATGCTGTTTTTTCTGAAATGGAAGTCTATGTTGGATCACCACCAGCGGCCACCCAACAGCGCACAACAGATCCGGTGGTGTGCCACGCAGCATCCGGCAGTATCTCCAAAAAGCAGTTGATGCAATTATCACCACAGCAGCTGAATACCACCAGATCAAGGGATAAGTGTCTCAGTGAACCCTCTTAAATGGATGCGCCTCAATAGTACAATGCGCAGGAGGGTGTTACCACCTTATACCAGGTATCTCCAGTTAGTGAGGTGTAGTCAGTGGCTACGTAGCCAGGTTCTCTTGAGGTAGCTGTGGATGAGCAGCCAAGACTTATCTAAGAGACCTGCAAAGCTTATGCAATACCACTGTAGTTACACAACACTTACACACATAAAAGAACCACACAGTGTTACAAAAGTAAAGGTACTTTATTATGGTAACTCAAATACCAAAATACTGTATGGACAATACACCACCTGGAAGTAAGTAAACACACTATTAAGTACACATTAGGAGTCCATGATTATCAGCATAAAAGGCAATATGAAACAGTGAAAACAATAGTAAGAATTGAACGCCAGGGGAGAAGTACCAGAGTACCATTCCAGCCCCCTCCCCCTCCAGCAACCAGAAGAAAAGAGGTAAGTACCGTGTTCCACCTAAACCCACGAAAAGGACTTCAGAAGAAGATTTTGCAAGACCCGGACAAGAATGCAGGAAACTAGAGGTGGATGTTGATAGAGGATGACCTGTAAAGGAAGGGGACCAAGTCCAGTTCACTTTTGAGTGTCCGGTTGTTGCAGGAGCCACTACCCACCTGTCTGTGGATGCAGGACCAGGTCAACGGTGGATGAAGACAGTTAGCAGTGCAGGACCAGAGCATCAGAAGAGTTCCTGAAGTGATGCAGTTGATGTCCCACGTTGGAAGGAAAGATGCAGTCGGTCAGGGGTGTGGAAAAATCACCAACAAGCCTTGGCAAAGGCAAGAGTCGTGGATGAAGAAATGCTGGGTTGCCAGGGACCAGCAAGGTACAGGGGGACTCGACCCACGGAGGGAAGTCCCAGGTGACTCAGCAGTGAGGAGAGTCACAGGAAGAGGAGGCAGCCCCCACAGGTGACCCACAGACAGTAAGCACAGGAGTCGTGGTGAGGCCCACGCAGCACACTTAGAAAGCAGTTCCAAACCGCTAGAGAAGCATGCAGAGGGCTGTGTGTCGCAGGGAAGAGTGCTTGGGCTACACAGAGTCTTAAGGTCCCTTGAAGGAGATGCCAACAAGCCTTGTTAATTGCAAGAGATGCGGTGCATGGGGGTACTGTCTTGCTTGGAGAGGTAAGGGCTTACCGTCTCCCAAGTTGGACAGATAGTAGAGAGGACCAAGGGGACTACTCCAGACCACCACCTGTGATGCAGGATCCACGCAGCTTTGGAGGAGAGGAGATCCAGTCAACCAGTCGTCATTGCAGTTGGTGCCTGCAGATGTAGTGGAGTGACTTCTTCACTCAAAGGGAGATTCCCTCTTTCTTCTTGTGCAGACTGAAGACTTATCGCCCTCAGAGGATGCACAGCCGGGGAAATGTTGCAGTTGCTGGAAGGAGCCGGAGAACCAATGCTGCTGAGCAGAGTCATCGCTGTAGTTGCAGATTGTCAGTTCCTAGAGGATCCAGTTGCAGTTCCAGTGGCCAGAAGGTGAAGTCAACGATCCAGAGCCCTTCTGGAATCTTGCACATCGAATCGGAGGACCCATCCAAGAGGGAGACCCTAAATAGCCCAGAAAGTGGGATTGGCCACCTAGCAGGGTGGGGGGGAATAGGGTGTCACCAGCCTTTCCTGGCCACTCAGATGCTCCCAGTGTCCTCTACCCATCTTGGATTCAAGGTGGCAGAATCAAGTGGCCACCTGGAGGAGCTCTGGGCACCACCCTGACTGGGGTGGTGATGGACAGTGGAGTGGTTACTCCCCTTTCCTTTGTCCAGTTTTGCGCCATAGCAGGGACTGGTGCACCAAATGTGCCCTTCAAAGCATACCAGTGGCTTGGGGAGGCTATCCCTCCCAAGCCATGTAACACTTATTTCCAAAGGTAGAGGGTGTTGCCTCCCTTTCCCAAGGAAATCCTTTGTTCTGCCTTCCTGAGCTTGGGCTGACTCAGCAGCAGGAGGGCAGAAACCTGTCTGTAGAATGGCAGCAGCACAGACTGCCCGGGAAAACCCTGCAAACTGGTAGCGGTCAAGCTGGGGATCCTCTGCGAAGCCTCCAGAGTGCATGGACAGTATTGAAGTAGGATTCTGACATGTTTGCTACCAAACATGCCTAAGTTCGGAGTTACAATTATGTAGCCGGACATAGGTAGTGACCTGTGTCCAGTACACTGGTAAAATGGCTTCCCCGCACTTACTAAGTCCAGGAAAATGGAGCAGGAGCTTGTAGGGGCACCTCAAACACAGGTAATTGCACCCTGCCCTCTGGACTAGGAGAGCCTGCCATAGGGGTGACTTACAGTGACCAAATGCATATCCATAGCCCTCGATGGGGCGGGTATCTGGGGCTTTAGAAAAATGGCACCTGACTCAAGATATTGGAGAATGCATTACAGGAAACTTCTGGTCGACCCTAGCAGTTGTTATAACTTTGTTTGATGCAGAATTAGGGGCCTTGTTTTTAACTGACTTAATCAACATTCAACCCATTTTATTGTGGCATAAGGTTCGGACCTGTGATTTTTATTATTTTAAATTGTATGATATCTGATAGAGACATCTAGTTGCAGATTCCCTACCTTAGAATTTCCCCCAGGCGTCAGACTGGATCCTGAGACTTTTCCTACGAGCAATACCCTTGCGCGTCAGTCAACTCCGCAGGTATCGTTGGTGTCGTAGTTACCTTGATGACGTCTGGAATAGTACATAGATGCCGCCTCAGCACAGTGACAACAGTTCTTTTCTTTACGTGCCACACACTGATCCGTAGAGAGCTGCCCTTGGTCACTTTTGACTGACTTCGACTCTTTTGTCGACTTTTTGGTATGTTTTTTTGGTGCGTCGAGTCATGTCCCCGAAGATGAGTTTCAAGCCGAACAGAGATTGTCACTGCATGAGGTCGGTGGCGGACCCACATCAGGTCTATTTGTGATGCCAGGAGTGCGACCAAGACCCAGTCATGCTCCGAGTGCCAGGCAATGCACCCAAAGGCCTTAAGGGAGTGGTCCCTCAAACTTATGGCGCCCTGCCACTCGACTCTGAGTAGGTCTTGGTCGTGCTCGAGGGGAAGGTATCGAGACTGGTCACGGAGCCACCACCACTCTTCTTCGAAGTCCTCGGGTCAAGATAAGAAGTCGAAGATATCCCGTCATTTTGCGACTATGCCCCATCGTTTGGTTGACACGATGCGGGAGGAGCATCCATACTCGAGGCCTCCGTCTTCGGAGCCTGCTTCTGGGTCCGCTCTGCGCCTCCCTTAGTTTCCGGGAGACCGTGCGACTCCTCCCCAATTAAAGGAGTTTTATGAGGCCATGCTCTTCATTTTTGGGCAGACCAACCCTGCTACGGCGCCTTTGTTCTCCAGGGGATCGGCTCTTGGGTCCACACCGGTCGTACCATTGAGACCTCCCCGACGCTGATTCGATTGTCAACGTTCCTGCCCACCTTCGACATAGACCAGATCCCAGACGACTGAGTCGGACCGGTGTCAGCCAATGAAGCCTCCTTCAATGGGGCCTGTTCACCCCAGGTTGGATTCTGACCCTTTTTCTTATGGGTACGAATTTGGGGAGGGATTGGAGGAGTCCCTGGACCCTTATGAATACCAGGATGACCCTAACATGGACTGAACACAGGAGTTGGGTGATGCCAGTGGTTTGGATACTTCTCCAGATGCTGGCATGCTCTCTCTTCCTACGGTGGCTTCAGCAGAGGGAGCAACTTTTTCCATGGTGGCCAGTAGGGCGGCTGAGGTTCTCGGCCTTGAGCTGCCTACTTTTCAGGTCAGATGCTAAAAATGAGCGGCACTTCACAATAATCCTATCATTACAAAAAGTTTTTTTCTCATCAATAACAGATAGTGTCCATAAATCACATATTATTCCATAGGTTCGACATTCTTTTTCTTTATTCTTCTTTGAAGTTCTTGTATCCAAATTGTTCACAACCATGTCCCTTCGTTCTGTCCCAGTCACTCGCTGATCTCCTATTTAACATATATTCCATGGATTGAATGCCTAGCTCGTGTTTAATACTAGTATACAGAGAAACTACATCTAAAGTAACCATAAACATGTTAGATTCCCATTGAATATCTGAAAGCAAGCTTAATATATGTTTTGTATCCTTTATATACGAGGGGAGATTCATTACAAGCGGTTGTAAAAATGTGTCCACAAATTCTGATAATCTTTCTGTGGGGCCTCCTATACCTGATACTATTGGTCTTCCAGGTGGAAAGTCATATTCCTTATGTATTTTGGGTAAAGTGTACAGACATGGATATCTAGGACTATTCACTTGTAAATATGAATATTCAACATCATCCAACAAATTGTTATCATGGCAAATTTTAAACAGCCTATTTATCCTACTGACGAGCAATATCATGGGATTGTGCAATACTTTCTCATAGCAACTTTCATTGTGTAGCAGTGCGTATATTTCCTTCTCATAATCTTCATGATTCATAATTACTATATTTCCACCTTTATCCGCACGTTTTATGATTATTTCATCATCATTCTTCAAAGAGTTTAACGCCTTATACTCTTTAAAAGTAAGATTATGCCTCCATGTACGTTTACATTTGGACCCATATTCAATACTAGTTTATAAAATATATCAAAATTGTTCCCAACAATCTGTCTTGGTGTCCAAGTTGATTTCTGCTTTAAACCACTTGAAATATGTAAATCAGGTGTAACATTCATTTCCTGCAGTATTGAGGATACAGTTGTTGGAAATTCCTCATAATCAGTAATAGATCTTAAGGCCATAGTGTCATATATATCTTGTATTGACAATCCGCTTTGTACTGTTTTATTATGAGTAGTTGTATCTTCCAATTCCTTATTAGTCTCAAAATATTTCTTGAGTTTCAACTTCATAATAAACTTATATAAGTCAATTTTAGCTCTGCACATATCACCTTTATTGGTAGGGCAAAAACCCAACCCCTTATTCAATAGTGTCAGCATATCATTTGTCAAACCCTTACTGGATAAATTCACCACATTGTCCTTTTCCTTAGGGATAAGGCTCATTTCTTCTTGTCCCGAGATCTCGTTTTCATACCTAAGTATGGTTCTCCTACCCTTCCCTCTCCTTCCTCTTCTTGTTTGAAGGCACCACTTGTTAAGTGAATTGTGAGTTTGAACAAGGAGCGCCGATTACCCAACATAAAATCACCCCTGAAAGGTTTTGGTTATATACTTTTCAGGTCAGGTCTAATCTCCTGACTGAGGTGCTTCAACCAAGGGCTTCCACATCTGAGCCTCTTCTTCCAGTCAATGAAGCCCTCACCGATGTCCTTTTGAGTACTTGGTCCCGACCCAACACAGTGGCTCCTGCTAACAGGACTATCGCATGCCGCCATCGGCCCGCCCTGAACGACCGTAAATTCCTGTCCCAACACCCCAGGCCTGAGAGCCTTGTCATCCAGGCATCCTCATCCTTGGACGCATTCCCTTCCGCACCTCCGGATAGGGAATCAAACAGGCTGGAACAATATGAGAAAGAACATGTTTTCTTCCTCCAGTCTCGCGCTGCGGTCAGTGAACACCGCATGCCTATTAGACCGCTATCCCCACTCTGTGGGATACAGTCACGCAAGTTCTGCCGCAGATACCGGAGGAGGCCCGTGCTATTGTCTCCTAAGCTGTCACCGATGAGAGACGTGGCAAAGTTTACTATCAGATGTGGGCTGGACACTACTGACTCTCTAGGTATTGCGACGACGGTGGTCTTGAGGCGCCTCGTCTGATTACGTACATCTGGTTTTTCAGTGGTTGTTCAACCGACTCTAATGGACATGCCCTTTGATGGCTCCCATCTCTTTGGAGACAAGGCGGACTCTGCTTTGGAGAGTTTCAAGGACTCGCAGGCTATGGCTCGGTCCCTCCGCCTTTCCACTGTCCCTCATCCCCAACAGTCCGCTTTCTGCCTCTTTTGTGTCTACGGAAAGGGCTCCCTGTTGTTTCCCTTTCCCAGCCGCCGTGCCACCCATGCTGTTGAGCTGCTGCGTGGCCGGGTATGTGGAATCCCATGTGGCGGAGGGACAGGCAACCAGAGATCTGCCCAGACCACCCTAGCCCCTGCTGCAGCCTCCTAACCCTCCTAGTCTGTCTCCTCACTCCGGTCCAGTTGACAGCAGGATTTGCCATCACTTGCCCCACTGGGAATCCATCACTACGCACAGGTGGGTTTTGCAGATCGTTCAAAGGGACTACTCCCGTCCCTTCCAATCTGCCCAGCCAGCCATGCCTCCATCAGTCAGCCGTATTCCTGAGAATCATTTGGCACTTATCCGCCAGGAAGTTGCAGCTCTCCTGGCCAAGGGAGCCATAAAGAGGGTCCCTGCTCCAGAAGTAGGTTGTGGTTGTTAGTCCGGCTACTTTCTGGTGCCCAAAAAAGACATGGGCTTACATCAAATCCTAGACCTTCGGGACCTCAATCTCTTCGTCAAGAAGGAGAAATTCACTATGCCCACCTTGGCTCAGGTCCTGTCTGCCTTGAACCCACAAGACTGGATGGTAGCATTGGACTTGCAGGATGCTTATTTCCATATTCCCATCCTGCCTGCCCACAGACGTTACCTACGATTCATGTAGGTCACAAGCACATTCAATTTATTGTGCTTCCCTTCAGCCTTACCAGCTCCACTCAAGTGTTCACAAAAGTGTAGGCGGTGGTTGCAGCTCATCTTCTTTGGTTGGGGGTTTCATTCTTCCCCTACCTTGATGACTGGCTGTGGAAGGCGGACTTACCCCAGAAAGTAGTCTCCCACCTTCAGACTACGGCGAACCTTGTGCACATGCTGGGGTTCACTATAAACGTGCTGAAATAACAGCCTGACTCCCTCTCAGGCTCTTCCTTTCGTCTGAGCTGTTCTGGACACAGTGCAGTTTTGGGCCTATCCTCCAGAAAAGTGAGTCCAGGATTTTCAAGCTATGATTCTGATCTTTCAGCCTCTATATTGGTTTTCGGTGAGACTGACTCTGAGGCTGCTGGACCTCATGGCCTCCTGCATCCTGCTAGTGACAGATGCCAGATGGCATATGTGGGATCAGCAGTGAGACTTGAAGTTCCAGTGGGGGCAGCATCAGGCAAATCTCTCCGATATAGTCCAGATCTCGGAGGGAACTGCGAAAGAACTGCAGTGGTGGCTTTCAAATCTGCATTGGGTCAATAGGAGATCCCTCTCCCTCCTCCAACCAGATATATCCATAGTGACGGACGCGTCACTTCTAGGATGGGGCGGCCTCATGGGAGAGGCGGAGATCAGAAGCCCAAGTCATCTTGGTGGCTCTGGACTGGACACAGCGAGTATAATATCCAGAGCTATTGAGCATGGTCACTCAGACTGCCTCTTCGGGAGGAATCTTCTGTCGCAGCAATAGGGGCCGGTTCTCCACCCGCACCTGTCCAGTCTCTGCCTTCATGCTTGGAGATTGAGCGGCGGCAGTTGGCGGCTTTTGACTTTCCTCCTGAAGTCTGTGATGTTATCTTGGCAGCCAGGCGTCCCTCCACCAAAACGGTATATGCCTGTCATTGGCAAAGATTTGTGGCATGTTGTACCAACTAATCTGTCTATTCCCCCTCTCTACTCCTCTTTCTAAGGTTCTTTTGTTCATTCTTTCTTTAGCCCAGTAGGGCTCTGCTTTGAGCACCGTTAAAGGTTATTTATCGGCTATTTCAGCCTTTCTTAGGTTGCCTGATCAGCCTTCACACTTTAAATCTCTTATTGTTGGTCGATTCCTTAAGTGTCTCACCCATTTGTTTTCTCCAACTTCCTTGACTATGCCTCAGTGGGACCTCAATCTTGTGCTTACTTTGTTAATGTGTACTCCCTTAGAGCCGATGCACAATTGTCCTTTAAGCTCCTTATGTCACGATTCACTCTGGGCTTACCGTCGAGGTTGGAGAGAGGTGGTTAGCGGCCCCGGTTCCTGCAAGTCCTTCTCTGGCCGAGGTAGGGGCGGTAGCCACGGTGCTGTCTGACAATAGTAAGCCACTACAGTCCGTGCCCTCCACAAGGAGTCCCAGAGGAAAACCCCCAAAAGGGTAAAAAAAACCTCCAACAGAGAACTCCCTGAAACAGAAGGAGGACACAAGGACGTTAGGACTTAGATTCTGAAATTCTGGAGACGGAAGACAGATCAAGAACAACTGGCGCCACAAGAGGGAACCAGCCGGAGCGTGACTACCACCACAGGAGTGTTGCAACGCAATGAGAAGAAAGATAGATTCCCCTTATATACCCTTAGACAGGAAGTGGAAAACAGGAAGTAGTAAAACCACCATCTTGGTTTGGGGAAAAGATTAGAACTAGAATAGAAAACATGCTCCTAAGAAAAGGGAAATAATGCATGCAGGGAAGAGAGGGAAGTGAACAGCATGCTGGGAAGGGGAAAAGCATGCATAAAAATGAGCCATGTGCAGGCATACGACTTTTGGCTGTGTAAGAAGGTAAGTGTTGGCAAGGAGGGTTCCCCGGGAATCCCTAATGTGTCTTAATCAATTAAATGTGCTGCTCGCGCTGAGCGCGGCAAGGATCAAGACCCGACTCTGGGTCTCCTATCCTGCCGTGCCTGCCCTGGAACTGGCGGCCGGAGAAATGGGCCGCGGCGTGTGCCGCGACCTTGAATCCGAGCCGCGGCTTTCCCCGCGGTCTGCCCATGGGCTGCTGCGTTCCCGGCATGTTGCGCCGCAGCGGCCCTAGTACGATGCCACGGCGCAACACCTTACTTTCAAGACTGTTTCTCGTTGCCATCACTTTTGTTCACACAGTGAGTGAGCTTCAGGATCTTTCTTCTAAGCCCCCATGCTTGTCTGTGCACCCTGACACAGTGGTGTTACGCACTAAGGCTGCTTAACTTTGGTAACAATATATCTGGTAGACATATTCTAGTTGCAGATTCCTTACCGATCCACCCTCCCTTCCTGTTTGTGAACTGATTTCTAGACACAGGGCTTTCCCGTTCAGGGCCTTAGCTCTGGCTCACCAATTTCTTTGTGGCTCTGTGCTTTGGCGTGGAAAGTCGTGCAAAGAAACTGACGTCACTGCGCTGAGGCGACATCTATGTACTACTCCCGACGTCATCACGGTGACTACGACGCACATGTAGTATACAGGTGTGCAAGGGTATTCCTCGAAGACAAAATTTCCGGATCCAGTCTGACGCCTGGGAGAAAATTCTAAGGTAAGGAATCTGCAACTAGGATATGTCTCTATCAGATATATTGTTACCGAAGGTAAGTAACTACCTGTGGATTCCTCAACTTATGAATTATCCTGTGCACAGGCATTCGACTCAAGTTTTCTTCCTAGCTCTTAACGTTGACGTCGCTACATTAGCACGGCTCTGCGCGTGACTCAGTCTGATGTCATCGGAGCCATAAGAAGTCCTCGCGGGTGTGCTGACGTCTGTTCCCTTTTTTCTATGCTTTCGATGCTAAAGTTTTTTTCTACCTATTCGTAGTAAACTGTTTTGAGAGAATTGTTTTGTAGCACTGCAATGTCTCCACCGGAAAAATCTGGATTTAAACCTTGTAGCGAGTGCTGAAGCCACATGTTGGTGATGGATCTGCACGAAAATTGCCTTTGGTGCCTGAACTCTGATCACAATGTGGAGGGTTGCACGTGCTGCCAGCGTTTGAACCCGAAGGCTTTGAAGGAGAGAGAGAGAGAGGTTACACTTTTTTTGTCACAAGCTAAGAAAGACCAGAGAGGTCGCAGAAGATCGAAGAGAAGAGATACTTTGTTGCATAGATCCTCGGTCTCATAAGAAGTAACGCTGACAGCACGAATCCCGAAATAGGTCTCCGTCTCCTCCGAGACGGCGTGACACTGCTTGGGAGTCAGCCCTACAGTGTCTCTTTTCAGCCTCCGAGCCCGCAGGCTTCTCCGGTGCCGAACTTGACTGAGGTCTCGGAGTCCCCAGCAAGCCCTATGGCTCATTTTTCTCCTGGATCTGCTCATGGTCAGGAGTCTGGTGTTCGAGCGACGGGTTGGCTCAGTCACCTAAAGGGGAACAAGTGTTTCCTGGCTTACCGGCTCTGGGAGTGGATCCATCATCATTCCTCAATGGTATGTTTAGCATATTTGACAATGCGATGGTCCCCTCTGGTGTAACTGCTGGTCCCACGTGTCCATTGGCATTCACACTGAGGTTGCTGGTGCCGTATAAGCAGTCCCCATTTGTGCCCTTTCTTCTAGCGACTCCTTGTGAGGGTACTGGCTTGGCGCTGATGATGTCACCACCTCTACTCCGAATGATGGCGCCAGGGGCACCGGCTGAGTCGATACCGGCGCTGGATAGATTCTGATCAGCACAGAGTGTGGATTTTCCTCCCTCTCCCCCTCCACCAGTGCTACCTTCTACTTTGAAGCTTGCGTCTTCGACTTCTGTTAATTCTCTGTAGACACTGGGTTTGGAATTCAGGCGGAGGTCGAAAAGGAGGGCCTGGAGACTTTTGGAGGAGTAAGAGTATCAAGAATAGCTATTGGAGGAAGGAGAAATTCCGAGCTTACAGGTGTTTTTCAGGGCCTAGACTCTGCTGGTGGGTTGGATACGTCCCCTGAGTGGGAGATTTTATCCCCTAGAGGTGAACTCGCGGCAAAAGCAACTACTTACCACAGGGTGATAAGGAAAGCTGCTGAATTTTTGGACTTGCACTTCCTGCATCAGAGTTGAAAACAAATATTTTGACTGAGGTTTTGCATCCATCTGCTTCTTCTTCTGAGCCTCTCCTCCCTTTCAATGATCCTCTCACAGAGCCCATATTGGAGATGTAGAGAACCAGTCACGACACCGGCGGTTTATAAAACTGTTGCTCCAGGTGATCCTCCATTCCTGTCCTAGCATCCAACACCTGAGAGCTTGGTGGTGCAAGCCTCTTGTTCTGTGAGGTCGGCTCTGGGATCATTCCCTATGACTCCATCTGATAGGGAGTCGAAATGTATGAAGTAGTCTGCTAAGAAGTGCTTCTTCTCAGGCAGCCTGGCCTTAAAATCTCTGAATGCTGCATGTGTGCTGTGGAGACATATCTATGCCTTAATGGACACAGCAAAAGCAGTTGTTCCAATATTGCCACTGGATGTGCAGGGGCACTTCAGTGTACTCTTGCAGGACAGTCAAGCAGGGGCAAAGCAGGTCATTCAATCAGGTCTGGACACTGCATACTCAGTTGCTAGGACCATGGGCACTTCTGTTGCAATTAGGAGGCATGCTTGGCTCGGAGGTTCTGGTTTCACCGCTGATGTTCAGGCTATGTTGATGGACCTTCCTTTTGATGGTAAGGGACTGTTAGGAACTAAGGCGGACTCAGCCTTGGAAAGATTCAAAGATAGCAGGGCTACTGGAAAATGTTTGGGTTTTCAGTCTTCATCTTCTGCACCCTTCAGATCTTTTTGGAGATTCAGAGGATTTTGCCGTGGGTCATCCTTTCGTGGAAGGCTACAATCCAATGTCCAGCAGCCTGCCAACTCTCTCTAAGGGTCTTATAGGGGCTGTGGGATAGTTAGGATGTGAGGAGCCCCACAGCAGCATTCCGCTTCATCCTCATACTAGGGGGGAGTCCAACCAGGAAAGCAGCCCTAGTTTTCACTCCATATACCAGATTGTTCCATACGTCGGGGGAAGGCTGTTTCATTTTCTCCACGAGTGGGAGTTAATTACATCGGCAGGGGTCTGGAATTTTTTTAATATCTACTTGTTCCTGGGACAGGTTGCTTCTTAAATCTACTTGTCCTGAAAAAAAAATAGTTGTCCCTTTGGTGCCATATAGTGCGGTGACAAATTATGGCAGCAATCTCATTATGTAAGAGCTTTGACAATACCCCCCTCTGATTATAAAGGGCTACTACTATAGTTGGGCTTTAGAATACTTGCAATTTCAATCTGCACTATAGCAATTTCTTTATTTTGCCACCTTTCTGCAGATCTACATACCGGCGCTGGAGGAAGCAGTAAGCAATAGTTCTAGGGCTTGAATGCCTTTGAGTCCGCAAGAATACTAACTTTCATGTTTTAAGGATTTTCACCAGCTCTTCTCTAATTTATCCCATAATGAGAAAGGTTGGAAATTTACTCCTCACAATGGCAGTAGTTCTTCCAGGGTTGGAGAAAAAAGTGGTTGGAGAGAAAGTGAACTTGTAAACGTTCAATAGATTTTCACATGAGCAAATCTACACATACATACATACATACTTGCTACAGCTAAAATATAGTTCACAAATATTTTGTAGGAGTACGATTTCTTGATCTACTTCTGTAAGTTCTTGTGATTTCATGAAAGACACAAATTCAGAGACATATACCATGGGTGCACTTTTGTGACCTTCTTTAAGAATTGGGTCCATAATTAGGTCTGGCGTTAACAAAGACAGTCTATTTTTATTAAACTTCTATTTTTGTCTCTGTCTTTTGGCTGGCTTTGCTGTGAGGGATCGCATTCTGCTCTTCCATAAGGAGCCTATTGGCAACCAAATTATTGTTCAATGGCAGGAACTACTTTGGCAATCAGTATCGTAACAAAACTGGAGGTGGTCGCCCTGTAAAGAACATGGAGGGGTGCTGCGGGCCTTTGTCAGGCCACTGGTGACTGTGTGTGCTTTTTGAGACCAAAAACGTTTTTTGCTTTTTGCCAATGTTTGTTACAATGGTGAGGGCCTGGCAGCTCCCACAACAATAAAGGGTTACAAAGCCATGTCAAAACAAGACACACATTGACAAAACCAAAAGACTAACAAAAAATGTTGGATCGGTTGGCTTTGCCAATGCATGTTTATTTTCATGCTTCCCGTAATCTCATTGAATATGGTTACACTGATTTTCCAGCCAGAATATATTTTTTTTAAATACCAGCATGCATCAACACATTTTAGTGAATGACGCTTCAAAGAAATAACAGCTAAAATTTCATAGTAGCAAAACTTTTTTTTCCCAACTTGCATTTTTTCTGAGCTCATGTTTACAAGCTGCTGCAAACATCTGCATCTAATCAGAGAGCATTCTGGGAGCATTATACTAAGCCTCATATTGGTAAACGTTTCAAACATGTATATACATTTTTTTTATTTTTTAACTGGAACCACTGTCGGTATGTGCAGTGTGACCATAAAATGTTTATTTACAGCGCACACCCTAAGAATGAAGTCTTTTCATGAATGAACCATAAATACAAGTTCGAACACCATTAACATATGGACACATTACTTCAACTGCAGCCAGTTCACTTCTCTGTAAACTGGCAGCCAGTGGGTTTGTGCTGCAGGGGTTTTGGCCTACTTGTCCAAAGGACAAAATAAACATGAAACCTTGTTGCCCCTGACCTCAAACAAAATGTCCTCGGCGTCGAGTAAAAAGGAATTCCACATCCCTGCATCGGATTCTTGGGTGCGGAGCGTAGTGGGACAAGGTTATGCCCTTCCATTTCGGGAGTTTCATCCCACCTTCCCTCCCCATCATTCATTTTACACAGAAAAGCATCTCCTGTTGCTTCAGCAGGAGGTGCATGCCCTTTTGTTAAAAGGTGCAGTGGAGTTGGTTCCGGAGCAGAAAAACGGTCAGGGATGTTATTCAAGGAATTTCCTGATTCCCCAGAAAGATGGTTGTTTGAGGCCTATCCTGGATCTGAGGATTTTGAATTGGTTCCTCTAACGGGAAAAGTTCAAAATGCTGACCCTAGCACAGATGCCTCTTGCATGAACAAGGAAGACTGGATGGTGTCTATCGACTTACAGGATGCTTATTTTCTTATCCCTGTTCTGAAGTCACACAGGAAGTATCTCCAGTTCATGGTAGGATCGCAACACTACCAGTTTGCGGTCCTTCCTTTTGGTCTTGCTTCCCCACATTGAGTCTTCACGAAGGTTATGGCAGTAGTTGCAACGGACCTCAGAAGGAAGGGAATATCCATATTCCCTTACCTGGACTATTGGCTGATCAAAGCCGGGTCCCCAGAGCTTGTGCTGCACCATTTGCAGTTGACACCCCAGTTGTTGTTCAACCTTGGTTTTACGGTAAATGTGCCCAAGTGTCACCTGGAGCCCTGTCAGCGCCTCCTGCTCATAGGGGCAGTACTGGACATATTGTATCGGGTCTACCGTCCTTCACAGAGGATTCAGGACATTCGGGCTATGATTGCAATGTTTCAAAAGGAAGCAGCTGTTCCAGTCTTCAAGGTTCCTCGTCTGCTTGGTCTGTTTGCTTCCTGCATTCTATTGGTCACCCATGCATGTTGGCACATGAGGGCTCTCCAGTGGAGCTTCCGCAAGCAGTGGTTTCAACACAAAGGGGATCTCAAGGAGTCAATAACTATCTCCAGAGACACTGCGGTGGATCTGCGATGATGGACTATGGATGGCTAGCTTTCTCAAGAAAGGCCGTTTTGTCTTCTAACTCCGGTGGCCATGGTCATAACGAATGCTTCCACTCTAAAGTGGGGTGCTCATCTGGGGGACCTGGAGATCAGACTTTTGGTTTCCAGTAGAACAGATGTTTCACATCAATTTGTTAGTACTGCGGGCGATGCATCTGGCTCTCTAGGCCTTCCTCACATCCTTTCGCGATCAGATACTACAAGTCTTGACAGACAACACTACCACCATGTGGTACATCAACAAGCAGGGGGGAGTAGGGTCATACCTTCTTTGCAGAGAGGCTCTGCGGCTCTGGACCTGGGCACAGGACCATCAGATTTGCATAGTAGCAAACCATCTGGCTATAGTTCTCAACGCAAGTGCGGACAGTCTCAGTCTGCACTTTTTGACCGATCACAAGTGCCGTCTCCATCCGGATGTGGTTCTTCAAGTCTTCCTGATGTTGGGAAGCTCCTCTGATAGACCTGTTAGCCACTCACGAGAACGTACACTGCCTGTCGTTCTGCAGCCTCCAGTATCCGGTGCAGGGTACATTGGGGCACGCGTTTCAGCTGTCCTGGTGCGACCAACTGCTTTACATGTTTTATCCCATACCCTTGATTTCTCAAGTTCTGAGGAAGATTCACCAAGATTGGGCCCAAGTCATATTAATAGCCCCGGATTGTCCAAGAAGGCGGTGGTATTCAGACCTCATTCAACTCTCACTGTGCCCTCCGCTCCGTCTTCCTCACAGGGTAGACCTCCTCTCGCAGTCCCAGGGACAGGTTCTACACCCCCACCTCCAGAGCCTGCACCTACATGCCTGGAGATTGAATGGGGCAATCTGAATTATTTTTCTCTCCCTCCAGAAGTGGTGCATGTTATCTTATTGGTCAGGCAATACTCCATCAAGACTGTCTATGCTGGTAGATGGGCAAAATTTGTTACTTAGTGTGGAGAGAGACAAATTGATCCCTTAAATGCTCATTTATCCAATATTTTGCTTTTTGCGCATTCCTTGGTACAGAAGGATTGTGCAGTTGCAACAGTGAAAGGCTATTCATCAGCGCTGTTGGCTTTTCTTTTGCCTTCCTTATCAGCTTTATTAAAGTCCCCTATAGTTCTTGGTTCCTTAAAGGGTTAACTAACAGGTTTCCACCCACTCCATTTGTAGTGCCTCAGTGGGATGGTTCACCGTTTGAGCCTATGCATACTTGCCTGTTGAGACTTTAAGTTTTAAAGACAGTTTATCTAACAGCCATCATGTCAGCTAGACGTGTGAGTGAGCTTCAGGCTCTTAGTGTGAAACCTCCTTTTACTACCTTTCATGCTGACAAGGTGGTGCTGAGAACCAGGGCCGCTTTCCTTCCTAAGGTAGTCACTCCCTTCCATGTGGGACAATCTATAACGCTCTTGTCCTTTTACCCTCCTCCCCATCCATCAAAGGAGGAGGAAAGACTACGTTGCTTGGATCCGAGAAGGGCCCTGAGCTTCTACATAGAAAGGACGAGAGACTTCAGAATTAATGGCCAGCTCTTCATTGGATATGTGGGCAAAATGAAGGGAAAAGCTATCCACAAGAGAACCCTTTCAAGGTGTGTCATTCTTTGCATAAAGACTTGTTATTCACTAGTGAAGAAGGTTCCCCCGAGGGCATTAGGGCCCATTCCTCCAGGGCTAAGTCTGCCACTTCGGCATTGGCTAGAGGTGTACCGGTTGCTGATATTTGTAAGGCAGCAGCTTGGGCTTCCCTCCACACTTTTGCATAGCATTATTGCTTAGACTCGTAAGTTAGGAGGGATGGCCTTTTTGCCTGTTCTGTTTTGCAGGACTTCTTGGTTTGACCCATTGAGCACCCACCTCCGAGTGCGGACTGCTTTGGGATTCTACTCATAAGATGAGGAATCCACAGGTAGTTGTATCCATCAGAAGAAAGTTACTTACCTTCGGTAACGCTTTTTCTGGTAGATATAGTAGCTACCTGTGGATTCCTCACAGTATCCCACCCACCTCCCTGTTGCATGTCTGGTCGTACCAAGAGTTCAATTATTGTCATAGATAGTATGTATATTTTGTATATACTTTTTTAATATGTTTATTTATATAAACAGGTATTGTAATTTATATATTTGCATATATATATATGTTTTGTTGGATTGGCACATGTTGTGCTTTGTGAGGTCGGTATTCACTTGTTTGCCAATTGACGTCAGACGAAGTTGCATGCGGAGCTGTGCTATTGGGTTGTCCTGGTCGACGTGAAGAGCTAGGAAGAAAAGTTCTGTAGAATGCTGGAACATTGGGAGAATTCATAAAGTGAGGAATCCACAGGTAGCTACTGTATCCACCAGAAAAAGCGTGAAAAGTAACTGTTCTTTTGGATGATTGTTTAAAGCTAACTCATTTTGACACTCTTTCTTGGTCATAAGTACGTGAAACTTTTTTGGGGAACCTTGGTCACCCCAAATATTTTGATACACCTGATGCTTTACTTGAGGGGGAGTCAGAGACTTAAAAAATAATTTTGTCATTCCTCAGTGAACAGAGATTTTCAAAACAAATGGCCAAACCCAGTGCCATTAAAAACTTGTTACTGATGGAATTCAGCCGTATCTCAGTGCCATTCACAACCGTCAGTGAGGTTTGTTTTAACCTGTTTAAAATTAAATCAATTCATTTTTATTTTTTTTAAATCTATTTTTGTTAAGTTCAAAAGCATATTATCTGAGGCATGTACAGAAACGGGTTACTGTGCATTGCATTAAAATATCATTGTCCATTGATCTTGATACTTGACGTAGAAGAGTATTATCATATATTACCATATTTTACATTACCCTGGATACATCCAATGTATTATAAACCGTGTTCACCACTCTCAATTTCTGGGCAGCCCTCTGTTAATAACTTTTGTATACACATGAACATTCATCATTACAAACCTATGTGGCACGCGAATAGACAAATTACGTATTTCGTCTTCAGTGTTCCCTCTTTTGGGTAACTCGTCCTACCGTTTCTGTGTGCAATTCAAATCGACACGGAACGGTCTTTCAGATACATGAAACTATAAGATTTCACCTTATCCTAATGCAAAATTGTACATAGACTGATTATAACTAAACCATCATGAATTAGTTGAGAGATGATTATTTATAGTGCAATGACCCTTCCGTCCATTGATTTTATCACAGTGGGCGATTTGCATTTTTGGCCTCTAATTTTGTCACTAGTGTTTCCCATGTGGCATAGCCCGTGCTCACCTGGCCCTTATCACGTAGGGATCATAATGTGTACACTTCTCCACATGCCCATTCTAATGTCAGATGACGCCAACTGGAGGCCGAGGTGCCTTCCATCTCATAACAATTAATTGTTTGTACATGATGAACACCAAATCGCAAACTTATGAATGGGTGTGTGCTTTTTCGCTCTAGGGCATATTCCCCAAAGGCAGGACTCTGGAAGGGGGGTGGATATGTAATCTGTAATATCTGAGACCTCTGCTGCTATTACTTGGCATTCCTTCTGTCAGGGGATACATTCCCATACGATATGATAGAATTGAGCCGCAGGAAGCCCACAACGAGGACATCCAGGGGTTGAGGCAGGGTACATGCGTTGGATAAGATATGGGGATAAATAGTCTGGTGGACAAAGTTAAACTGTGTGTATCGAAATCTAGGGTTGCAGGATACTCTCTTTACCTGTTGGAGATCTGGTTTGGGCGTCAGAGGCTGTGGGAGATTTAGGTTCCATCTGTGAAGTGCCGCCTCAGTTTGTGTGACTTAATTTCACTATAATGCCCTATACAGGGTGGTTATTACTTTTTCGAGCCAATATCTGTCCACAATGTGTGAAGGGCAGGGGAACTCAGAGGCTTCCTATCTCCTTGTCCCCAGGCTGTTCTGATTAAATGGCATATAGCGTGAAAGGTGATAAAGTGTCCCGGGCCCGAGGTAAGTTCCATAATAGCTTCGAATGACATTAAGATGCCATCTTCGAAGTGCTCCCCTACTGTCTCCACCCCCGCCTCTACCCAGGGAATAATGGAATGAGATTTGAGTAATTTTGTGCCACCCAGAATTGGTCCAATCGGGATTAGAGGTGAATTTGGGGAGGGGGTAGATTTTACACCCTGTATGTATCGTCGCCAGCTTGTATGTGCTGCTTTCAATCAAATCTTGTCCCCTGTTCGCTTTGGTGTGTATTCAGATAGCCATGTGTATAAGGAGGTATCTTAAAATTAAACATCTTTTATTGATTAATTACTTTTCCGGTTGTCAATGACTGGTCAAAGGTTTTGATAAAATGTCCCTGTCACCGGCTTTCGGGCCAATGCACTTTGTTCTTCTGTCCCTCTTTCGCTGTACCACGCAAACTTTCCATCTTACCTATTTTATGTGATCATAGTTTTAAACAATGTTGGCCTGCTTTGCTGTTTTTTCAACAACTGAATTCTTTAGGGATCTGTTGTAAGATCTCCAGTTAGGTCAATCGCTTTGACCTGTTGTAAGTATAGTGGGCTTTTAACGACTCCCACGTGACGGCTTTCACTTTCATTTGCTCGTTTGCTTGCCTTTCAAAAATCAATTGATGTCATTGGGAAATGCTTTACGTTTGTACCGCCTTGGGTTATGGCTGGACACCGATCCTATTACAGGGATAATTGCACGATTGCCTATATACTTCAGCGTGGGCAAACTACTTTTTTCTTTTGTCTGCGCTCCATGGCTGCCATGGCACGCTCCGAGCGCTAACTCGATCGGCGGTATCGTTTTTATATTATATGCACTCTGATTTGCTTAGTAGACGTTCTTTGCAGCAGGAATATTAACCCTCTGCGCTACATTATGATAACTCCAAGCTTCCACTTGACAAAAGTATGTTCTCTCTCCAGAAAGAACATTAACCCTCTGCGCTACTGTATGAGTACAAGCTTACATTAGACAAAAGTAAGTTCCCCTCTCCAGAAAAAACATTTAAACACCAGAGTTATTTTGCCATTTTTACATTATATGCACTCTGATCTGCTTAGTACATGTTCTTTGCAGCACACACATTCATTCTGGGACTTGTAGTTTTATTTTTATAACATGATACTAGCTGGAAACCAGCCCTTGGGGTATTTTTCATTGAGTTGTCCAGCTCCCTAGTTCGATGTGTGACTTGCTAATTTAGTTTGTTTTCGCTTTGCATTCTGGGACTTGTAGTTTTATTTTTGTAATATGATACAAGTTGTGAATACAAAGCAGAAACCTGACCAGATGAACTGCACACGTTTGAGTCTGTGAAACTTGAACTGTGTGTGCGTATATTTATAAAACTAATCTCGCGTAGAGCTTGCAGCTGATTATGCAGTACAATGGTCAATATTTTGTAGCTAATTTTCAGCTCAAGATTGAGGATCATTAACTTGTGAGGTGGCTATACTCAAGCATGTGAAAAATCATGGGCGTTTTGTTTTGACTCCGCAGACTTCAGGCAAGGGACAGTGCACCAGTAAGCATGCATTCTTGGGGTACTATTATTGATTAATTGCCCTGCGGGCTATGTTGCCTGTACCAACTACCAAGTAAATGTGTTTTGCACCTGGCTGTCTTATTTTTTTTTTTTTTTTTTTAAAGGTCCTTTTTTAAAAACAATTTCAGTAGGCCTACGAGCCCTTTAATTATATGCAGGACCACTGGAATTATGTGGCAGAAAGAACCAAAATATGCGGCAGGGTTGACCAATCAATGTGGCAGAAAAGTCCAGTTATGCATTTACAATGCCAAATGCCTCCATCTCAAGTAAATGCGCAACCTATTGCATGGCAAATGCTTGTTTATGTGCCGTAATACAACAAATGAAAAAATGAGAGTGCACTGTAATGATGTATATTGATTGAATTTATTCTGTTTTTAATGCCTAATGTAGTGCAATAATGTATAATGTATTTTATTGATATGTTCGCTTTTATTGTTCTTTGAAAAAAAAGATAATAAAATAAAGCTGATTATGATGATATATAGCATCAAAAGTCTAATGACATGACTTGAGAAGCATATCACTGCCAGATTTATTGTTTTTGTGCTGACATGAAATCAGTTAAAAGTGAGAGGAAGTAGACATGGGGAAAAATTGGGGAGACAGGTGTTGACTGCTCTCGAACGGCAGCGACATGCAGGTGTTTCATGTAGAACAGAAAGGAAAGAGGTGGTCATTTATAGCTTACTGTGACCTGCAAGTATAATATGGTGTGCTGGTTTGGTCAAACAGTAATCCTAACTATAAAAGCACAACTATGTCTATAAAATCCAGTGCAAACAGGGAAGCGATGTACAATAGTACCATATTGCAGAGACCTGAATTACTCCAGATATGCATTCACTCTGAACATTGTCTTTGTCAATAAAGCATTAAACTATTAAAATCCTGTGAGTATTTTTTCAACCTTTACCCATGCTGCAAATCAGCCTCGGAAACCAACAACAAAGGTCCCTAAATCCTAAAGACATAATGCTAAAAGATCCACCTACAGAGATGCTTAAACAAGTGAGAGACCTCACCGAAGGTCACCTTGGGAGACTTAGGGTAACATTGGTTTTGGAAATGGGGTGAGACTGGTGGGGCTACCTTTGTGCTCTTGGAAGCCTCCCTTAACCCTTAAAAAAAAAAAAAAAAAAAACTTAGTAGCGGTCACCACTAGGTAGTTATACTTTAGACCTAGTTTCTATAGAAAACACTTTTTTTTCTACTTGTCTATATCTTTGGTGCCAATTGATGAATCTTCATGAAAGTTTTCAAAAAAACACAACACTCAGTTTAGCTGCTGTCTGGAAGGTTTGGGGGTGATCCGTCAAGCGGGGGCAGAGGAAAAAGGGGGGGGGGGGGGTATGGTTCCAAAACACGTTTTCTCCATATTCACTTCAATAGGAATTTTGAACATGAATAGAAGCCGAACTGCTGGACAGAATAACACAAAACTTGGCACAAATATAGCTCTTGGTCCAGAAAGAGCCCTTTTCGTTAATTGGTGTAAATCTGTTCAGTAGTTTTTGAAATATTAAAGAAAAAACACATTTGTATATCTAGGGATGCAAATACCAAGTGAACCCTCCAGATCTCATGCTTCAACAAGGAATTGTTAGCAACCATCTTGGGACTCAACTTTAGGCAAGTCCCAGAAAAAAAGCTAAAAAATAAGAAAAGGGGCCAGGGTAGGGACAACCTGACCCCTTAGCTCTGGTGCCAGGGGGACCCCCACAGGAACGAAAAGTATTTCACCCAGCACTTGTTTAATAAAGCTCCCAGGAGCATGTTAGGGCCAGCCCCAGGCTTATTTATGCCCCGGGGACTGCCACAGGGGCTCGGGGTGGGTGGGGGAGAGAAGGGAGGTGGCACCCCTCCCTTTTCCCTGGGGACCACCACTTCTCTGGGGCTGAATTTGGCCCGTGAACCTTCACCTACCTGTGGCTGTTTAACATTGGAGGGGGCCGTGTGGCCACCCTCGTGGAGCCACTAATGGCCTTGGGGACCAGTCTCCTCCCACCCCCCCCAAGAGCTGGCTTTGATAACTCCTGCCAAGTCAGATCAAATCCTCTGCTCCAAGCGAGAGTTGTCAAACAGCCCTCGCTTGCTGGTAGCTGAGGTTTCCTCTGTTTTCCTGCCCGCAGATTACTCTCACAGACAGGGGAGCTGCTTGTTTGAATGGAGTCTCTGGGGTCGAAATCAGAAGGGAGGGTGTGCTCCGCGCCCCCTTACCCCTCCAAAAGAAGAAAACATTTTAAGGCTGGGCCCCAGGGAAAGGGGTCCCTGGGGCTGAGGTCCCCAGGGCTGAAATCAGCTGGGGGAGGGAGGGGGTGGGGTGGGCTAGTTGTGTGCTGGGGCCACTCACCCCTGTTGCTTATCCGCTCCCACTTCCTTCCATGTTTCCCCCATCCCTTCACCGAATCCCCCTCCCTGTCCCGCTACCCTCTCCCCCCCCTTCCCCATTTTCCCCTCTCTCTTTCCCCCTTCCCCACTTCCATTCCCCCCTTCCCCATTGAATTGTAGTGGGCCCCGGGGGAAGGGGCCATTAACAGATTGAGGTAGCAGTTTCTGCTGGTTAGTTACTAAGTGCTCCAGTTTGATAGACTTTTTGTGCAAAACTGGGGGCTCCTTTTGTATAAACGAGCAGATGAGCTTCTGTTCTGGCCATGATGCTCATTTTCCAGAAATAAAACCTCAACAAGAAGCACTTACAAATATAAACGTAGCAAGTGCCCCAGTTAAAGTTCCACTTCTGGAAAGGACAAATTATCCTAACTCCTGGCCTTGGCAAAGGCAAAACAAGTGTGTTTACTTTGCGATTCTTTATTGAAAAACTATCTGAAATCCATGCATCATTCATCTATTGGTGCGCAATCAGACACACTCACACCCAAACACACTCTCACACCCAGAGATACCCCCTCACACCTATTCTCATACCCTGTGGGATGGGCCCAGCGGCTAGCTCCTGCAGTGTACGCCCAAAGGGCTGCACATCGTGGGGTTGGCTAGTTGGGCGGAGGTTGGTGCGTAGGACTGGCTGCAGGCCAGGTTTGGCCATGCAGGGCTGTGGTTTCATTAACGTAATGAGAATAACTTTGCGCTTAAAAAGACAAAAAGAAATTCACTGAAAAAACAAAGGTTACAGGGACATTATAGCTAGGTTCAGCATTTACTCGCACAAAGCCAGAGCAATTCAGCAGTTAAAGTTAGTAATTTCAAGTAACTATAACTCATTCCCTCACCATGCACTATTACCCCATTAATCTTACTGGTAATACTTCATTTATATATTTTTTATAATGTTCTAGAAGTTTTCATGAGTTCTGTAGTATTTGGTGTAATTAGCAGTGCATGGTGAGGGCCCGTGTTATAGTTACCTTAGAATTGCTGAACATGCGGTTGTTTATTAGGAAAATAAGGCTTCACATCCAACACGTTTTGGCCGTAACCTTTGTCCCGGATGGAGTGTAAGAACCAGACACACTCCCAAATAGTTTGAGACATAAACAAAGGACAAAACACACCAAATTGTGTTCCATAGTGCATACAAGTACCAGCCATCTTTGAATGTAATTTCATTAGAAGCAAGAATGTATAGGCATAGACAGATGTAATAGCCCGAAAATCAACAGTAATCTCAATAATTGGAAAAAAACGGAATCCAATTAAATGAAAAAGAGCCAAAAACAAGTGTTCCAGGATGATGTTAATAAGCGTACTGGATGCACTCACAATATTTTATAAAATATATTGCATACAATATCCTGTGCCAAGTTGACAAAAAGTGTGTATTGTATGCCTGCAGAACATTAAGGCAGATTACACCCCCTGGTTGTCAAGTCTAACATTTAGAGCGGAATATCAGAAATTGCACCGTCAGGACGCCAACCGAGTAGTGTATAGAGTGATAGCATAGGAGCAAAAGTTAGCAGTTAATTCAGTGTGTCAAGGCGCACAAGAAAAAATTAATTACATCACTATGAATATATTGTCTTCATCGTTAAGTCAAATATTTGTAGATGTTTGCATGTTACACCATAAGCAAGAGTTTCAATTTAACGCCTCAAATGAAAAAATAAAGATCTCACACCACAGATGTGAAGTCCCAACAATAACGCTCAAATGGGCTTATTCAATTTGACAGTAATGTTAGAGTGCGAAGAGTAATGTAGGGTGAAACAAACATGCCTGGCAGGGTACTCTGAAAATCAAATAGTATTTATACCTGTGTGCAAAAGTGAGAAATAAATAGAAAGAAAATGTCAGTAAAATATTCACATATGAATTAAAAACCAATGATTACCAAAAGAGACTAAACGTAACATGCCTCCCCTTCCCGGAAAAAATAAAATTTGTCACTCCCAAGCCTCCGCACTCCGGGTTTGCGGAGGTATATCCACAGTTGCAGTAAAATCTATTTAGTTATGGAGGAACCGAGGCAGCAGCCGGGGGTAGACGCGATGGAGGCCTCCACGTGCGTCTGAAACTTTGATTGGGGTTTTCCTCACTTCCTGGTGTTGTGTTCCCCATGACAGGTGCCCCCGCTACACTTTTTTGTATTGCTACTCCCCGCAGCGAGCACATTGCACGGGCTAGTCTGAACACTGCTTCATCCGGACGAGGTTCTGGATTTTCGTCCGGCAGCACTAGAGGTGTGCTGGGAGAGACGCCTTTAAAACAAGAGAGAGAGACAAGTGGGAAGCAATGGATTTGTTGTACGTAATGCAGGCCCCCTCCCTTCTGCCTTGATCTGCAGCGTCCTGATCTAGCCTGTTTTTTTATAGGACTCAGGAAGTAAAGAGATGCGAGGTGAGGTGCTGTATCTACTAAATACGATATTTCTGTGAACTGTAAGGTGTTGGTGGATACTTTACGTGCGTATACAGGATTCGAGCCACGTTAATTTTAATTGGCATGTATGGCCAGGCCTTCTTGAAATTAGTGAGCGCTTATCTCACAAAATACTTTTCGACTGCTCACATGGAGTGCTAAATTTTGGCTAATGAGATTTGGCGAATTCTGACACGTATCACCTAGCAATTGTAGGATAATTATGGCCCCCAAAAACAGCAGAAACTCTGGCGAGAAAGTGGAGGCGGCCCGATGGTCGCGAGCTAAGAGACTTAACGGGGAAATTATCGCTGGAAGCAGACGTCCAGCCTCGGCCTTGGGGAGAACGAGTGGAAAACGTCAGCAGGGGCAATAAAGAATTCTAAGAGCAGCATTCCCCGGGCATCTTCCCTAGTAGAGGATAAGTCACAAACTATGATTACGGGCTTTTGGAAAGAGGGCCCACAAGAAAACAAACCCGAGCATATCGCGCCCCTTCAAGGCAATACTCAAACAACACTAAACGGGGAATCTGGGGTGGACAGCAGGGAGGGGATGCATTTTGATGGTGCAAGTAAGGGAAAGGACTCTCTCTTAACATGGCTGCAAGCTCCCGAAAACTCAAGAGGCCAAGCTGCTTGAGGGCGAAAAGGATCACCTGGAGTCATCAAAATATAAGGAAATACATACACCCCTCGGGGAAAACATGCAACCAGACTTTGTTGAGCAAGAAATGGATAATCCCCTTCAAGTCAGCCAGGGAGAAGCTACAAGCCTGGTGATGCAGGGGGCCCAAGGCCTATGGTCCAAACATGTGAGACTGGAGTTGATGAAATTGGGACGAAAAAGAAAAGGCCTGACTGGCCTAAAGAAGGAGGCAATACATTTTACTCTTTGACGGAAGATTCAGACTCCTCCAACAGTGACCAAAGTCTGAGTGAAACTGGAGCCAGTTTATCCTCTGAATCAGGGAGCTTTTCGTCACTAGCGGGCTCCACAGTGCGACGAGAAAGTAAGGGGCGGGCTCTTATTAGAGACCGTGCGGGACTGTCTGGCCAGAGCAGAAAGACACTTAAATGGGACTACTCAGGAACTAATCTGATGAGTACGGCGGAAGGGCATATCCCCGAGGTTCGGGCCAAGGTAGAGCAGGCTGAGGAGAGGGCAGGTGTATCGGTACGTAGTCCGGTCCTTAGTAGTGGCACCAGGAACACAGACTCAGAAATACTACAGTCTATATACGATTCAATTAAAGAGTTGCAGACTGAGGACTTGGAAGTCTGAAGGGAATATTGGCTAAGAAAGTTTGGGGCTTCTTGAGGGAGAAAAGTCGGGCAGTCTGGGTGGGGTGGCGGTCCGTACCTGAGTGCCACCTACATTCGGGCCAACGCTGGTCTGATTTCCTCTAAGGGGGGTGGGGGGAGGGACCATCAGGGTAGGGTGGTGGTGGGAGGAGGGTGAGGGGGGTTAAGCAGGGGGGTGAGGGTGGAATGGGGGGATGGGGCAGTCGAGGAAGGGAGGGGAAGATGGGGGTGGGGGTGGGCGAGGGAGAGTGGGGACAAGTTGCCACTGGGAGGTGTAAAAGAAAAAACTTGGTACCCTAAGAAATGCTGAACATTGATAATGGTCATTTAGCCATGCAAAAACAACTGGAGCTATTTATATGTCAGTAATTTAGATAGCATCTATAAATATCTGTGGACTAAATAATCCTCGTAAGAGGAAGAAAACTGTTGGTGACCTGAGGATGTTAAAGGCGGACATTTATTGTTTGCAAGAAACACACATAGAAAAGACAGATAGCAATCTGTTGACGATGCTGGGCTTGCGTCTATTAGGGTGTACTGAGCAAATGTCTAAAACAAAGGGGCTTGCTATCCTGACAAATAATACTAATTGTGTTGTTACTCGTAAGAAAGTGGATAAAATTGGGAGATGGGCACTGATCGAATGCTTACTGGGTAAGGTTAGATTTACGCTATGTTCACTATATGGCTCAGTGGACGACGACCCCTCCTTATTTGACTTTATATCTACAGAATTAGCAGTATGGCCAGCTCTGTATATCATATGTGCTGATCTGAATTTTAATGGGCCATGGGATGGAGCACAGAACTTAAGAGATATCAGGAAGGAAAGATACCCGGGACGGAAGCCTAGAGTTTTTCAGGCCATTAAGAATATGCAAAGGGAAATCGGATTGTTAGATGTATGGCCAACTCTGGAGGGATCAAACCCGGGTTATACTTATTTCTCTGCGCCTCACAGGAAACTTGCACAACTAGATTACTTTCTTGTTCCACCTATATTTTTAGACTGATTAGGAATTAAGCTATACCCTCGTTTTATGGCAGATCATAATCCATTAGTACTGGAGATAAAGATAAAAGATTTAGGAAGCGCTGGACATTTGAGAGAGCTTTGCTGAGTGACTCCATGTATATACAGCATATGAACATTCGGTTGAAGGAATTTCTGGAGTTTAATATGGGAACGGCCCCAATAGAGATCGCGTGGAACACATTAAAGGCAGTTATAAGGAGGGAATCCCTCGGATTCAGTATAAGGCGCCAAAAACAAGCTGCAGTCCAGGCACAAGCACTCATGGGGGAACTGCAGGTAGGAGAAGAACGGCTGAGTAGGGCAATTTAGAACGACGTCGGGATCAAAGATGCTTTGCATCAGGTATCGATAGCCAAAATGCTATTAGAAAAATATTCAATGGAAAGAATAGCTGACCAATTCTTAACAAGGCGAATGGAATGCCAAGAATTTAGTGAGAAAGTAGGGCATATTTTAGCAGCGCAGACCCGCCAAAGGGTCTCCTCAGGCTCAGTCTTAAAAGTACGGAACAGGGCAGGGTTGATAGTCACCGGGCCCAACGCCATCAGGGAAGGTTTCTGTGAGTATTATACTGAATTATATAGAGCTGCAGATATTGGTCAGGAGTACACTGATAGTTGCTGGCTGAGGATGATTTCGGGTGGTCGGATCACAGCAGAGGATCAAACAGCATTGGGGCAGGAGGTCAGATCGGAAGAATTGGCAGACGCTCTTGAAACCCTTCCGAATGAGAAGGCTGTAGGGCCGGATGGTATTCCCTTAGAGCTATATAAATGTTTTAAGAAAGCAATCTTGCCAGTGTTGCTGAAACTGGTGATTCATGTACAGCAAGGGGGTAACCCTCCGCCGTCCTGGGGGTCAGCCAATATTGTAGTGTTTCCAAAGAAAGGCAGGGACCCGCTTAGCCTAAGTTCGTACCGGCCAATCGCCCTTACAAATAGTGATGCGAAAGTTTATGCCAAAATATTTGCGACCCAGCTGTCTGTCTGCATCAATAAGCTGGTTAGTTATAATCAACATGGTTTTGTCCCCGGTAGGGACACAACTGATCATATTAGAAGGGTGATAACATTGTTTGACGCTACGCATATAGCGACAGAGCCTGAGGCTATGATTCTGTTGGACGCTGAGAAAGCGTTTGATAGAATCAATTGGGAGTATCTGTGGGACAACTTGCTGGCATTTGGTCTGGGGGGAAGATTTATTACAGCTGTTAAAGCCCTATATAAAAGGCCAAGTGCTAGAATAAAGATTGGTAGTGATTATTTGGATGTTTTCAGGATTGAGTGGGGTACACGGCAAAGATTTCCATGTTCACCCCTACTATTTGCATTATATTTAGATCCTTTTCTGCGTTTTTTGGAAAATAATGTTAATGTTCAGCCAGTCGTGCGCCACGGATGAGGAACCAACATTTTGGCTTACGCTGATGATGTTGCAGTTATTACCGCCAATCCGGATTTAGCCCTTAAAGAAATTGAGGGGGCTGCAGAAAGCTTTGGGGCTGTTTCCGGTTATCTCCTTAATAAAGATAAGACTCCGATAGTTCTGAATGAATATTGTTGTTCATCAGATGCAGGGAAGGTAGTGCATGGGGTCTATCTAGGTATCGATATTCGACCTCAGGTAGAACAGATTGTCCGGAGTAACCTGCAGCCTATTATTATAGATAATGCTAGGCATAACTTTGATAGATAGAATAACTTACACCTGACAATTATGGGGCGGTGTAATATGATAAAGATGCTATTCCTCCCTTAGGTGCTATATCTGTTTCGTGCTATTCTACTAGAATTTGAGAAAAGCTGGTTTAGAAGGTTGGATCAACTTATAATGCGGTTTGTTTGGTCGTATGGTAAGATACGCAGAGCTAGTAAATATATGACACTATCAAGGGAAAAGGGTGGATGGTCTCTTCCTAATTTTAAATTGTACCAGATGTCAGCTGCAATGCAGTATATGCAACCGTTGTTCAAAAACAGTGGGTTGATAAATGACTGGTAGTACGTTCCAAATATTAATGAGGTATTAATCGGCCCAGCTGCAAATGGAGCATTTCTCACACCCCTCGAGCCCAGTTATTTTAAGAAGGTTCGGTTTAAAGTTCTAAATGCAGCTTTCAAAAATTGGGCTCCTTGGCGAAAGAAATTCGGGCTCCGAAGATATAACTATTATACTCTGATTAAGAATAATACCTTTCTTCCTCAGATTTTTAGAGATAATATCATGGCAAGGTGGCTCCAACAGGGGATACAAAGATTAGGTGATTTTATGGAGGGCTCTACAATCGCCACATTTGAGAATCTTCACGGGAAATTTGATTAGCCCAAAAGGGCTTTTTAAAATATTCACAAGTAAGGGACTTTATTTCTCGGAAAACTGGCGGGCAGCAGGATTTGCAAAGAACCCTTTGTTAGACATGACGATCTCCTGTGATAGGATATACGGTCAATGTATGCTAGATTGACTGACGATTTACCTGAGGATTTGGTGAAACATAGTAAAAAGTGGGGTGATAAGCTAAAAGTGAAAGAGGAGTTTTTTTTTTTTTTTTTAGTCTCTTGAGTTAGGGCGGACCTCCCTGATATCAGCATCTCTTCAGGCACAACATTACAAAACAATCTTCGATCTGTATATAAAGCCTGGGAAATTAGTGCAATGGGGCCGGGTCGAGGGGGTGCACTGCCCAAAATGTCAGCTATATGGTGCGAACGCAATCCATATGTTTGTCACCTGTACCATACTGGCGGATCTGCACGATAGAGTGGTGCAGTTTATTAAAGAGGTTGCCAAATTTGAAATAAAATGAACACCTGGGGTGGTGATACTTGGGGTCCCAGAGGTCAGGGACCCATCTGTTTCTAAGTTCATCTTCATCGTTATGGCAGTATATCGATTGTGTATTTCTTCCGCGTAGTTGGATCAACAACCCTCGACATATCAAAAATGGCTAAATCGCCTTCTGACAATATACCAGTTGGAACAAGCATTGTTTGATGGTAAAGGGAAGAGAGGGAGACGAAAAGGGCAGGACATATGGGGGGCATTAAGTGACTGGTTAGTCAATAGGAAATTATTGGTATTGCATGGTAATTATTAAGCACATTATAAGGCTCATGCTAACAGTCTTTACATTGTGATATATTATGATTGTTCATATTGATGGAATATATCTATTTGTTTTTTGGATACTGAGAATATATATATATTTTTTTTTAACTATATAGTTATGATTCACGAGAAATAAATAAAATTCACTAATAGTACAAGGAAGTTAAACAATACAAATCACAAAGCAAACATGATTCAGCATACATGTAAATCAAATATTTACAGTAGGAGGATTTAAACAAAGATAAAGTGTTTATTTGTACGTTGTTATAGAGTACTTTAAAATCACAGGATTTTTTTTCTGTGGATGAAACAGGCCAGGACTAAAAAAGAAAAAACATGGTTCACATCCTGTTTTATAGCTTCCCAAGAATAACATGGATGACTGGAAAAGTCATCCTTCTTAATCTACACATTATCTTCAAATGGAACCTAATTACATCAGAATTTCATATAAAACTATATGTACAAGAAGACATTAAGTTGACCTTAAAATAAAATTGTATCTCACCACATCTTGAGGACATGTAGCCTAGCTGCAGTCTTCTTATTTCTGAACAATGTTCGAAATCACGCTGGAAGCTTCAATTTATAATGTGCTTTTTTTGAAGAAAAACTGTAAAGCGTTGCCAGATACACACTATAACACATTGTCACTACTTAAAGCCATCTGTTGTAAACAGTAAAGATAAATAGTCCCAAAAGTTTGCCTTTTTATTATCCCTTTCAAACTTCTGTCAGAATACTTTTTTCAGTGTTTTTTTTGGAGCTTCTAAATCAGGGGTCTCCACCCTTTTCTATATAAGAGCTACATGTGCTCAATGAAAATCATCCCGAGCTACTTCTATTTGTGTTGTAATAGTGACTGCATCAGTCACGATTACATTAGTGGCCACAGCATCCAAGATTACCAGCAGTAATCGCTTCAGTGCATTGGGGAGGGTTACCGATTCTAATGTCAAAAATGCTTTGTCAATTTGAAATGCCTCTACATGGATAATACATAACAATCACAGCTGAAATGCCCTTGGCACCAAGATGATATGAGCCAAGAGCCTCTGAGGGCCTCAAAATTCATAACTCAAAATCAGCTTTAAATATGTTTTTAAAATGCAACCATCGTTGTCCAAACATCAGTATGCATTCTGGAAAGACACAAGTTTTCATCTTGTATACACACTTTTACAATTTAATTTACATATATTATTTCATCCAGTCAAAATCTTCTAATTTAATACCCAATGCTTCACACAGAAGCAATACTTGCAGGTAGATGGAGAGCTACCCTGTGAAGTTTCTTGTAAATAATTGATAGAAATATTGAATTATTTGGCAAGAAGCTCAAAAACCTATTCCTATTATGCCCAAATCAAGACAGATCATTTCAATTGAGCTGGAAGAGCTTATGCCAAAATATCGCTTTCATAGGGCAGATAGATTTTTAGAAATATAAATAAACTAGGAAAGCCACCTTCATTGCCATACAGTGTAACAGGAACAACACCAGCGATGTACACCTTTAAATGTGAATGAACTTCTCCTCTGTGCGTTAACAAATCGTAAAAGGCCAATTCCAATAGACTTCGATTGGGCAAACTGGGAGGAATTATGTGAAGCCCATGACAAACTATTTGAGATGCTTACATCTAGATGTTTGTTTTTACCACCTCTAATCTTTTCCCATTTAAAAACCAGGATCTAGGAGACCTAATACTTCTGGCATCCATTATCATAAATTAGATTTTCCTTTTGTTAACTAAGATTTTGTGCAAGAGAAAAATAATCTAAAATATCAAGTGGCTTTTGTAAACTAGTTGGGTTAATTGACAATAGTACTAAATCTCTGCATACAAAAGGGTGGCAACCTCCTTGGATCAAAACGTACAATGATCAGTAATCTCATGTTTTAAAAAGATAGGAAAATTGGACAAAGGAGCCAAAATACAACCTTGTTAAGGCCATTGTCAACAGGAAGTTTATCAGAATCTTCATTTCCAAATCCCAAAAGAACTCCTATCCAATTATTGGAATGTAGAGATATCAATGGATGCAGCTATTCAGTTCAAAGTACTTTACTCGCTTGCTGTTACCATCAAAGCATAGAATAAAAACATCTAGAAATAACATAATAAATAAATCATTTACAAATGTAAAACGAGCAATCTTGAAAATTTTATTTTCAGTGCATTTTCTGTCTCTTAAGCTTCACAGCGAGTAGCCATAGAATAATACTGGATACCAAATAATGCAGGCACTACAACTGGTTAACAATAACATATCATAGCACAACCAAAAAAACTGCAAAATTGATAAAATACAAATTATCAGAAGTTCAACAGAACCCTATCAATCCATAGTTTGATAGTCAATATGACATTGCATAATCCAAAGGTGCAAAAAAATGTGTAAAGTTCAGAGTGTTTGAAAATTAGTTAAAACCTAGTCATACAATGTTCAAAACAATTGTCGGCTGTCAGCAAATTTGGTTAGTTACAAACTTTCAGTTTAATTCCCAAAGGTACGGTTCAGCGAGAAGCTACCATATACGGTGTTATGCTAAAATGGCTAAGCATTTTGTATCACCAACTCATGGATGTGGTAAGGTACCAAATTATGCACGATTGTACCAGATATTTAATAGGAATTGGTTAAACAGGAATGCAGTTGGGCCTCAAGCGTCACTTTTTACAATTCTCTGAGTGGCTAATTAGCGAGTAACCCCCAGATTCAGGCATACAGGATGTATTGATTTGTGGCGAGAGCCGTAATACGCTGGTCAGAACAGAACATGTTCCTCATTGACCAGACCGCAAATTGGGCAGGTATTAGAAGTCTGATCTTTTTTCCATTTACTTCTAAATGCTTCCAAGGGTAAACTGCCTGGGCGAAAGCGTACATATAGACTTTTTGCGAGGGATTGTGTGATGGTATCCAGAAACATCTGGAAACGCGGGTTTGACTTAGTCAAGGAACTGTTTGGTCAAATGCCAAGGGGTTCCCCTCGCAGCTTGCTGATCGTGGACATAGGCTCAGTAGCTTCCTTATACTCTTTTAACTCAGGTGTTGGTTAAATGCGTATTTAGTACATTAATTGATTCAGTTGTGCCAAATCTGGGAGTCGGTCGATGCCCAGAGCTAGAAAACCAAAGGGATAAGGGGAGTGCTGACCGGAACCGAGATAAGTTATGATATGAAATTGTTCTTGGCTGCAGTCAACTTCTGAGTGTCAGCGTAACCCCAAATTTCTGCTCCAAACAGTGCTGCACTTTGAGCCTTGGCGCAATATACTTCGAGCTGCTGATATTTAACGGAATGGGTCATTTACTAATTGAAGTATAGCTTTTGATCAAAGTACTGTTAACTGGGAGCTTTTGTTATGTTTTGAGCTTGTCAGATAATTTAACTCCCAAATAATCAAAACAAAAACCCTTTCAAGAGATTCATTAGCAGCTTTTACAGTGCAGTTGCTAACTACACCTTTCCCGAAGATCATATATTTTGTTTTAGTTGTATTCGGTTCTAAGCCCCCTTGCTACTCAGAATGCCACAAATGTATCAATCAAATTTTGAAGATCCAATGGAGTCTTTGAGAGATGGTGTAAGTCATCTGCAAAAAAAAAGGTATATGGATCTTTTTGCCATTTAACACATAAGAATTGTTCTTGCAGGCCATGTGTTCCTCCACCACATCATTAATATACAGAGTAAAGAAAGTGGGGGCCAAGGACACACCCATGACGGACATTGCGGAGGATGGGAATGTGGTTAGTCTATTCACCCCTGCTGCCCCACCGCTCCTGAGCTTAATTTTTATCATGTAGCCTGGCAATAAGGTTAATCAGGTTACAGCCCCCCAATTCCTGTTGGCATGCTCCAAAGATTCTCACTGGAAATAAGATCAAACGCTGCTTGCAGGTTCAGGAAGGCTGTAGCTATGTAGATATGTATATAATCTTTGGTTTCTGAGCAGTGCATATTTCCAATTTAGGAAAGCAAATCCAAAAACGTGGTTGGAGTTGCAGCAATTCTTTGGGGAGGGGGGGGGGATAACCAGTCCCAGACATTTATGCCAAGGAATGGAATGATCAACAGTGTCAAACTCTGCTGAGATTGACAAACGGCCCGCAAACCTTAATTTTATGCAGCTGTACATACTTTTCACCAGTCATATATAAACATATGATATTATCCATGGTAGAACTTGATTTCTGGAAATCTGACTGCTTTCTAGGCAATAGCTGAGCAGATTTCACTCAAGAGTCTAATTGATTTAGCAGACATTTAGTGAAAACCTTCACAGTTACATATAAAAGTGCAGTAGGTGATAATTTATTGGAAGAGTACATCCCCATCCCTGCCTTTTTTATTTTTATATAAAGGTGAATTATGTTACTACCTTGCCAGGAGCTTAAAACAAAAACAGTGGCTTCAGAGTACCTGCCAATAAACCAGGAGCTAATTTAACAAAGCAGGTAGGTATACAGTCAGATTCCTGCGCACGACTATTATTTAAATTAAAAATGGCATGGACAATTTCATTGAAAATCTATGTAATATAAAATATAATACAATAATATATTTAAGAAAATAAATATATAACACACACATGTAGGACCCTGCAGTCACTGCATAATTTCTCTACATTTGTTTTTACAGTTATGACGCCTATAGTCTCCTGTAATAACAAAATGATGTAGCTGCTCAACTGCATTACTTTACTACACCGAAAGGGAGAACTAGATTTTCCTCCTTCTGATCTGTTTCCTAAAAATGAAAAGTAACCAGCAAAGGAGTATTGTGGAACTGGATCTAGTGTGTGCTCATAAAATTTCCTAGGAGCACATACTAGATTCACCTCTACCAATGACCCAAGAGAAAAGCACTCTCTCACACCGGGAGCCCATTCACCACTTGAATGTTGTGGCTGACCTAGGCTTGTTGCGTAGGCTCTCATTATCCTAATGAGACTACTGGATTTTTGGGCGGCAAGATCGTTCGCAGTGTGGGGGACTAAGTCTGACCCACGGTGAAGGACCCTTGTCACCCCAAATCCGGGTTATGCTTCCGGCTAACTAGCAGTGCCTCATCTCTCCCAAAGGGAAGAGACAATTGGGCAGCCGAGCATATGACATATTAGTGTTCCCAGGGAAGTCGTGGTCACTCAGGTCACAACCAGTTCTCTCGTACAAAGTGCAGTCTCATATATAAATGACAAAGGCAGTTTGAGTTTTAAAGATTGATTTAATAAAACAACTGCATTTTAGATAACAAGGCGTGAGATGCAATAACCAGAACCATACAACACAGTAGGATTGAAATAGTAACGAGGAGAGTGAAACATAGGAATAAGGCTATCATATTGCAACTAAATTATGTTCTCTAAGTTATATTTTGAGCACAGCATGTGAAGCTCTAAGCCTGCCTTTCAGGTTCCCCTGGGAGGACATCAACCCTCATACCTGAGCAAAAGCCTGTGATCTAGATCAGCATCTGCAACAGGGCAGTCAACATCTAGTTGTGGGTTCCTGGTCGGAATCTCCCTCTTACGTGTACCCGGACTAAAAAGTGTTTTTATAACTAACACGCCAGTGTTCTAAGAAACGTCCCTACGTAAGGATGTGTACTTTCTACGAACCATAAAGACTAAACTTCTACCACGTCTATCGGCAATGTACCAGACTGTATCCTTGACTGAAGCACAGACCGAGCAAGAATGTATTGTTTGAGAACACAGCGCTGAAGTAAGCTAAACAGTGTGATAGAAGGAAATAAAAACAAGACAGTGAAACTGGTTATTGTAAAATAACAGTGCGAGGCTAAATAAAATGCATCTAGGGCAAAGTGCACAGAGGCCTAATACGTTAAACAAACGTGCAGAATGCTACATTAAAAATGGCTACACTACAGGCTGGTGTGTGAGGCTGTGCTTTATACATATTTTTTCATTTCCCCGGGGTTTGTCTGTCTCTGAGACTAAACATGGAGAAGAGAGCATTTCTTTGTGAGGCCCTCTATCCAGTCCTTTCTAGTTTTGGTGCTGTACGGTATATTTAGGAAGGACACAAACTATGATAGTCCCTGTCTTTCTTTCCTTAGGCCCACTTCATCCGTTTCTGGGCGTGGGACCAGTGAGAGTGAGTGAGTGATATATAATCTTCCCCCATCCCACCCCACAAACTGGCAGTTGCCAGCAGGTAGTTAAAGACCTACGTTCTTGTGATTTGATTAAATGCTTTCTGTACTTTCTGAGATATTAGTGTTTAAAAAAATAGAGATATCTAGGGACTTTCATGACTTTGATCCTCTGTGGGTTCAAATGTACCCTTGCTGATATTTGATTTGCTGCCAACACTTTAACAAGCGAATGCTGGCAACCATTTTGGGACTCTGCTTCAGCCGCCCGAAAAAAAAAAAAAAAAAAAAAGGCCAAAGCAGGAATACCTTGACCCCCCTAACCTTGGTGTTGAGGTCCCCCAGACTTAAAAACTTTTTTGTTTTTTTATAATGGAAAAATCAGGTCCGGGGTGCTATTGGAGGTGGATAAAACAAGGAGGGCACACAGTTCTCCTCCTCCGAATGGCTTACCGGACCCACCTACCTCGGACAAAGTTGTGGGCCCATAAGTACACCCCACAGGACCGCCACCTCCACCGGGCAAATGATGATTGAGTAATATGGGATTACCCGCATGCCCCCCACTCCCTCTTGTGGAGCCGTAGATGGCCCCGGGGACCACCACCCCCAGACCTGGCTCCTGCTGCCTTCTGAGATGCCCACCACCAGGACATAGTTGTTTGCTTTTGCTTGGTGGGAGATGTTTCCGCCAAAGCAGAGGCAAACCTAACTCAGCGTTCTGCAGCTGGGAGCTGTCAAACAGCTCCTGCATGCAGAAAGCTGAATTTTCATCTGTTTCCCTGCAGGAAATATGCGTGGGAAACAGATGAAAAGATTGCTCCTGCAATCAGGTAGCTGCTATTTAAAGCAGCTCTCTGCTTGAGGGAGAAATGTATGCGCCCTGCAGGACGTCGGGGAGCCGGCTAGAACCACCAGGCTTTGAGGCTCATCCCTCAGTCCTGTCACTTTTTCTCTTTCTTCCATCCCATTACGGGATATGAAAGAGAACTTGAGAGAGCGAGAGCTTGAGAGAGAGCGAGAGCTTGAGAGAGAGCGAGAGCTTGAGAGAGAGCGAGAGCTTGAGTGAGAGCGAGAGCTTGAGAGAGAGAGAGAGAGAGCTACAGACAGAGAGAGTGAGAGAGCTACAGAGTGAGAGAGCTACAGAGGGGTAGAGAGAGAGCCAGAGAGGGGGAGAGCTAGAGAGATTGAGAGATTTTGAGATTGATATGGTCTGGAAATATCTTATTCTAGGTATGTCATTCATCAAAACTTTAAAAAAAATAAAATAAAAAAAACTCTCTTACTCTCTTTATTTCTCTCTTTCAATTTCTTTCTCTAATTCTCTCACAATCTCTAATTTTCTCTCTCTTCCATCCCATAATGGGTGGTTAGAGGGTTGACCACAGGGACTTGCAACAAGCAAAACTTTTGCGTAGCGTGGGGTTGGGTTGTTATATTGGGTTGGTCGCAGTACCTGCCGTGGGGTTGAGTGGTTAATAGGGGCCCTATGGTTACTATAACTTGCGCCCTCGCCGTGCACGGCTAATTACCCTACAAATTACAGCAGTCGTGCCATTTTTGATAACATCATTGACAATATCAGTGCATTATTTGCACTAAAAGAATTTATGCAAAAAACTGCTTGGTGAGGGCACGAGTTATAGTTACTTGAGATAACTCTAACAGGTGCATTTTTATGGTTTTGTTTACGTTTAAAGCGTAAGCCTAACTATAACGTCCCTGTAACCTTTGCTTTGTAAGTGGAAAAAAAAATGTGTGTGTATATTTGTTTATATCAGCACTTGATGTAAATGGCTGAGCTATGTTTAGTTGGGTTAACTTTCTCGGTGTACCTTCTGGAAAACGTACTTGGTAGAAGTTCATGAGGTGGTTTGTGCTACATTGTCTGGCACACTCCAATTCCAGTCTTTCAGTTGGCACTGTTTTTTTTTTATTTTTATTTTTTATAAAGGAAGCCAGACACCCACCCTACCCCACCCCACCCCATGGGTAGATTAGGAATAAAATTGCCCAGACCCCACAGAAAGACTGCTTTTCTCGGGGTGAGGATGAGGCCACTCCCCACTTTCCTCCACCCCCACCCAAGAACAATAAATATGGCATTCTCTGGTGTTTTGTTTGTGGGGGGGGGGCTTTCTTCTTCCATCCTACCTTCCCCACGGAGATAGAGTGAGGGTAATCACCTTTTATATGCCCACAGGAGAGAGAGAGAGCAGAAAGTCTGTTGTGCTTAGGGTGGGAAGCACAGTGCCATGTCCAAGGGAATGGTCCCACCAGCAATGAATGAACCCTGGTGTCCAGTGAAGTGGATCCCTGCTAGCTGATCGTGTACCCAGAGCAATCCCCTAGGAGAGATTCACTAGGAAGAGAGAATGTAGGAAAGGAGCAATTCCACAAAACTCCTCCAAACATACCATCTCGCTTCTGTGTACTCAGTTGAGAACATTGGAGGCTTCTACAGAGAGAAAGATAGGCCTTCCTCGACAAAGGAGCTGTTGAACTTGTGTCCCCTCATCAACGTGGTCAAGATGTCTACTACTACTCCTTTCTGTGCCCTAGAAATGTTGAAAGTCTGTGGACTGACCTAAATCTGAAGCCTTTGAAGCAGTAGATCAAGTCAGAGCACTTTCACGTGACCACCCTGCAAGATGATACCCTTCTGCTCTGCATGCGGGCTGCATTGTAACCTTGACCTCAAGGACACCTACTTCCACATTCCCATCCATCTGACACATTACTTCTACCTCTGCTTTGTGGTAAATGACCAACTCTACCAATTCTAAGTTCTACCCTTTGGGTCACTGGAGCCCCAAGGGTGCTTATCAGATGTCTACTGATAGTAGCTTCACTCCTGCAGAAACCCCATTCACATTTTTCCTTACCTAGAAGATTGGTAAAGAGCTGTAGCAAAGAGCAGTGCACATCACATACTTGGATGGCAGTATGTCTCTTTAGGAGAAAAGGGCTAACTGACAGATAGGGGCTTCTAGCTGCAGATTCCTTACCTTTAGAACTTACAGGCGTCTGCTTGGAATCTAGAACTTTTGCTGAGCTATCGTTTAGATAGGTGTTGCATTGTCAGGGTCGTTGGAACAGTCTGTAACATCACGGTTGCCTATAAAGGCACCATCCAGGTACGTGTACACCAGTTCCTTTCCTTCTGTGCCGATTAGACACAGATCTGGAATAGAGCTACTCTGTCTTTTTTGACAGGCCTTTTTTTAAACCTTTTTGTCAAGACTTTGCATCTGTGCGAAGATGACCTTGAGAAAGACCGGATTCCAGTCTTGTGGCACTTGCCATCGTGCCATGTCAGTGACGGATCCACACCAGGTATGTCTATGGTGTCTCGGGCGTGACCATGATTCCAAGTCGTGCTCAGACTGCCAGGCAATGGCTCCGAAAGCTTTAAGGGAGCGCTCCCTGAAGCTATTGGGGGCCCAGCAGTTGACATCGTTGGCGCAACTCCCAGTCAAGCAGACGGTCACGGGACCGCTCCAGGTGCCGGAAGCCCTCTTCGTCCCACTCTAGGTCCTCCAGGCACTCAGGGAAGAGGCACAAGAAGTCCAAGCGGGCTTCGACTTAGCCTTGCCTGTCGGCCGACGAGGTCATTCGAGAATGTTGATGTTCCCGGCACGGTTCAGCGAACTGATGCCGGGCCCGACCCCACGCCTTCCTCCCTTTCCGGAAGCCAGAGCAACTGCTGCTCAACTTAGAGTTTTATGAGGCCATGCGCCTTGTGTTTGAGCGGGATGACCCCTGGAGTGTGCTCTGGCCCCGCAGGGTCGGCAGAAGCCCTATCAGGTTCCACACCGGTGGCTTCAGCCTAGGCTTCGATGGGGCCTCATGGATCCGATTCCGGAATGGCATCAGCATCCTGCAGTCGTCCTTCTACAGCTCCCCTCCCAATGACGCTACTGGCGCCCACCTGTGGCGTAAGCCCCATTCTGATCACCGACAATCTGGAGCCGTAACGGTGTTGCACCACGCTGATTTCGGCACTAACGTTGCTCACATGTACCAAATCTGTCTGAGCATTTTCTTGAACAGCCAGGCACTAGTGAAGAATAGGAGGGGGTCTTTGAACCCTCTAGAAAGCCACTTGGAGCCTTTGGACTGGTTTGAGGAACTAGTAGAGGGCAGTGGACTGGATACCTTTCCAGATACTGGGATGCTGTCTCCTACGGTGGCTATGGAAGAGGGTGCATCGTACGCAATGATGGTGCTTAGAGCAGAGGGGGTCCTGGACCTAGATCTGCCTACAGTGCCGGTCAGGGACATCTTCATCAGAACTGATGTTGCCCTTCAATTAAGGCCTCACTGATGTCCTGCTGGGGATGTGGTCAAAACCCAGCACAGGGGCTCCTGTAAACAGGACAGTTGGCTGCTGCCATCGCCTGGCTCTGGGTGACCCTAGTTTCCTCACCCTACCCCAGAGAGCTTGGTAGTCGAAGCTTCTAAATCCCATGATGCCTTCCCTTGTGCACCACCAGTTAAAGAATCCCAGGGGGTGTATCAGCTTGGGAAGAAGATGTTTTTTCCAACAGCCTGGCTCTGAGGTTGATAAGCATGTCATGCCTGTTGGGCTGTACTACCCACACTCTTTGGGATTTGGTGGTGCAGGTGCTCTCTCATGTCTCTGGAGAGATGCAGCAAAGTTTACCATAAGGTGTTGTTTGGACGTGACTGACTCACTGGGTAGAGCAAGTTTGTTGACGGTGGCCCTTTGACACCACGCCTGGCTTCATACATTTGGCTTTTCTGGGGATGTCCAGGCAAACCTCATTGACATTCCCTTCGATGGGGTCCCACCTATTTGGCTACAAGGCAGACTAAATGCTAGAGCGTTTTAAGGACTCCTGGGTTACGGCCAAATCCCTAGGCCTCTCAGTGACCCCTTGCCAACAGTCTGTATATTGCCCCTTTCAAGACTTTGGAAGGGGCGTGGCACCACAGCATCCACAGACCAGCCACCGTCCTCCGCCTGACCAACATCTTGTGCAAGGATGCGGTGGTGGTGCATTCAGACCCAGATTGTCTGGGCAGCAGTCGCCCATCACCCAGCCCCCCAAGTCTACATCATCCAAGCCCTCATAGTGTGATTCTGCAAGACCATGTACGTCCAGTTGGAGGGAGGATTCAATTTTATCTCCCTTACTGGCCGTCCATAAGATTGGACAAATAGGTCTTGCAGATAATACAGAAGGGCTGTTGGCTGTTCCCTCCCCTTCTAGTCGTTCCCTACCCCAATGCCTCCTTCAAAAGAACGGCTGATGGAGGATCACTTGATTTTGCTTCTTGGAGTTGCAACTGTCGTGGCTAAGGGAGCCATAGAAAAGATCCGGATATCAGAAATAGGGCAGTGATTGTTATTCCTGCTACTTTCTGATACCCAAAAAGAACAAGGGCCTTCGCCCTATTCTGGATTTGGGGGACATCAATCTCTTCCTCAAAAAGTAGAAATTCCAAATGCTCCTCTGGCTCAGGTCTTGTCTGCCCTAGACCAAGGAGACTGTATGGTAGCGTTGGAATTACAGGATGCATATTTCCCCTTCCCGCCCTCCCACAGGTGTTACTTGCGATTTTTTAGGCTGTGAGCACTTTCAGTTTGCCATGCTACCCTTCGGCCTTACTAGTGCCTCTTGGGTGTTTACCAAAGTGAATGGCAGCTCATCTGCACAGGCTGGGGATTTCAGTCTTCCCGTACTTTGACTAGCTGTTGACGGCTTCTGCGCCCCAGGTGGTTGTCACCCACCTTCAGACTATGGCGAACTTCCTGCAGTCACTGGGGTTCACTATAAACATGCCGAAGTCACATCTGATTCCCTTTCAGACGCTCCATTTCATCGGAGCTGTTCTAAACACACTGCAGTTTTGGGACTATCCTCCTAAGCAGCGAGTCCACGATATTCAGTTTATGATTCTGATGTTTCTTCCTCTTTCTTGGGTTTTGGTGAGACAGACACTGATGCTGCCGGGCCTCGTGGCCTGCTGCATCCTGTTAGTAAACCATGCTGGATGGCATATGAGGGCTCTGCAGTAGGATATGAAGTTCCAGTGGGCACAGTATCAAGGAAATCTCATTGACATAGCTCAGATTTCAGAGGAGACTGCAAAAGGTGGTCGGTGAACTGTGATTGGGTCAGAGGCAGACTTCTTTCCCTTCCTCTATCAGATTTTACAGTAGTGACAGATGAGTCACTTCTGGGATGGGGTGACCATCTGGGAGAGGTGGAGATCAGAGGTCTCTGGTCTCCGGCGGAATCTGGACTCCATATGAACTTACTGAAGTTCCTGGTGATATGGCTAGCATTGAAGGCATTTCTTCCAGTTGTTAAAGGGAAGATAGTGCTGGTGTTCACAGACAACACCAATGCAAAGTGGTACTACAACAAGCAGGGCAGTGTGGGGTCTTTGACCCTTTGTCAAGAGGCCTTGCGTCTCTGAACATGGCTAGAACAGCAGGTCATAACCCTCGTGGTTCAACGCCTGGCAGGTTCTCTGAACGCCAGGGCAGACAGTCAGCCGTCGATGCTTAGCGGATCACAAGTGGTGTCTCCATCCAGAGGTGGCATAAGCACTCTTTCAGCAGTGTGGAGAGCCTCGGTTAGATCGGTTTGCCTCGGTTAGATCGGTTTGCCTCCAAAGAGAACATGGAGTGTCGGCCATATTGTGTGTTGCAGTCTCCAAGGTGGCATTCGCTCACCAATGCTTTTTGCTGCGAGTAGAGCTCAGGCCTCCTGTACGCCTTTCCGCCCATAGCACCTCTGCCCAGAGTTCTCAAAAAGATCAGAAACGACCGTGCCCAAGTAATCCTGGGGACGGAGAGTCTGGTACCCTGAGCTTTTGAAAATGAGCATTGATCCTACAATCAGGCTGCCTCTTAGAGAAGATCTTCTGTCACAGCAGCAGGGGAAGGTTCTCCACCTGAACCTGTCAACTCTGCACCTTCATGCGTGGAGATTGAGTGGGGGCAGTTGACAGCCTTCCACCTTCCTCCTGAAGTCTGTAACATTATTCTGGATACCAGGAGTCCCTCCATCAAGATGGTATATGCCTGTTGTTGGAAACGCTTTTTATATTATTGTACAGAAAGATCTATTGGTGGTCCTCCTGCTTCTCTCCTTGATATCCTTCTCTTTATTTTTGTCCCTTTCCCTGCAGGGCTCTGCATTGGGCACTCTCAAGGGTTATCTTCCTGCCTTATCTGCTTTTCTTCAGCTGCCTGATCGGCCATTGTTATAAAAATGTCCTATTGTAAATAGATTCCTTAAAGGGCTTGTACATATGTTTCCTCCTATGCCCTTTATCATGCCTCAGTGGGACTTATATCTAGTTCTCACCTAACTTATGTGCGCTCCCGTTGAGAATTTGCACAATTGTCTTCTCCGGCTGCTCACCATCAAGACAGCTTTCTTAGTGGCACCAACATCTGCCAGGAGGGTGAGTGAGATAGAGAGGTTAGTGCTTCACACTCGTACCTCTTTCTTCCCTAAGGTGGTGATCCATTTTACCTAGGTCAGAATATTACCCTGCCCACCTTCTTTGCTCCACCGCATCCCTCAAAGGAGGGAGAGTGACTCCATTGACTGGACCCAAAAAGAGCATTGTCGTTCCACCTTGACCGCACAAGAGTTCCGGGTGGATGTCCAACTCTTTGTGGGTTATGAGGAAGCAAAGAAAGGTCAGCCAGTGCAGAAACTAACCATTCCACGTTGGGTCGTTCTCTGCATAAAAATCAGCTATGCTCTGGCCAAGAAGCAGCTTCCGGAGGACTCGAGGCTTCATTCCACCAGGGGCAAGGCTGCAACCACTGTGTTTGCAAGAGGTGTACTAGTTCTGGACATCTGTCAGGCTGCAGCATGGGCGTCTCTGTACACGTTTTCCAAACACTTCTGCCTGGACAGTCACGTCCACTGACGTAGGCACTTTGCCCATTCGGTCCTGCAGGACTTATTAGTTTGAGGACAATTTGTCTGTAGCCCACCGTCAGGAGGTTATGGTTTCGGTATCTATACTAATGGTAAGGAATCTGCAACTAGAAGTCTGTCAGACGAACAAGTTATTTACCTTTAGTATTGAATTATCTGGTAGAGAATCTATCTAGCTGCAGATTCCTTACACCCACCCATGCCTCTCTGCTCTGTGGACTCATTTCCTAGAGTTAAGGGTGCCCTAGTTTTTTCGCACAGACAATGCTGTTGGTTCTTTCCATGGCTCTGTGCTTCTGGTGTGGAGGTTTGTGGAAAATATTGACGTACGCGCGCCTGGGTGGTGCCTGAATAAGCGACTGTGACGTCACAGACGGCTCCAACAACACCATGCGGATCCAAATGATGCCACCTGATGGCGCGCAAATGTATTGCTCAGCAAAAGTTCTGGATTCCAAGTTGATGCCTGGAAATTCTAAAGATAAGGAATCTGCAGCTAGATAGTCTATATCAGATAATGCGTTAGCAAAGGTAAGTAACTTGTTCATCAATACCAAGAAGTCCCGGCAACAGCAGATTATACCTTTTCTTGGGTTTGTTCTAAAATATGTCATAGGGAAAGCCTACCCCAGCCAAATAGTGATGACTTTCCAGAAGCTTCTTTCAGCTCTGTCAAGGTAAGGGTTAATGAAACTGTTGTGGATGATGGCTTAATGCATTCTGCACGAAAGGCTGCGCATACGACCTTTGCAGGAGTGCCTACCAAGACAGTGGGCACAAGTGGAGTGTTTTTGGGGAAGAGATGGTGTTGCTGAGCAAGCTTTTTCATGGCCCAATCCTGCAGGTGACTGCTCTCACATATGCTGCGCTCATCTTGAGTGGTAAACGTATCTCACCTTCAACTTGTGGGGCACCTAGAGCCAAAACAGCACAATCTGAAAGACATGGCAATTATTCAAGTTTTTTACAGACTATTTCAAGGCAAAACAGTTATCATAGAAACAGACAACATGAGTGATGTACTACGTCCAAAAGCAGGGGGTACTCTCTCGCCCTAGCTATCAGCACTGGCTCAAAACATGGTATTGTTACTAGTATTGCATTGAGCCATTTTGAACTACGTTTAGCTCCTGGTGGAGCATCTGCTGGTGGTGAACAGTGACTTTCTGGACCTACTAAGCAGGACTTCTGAAAAGGTCCACAAATGGGAGATGAATTCCAAAGAGCTGCAGATTCACTTTAACCAATAGAAACTTCCCTCTGATCTGTTTGCCACTGCACAAAATGCCTATACTTTGCCTTCCGGTTCAGTTGCAATGCACCTTGTATGAAATGAGCAGGGATATTTGCTTATGCTTTTCCTCCACTTCCTCATAGACAGTATGTTTTGGGGAAAATGAGGTGAATGTGGGAGAGATCCATGCATCCGCATTATAAGTTACCATGGGTGCCAGATCTCCTGACCGAGCATCAGGGTCACTTCAGACATCCAGTCCTCAGGCAATTGAATCTAGCAGTCTGACAACTGTGGTCTTAGAAGTTGGTTACTTGAAACTCCTGGAGGAGTTTATGCAAATACTGCATGAGGCACGAAAACCCGCCACATGGGTCTGCTATGCTAAGTGGAAAAGATTTGTTCAGCTTTGCTTTTGTAAACAAATAGATCCTCTAAAAACATCTGTTCAGGTTTTTGTTTCTTTATTTACTACATTTACAGAGTGGAGTTTAACCTACGCTTCATCCGTGTACACTTGGCTGCATTGGCAGCCTACATGCACAGCAGACATCTGTCTTTGTCATGTACCCATCATCCAGGCCTTCATGGGAGGCCTTAAAGGGTGCTTCCTCCAAGGATGCCTCCAGCTCCACATTTAAAGCTCTGCGGTTTTGCACCTTGCAGTACCCTTATTTGTTGCTATCACATCTTTTAAGAGAAATAGTGAGTTGCCATCCTTAACTATACAAGAAGCATTCATTCAAATTAATAAGGAAAAAGTGCTTTCAAGGACAACCCCAATATTTCTACCCAGTGTGGCTTCCCATTTTCACGTCAGACTATTCAGTAGCCAGTGTTCTTGCCACAGGCAGACACTGTGGAAGAAAGGGCACTACACAACCTAGAACAGTGTATACCAGACTGTGGGTTACAAGATGATTTTTGGTGGTTAATGAAAGTTGAAGCAATACATAAAGATGCATTTACATTCAGTATTTATTTTGTCACGTTTGCTACGCTTCAACAGAGGCCATATGTCAGGCTATGTCTTCTGACAAATTGCTGCTTATGTTTTTTAACATGGGAATTGATGTTTATAAACTCCTCTCACTTTGCATTCATGGAAAGAAAATCGAAGTAAATTATGTGCCAACATCGCTGTGGTGCAGAGAATGTGAAATGAAAGGCTGTAGGATGTCATTTTTTGTAACGGAACAAAAGGATTAACACCTGTAAATGAACTGTACGTATTCAGCGGTTCAAAAAAGCAAAAATGAAGCACTTTTTAAATTCTGAAGTGTGTTGGAAACACATTTTAATAAGAGCAAAATAATCAAGGTACATTTTCTTGGCAATGCCCAAACGCTAAATATTCAGTTGTGATCGATTTCTATTGTGTGCAATATAGTTTTGCCAGTAAAACTATGTCCATGCAAATTTAGTTGTCATTTCAATTAAATGTGCTGTCTGTAAATCATTTCATGCTTTAGTTACATTTAAAAAATCGCCCGCCTCGTGTCCATTAAAACTAGGTGGGTTGCGAACGTTTGTCATGCTAAAAAGTGGGCCAGTGAGGGAAGCACGCCCTTAGAAGTCAAGAGAGCGCTTAAGGTTTATGTTGACAGAAAGAAGTCCATTCACAAGACAAAACAACTATTTGTCGCTTTGCTAAACCTGGCGTTGGGAAATCCAATTTCCAAGGCAGGTAATTTAATTTGGTTAGATACGTGTTTAGAGACATGTTATGCTACGGCAAAGCGCAAAACACACATGCTACCTAGAGCACATTCCACTCAAAGAAACGTAGTTACTACAGCCTTTTTGGGGTCAGATTCCTTTCGCAGGTATTTGTAAAGCTGCTAATTGGTCAACACCATGTGCGTTCAATAAACACTATTGTGTGCGTATTCAGGGCCTCAGCAGACTTTAGGTGACAAATAGTGTTAGACTTTTAGTCCAGTCTTCTGCTCACTGGCCACCGCATACAGCCCCAAATGCTACACATTGAAAATGCTACCCTGTTGCCCTCTACTTTTGTTGCTGTATATTCACCCTCCTCCCCAGAAGTCAAGTGTTATAATATTTATTGGACTTCTCAAATTACACAATACACAGTATTTGCTTTCTGTCTTGCATCACTAAACTTCACCTCAGATTGGGTTTTCTCAGTAGGTGAGTGATCTTGGTGGAGTCTTTGTCCTGGTATAGGCTAAGGGTGGAGTAACAGAATCTTCTGACTTGAACCTTCTTTTAAGAACAAGCATTTGGAGTGCAATAGGTCTCACATTTGCTTGATTTGGAGCTATTGGCATTGTAAATTCATAACTGAACTTTTCTTGCCACAGAAATTGGTCACCGCTGCCTCATAATTACATCTTTTCCTGCCCTGTAATTCCAGTGGCCCTGCATATAATTAAATCACTTACCTTCTTCCCCTATCTGCAGCAAAAAATGAAAATGTTGCCATTTAGCATCCTAATTTAAATCTGGCATGCCAATTCCAATAGAATACTACTTTCACCACCCCACCATCAGGGTTGCTGGCTGGGTAACACAATTCCCCCCAAAAAAGACACGAGACAGCCACAGAAGAGAAATAAACTAGAAGGGTCATCCAAACATATCAAGAGTGTTCTAACAGGCTTGAATTTTGGTCATATTTGTAATAAGGAAAGATTATTAAAACATATACAATTATCATGTAAACTTTTATCGGAAAAACATTTGGTCATTGGACTGTAATGCTCAAAACGGCCCCTAGAAGGCACATAACAAAAATATAATTTGTAAGAAACTTGATCAAGTAACCATATTGTTAGCCCGAGAGGGGATAACCCCATAAAAAAAGAGAAAGTAATGCAGTGTAATCATATACCTAGCCCCTTGAGGTTGTTTTAGGGCTAGCAGGTCTACTGCAATTATATTACAACTAAGGCATTTAAAGCAAAACTTCTCCCAGCTGTAAAATAAAAGCTGTAGCCATGAGTAAGCTTAAAAGAGACTGGTGGGAGGGGTTATTATTTTGGGGTCCCCACTAACCTATTGTGGGGACCCAGAGATGATGTAGACGGAGCGTTTTGAAGGTGGTCCCAATAGTCCAAGGACCACCACAGGCTGAGTTATGAGCAAAAATGTTTTGTCAAAGTAATGCCCTGCAAAGTATTATGGGGCAAATTTTCGTGCTGCAAATATTATAGTATGTTGACTGCAAACTCAGAACAGCCCCTAGAGGAATAACAATAAAAATAGCATTTGGAAGAAATATGGTCATGTAACCATACATTGAATAGGAGAAAGTAATGCAGTGTAACCATATTTCTGATGGATACACCTACCTATGGATTCCTCACCTAAAGAATTCTCCCCTCGCGCCAGCTTCAACGAAAATTTCTTGTAGCTCTGCACGTCGACGATAACGTGTTAATTGCCTGACTCCACGCGACGTCGTATGATGTCATCTAGGCAATAAGAAGCCCTCGTCGACGTGCAGACGTCAGTTCCCTTTTTTCCGTGCCTTCGAATAAAGTTTTTTCTTCGAGGCTAATAGGGAGCTATAGTTGCGCATCTGTAGTTACTATGTCGCAGCCAAGAAAATCTGGCTTTAAACCTTGTAACCAGTGTGGGGGCCGGATGTCGGTCACTGACCCCCATGAAAATTGTTTATGGTGCCTTAGCTCTGACCATGAGGTCGAGTCATGCGGTTCCTGCCAGTGCATGAACCCTAAGGCGCTTAAAGAGAGAGAGGCTAAATTATTCCTAGCCCGTTCCAAGAAGAGGAAGGAAAGGGGGCATCGTAAAGAGTCTTCTTCGAAATCTTCGAAGACTCATCGTCGCCATGGAGATTCGCGGCGTCGTCACGACTCTTGGCGCCGATCGAGTAGAGGTCAGTCCAGGTCTAGATCTCCATCAGCTCGGCGCCGCCGACGTGGGAGATTAGCCCGACCATCACTCCTCCGCCTCCTACGACTCTGGCTTCTCCGACTTCACCTTTGTCGGTGTTTGAAGTCGAGCCTCTTCAAGAACCGGCTGCTTCTCCGGGGCAGGAGATGCCTGGTCCATCTATGCCGGTGCCGACTCCGCAAGCGTATCCAGCTTTCTCGGCGCCGGGTACGGATCCTGCTGCATTTTTAAATGCTATGTTCAATATCTTTTCCACCATGGCGCCTGGAGGAGGGCATGCGGGTCCGTCAGGCCCTTTGGCTTTTAATTTGGGTGCTCCGGCTCCTTACAAGCAGACACCCTTCATGCCATTTCTGCCTTCTGGTGCCGTTTCAGCGCCGATGCCCTTGGCGTCGCCCAGGAGACCTGTGACGCCTACAATGTCTGCTACTCTGGCGCCGGTGGATTCTCCACGGATCCAATCCACAGTCAAGTTGCCTGTGGCGCCGGAGGGTCCGGCATCGGATGGATCCGAAGAGCGGCGCCAGCGAAGATCTTTGGCGTCGGCCGACACCTTATCGACACCGGGACTCGAATCCAGGCTCCAGAAGGTTAGCTTTACGCCTCCTGGAGGAGGAGGAATATAGCAGACAGCATCTGGAGGAAGGTGAAATCTTGGAGCCTGCAGGTGATTTTCAGTGCCTGGACACTGCAAGTGGCATTGACACTTCCCCTGAATGGGATTTGGCTTCCCCTGGGGAGTATACCGAAGAGGCTGCATCTTTTCATGCAGTAATAAGGAAGGCTGCAGACTTTTTAGGTCTTCCTCTTCTGGCTGCTGAGGTGAACAGGAACTTTTTGACTGAAGTGCTGCATCCGGCTTCAGTAGTGGCGGAGCCTCTCTTGCCCCTCAATGAGGCTCTCCTGGACCCCATCAAGGACATTTGGAGAAAGCCAGTGACTTCTACAGCTGTCAACAGGGCGGTAGTGAGGTGCTATCGTGCGGCTCCAGGTGACCCGGACTTCCTCTCCAAACATCCAACTCCGGAGAGTCGACCAATGCAACTTGCATTTTGGGGTGTTATATTCATGCCCTTATGGAGGAAGCAAAAGGTCATCCTAACTTGCCACAAGAGGTGTTGCATTTGTTAACGGACGCTCAGGCGGCGGCGACCCAGGTCATTCAGTCTGCGTTGGACACCTCAGACTCCGTGGCAAGGGCTATGGGTACATCCATAGTGTCGAGGTGTCAGGCTTGGCTGCGTTCATCAGGCTTCTCCTCGGATGTACAAGCAACTCCTCTGGACCTGGGTTTTGATGGGGAAAAACTCTTTGGGACAAAAGCAGATTCTGCTCTTGAACGTTTCAAAGAGAGCAGAGCCACGGCGAGGTAGTTGGGACTTCAGGCAGCCACTTCCTTTACCTTTAGGTCATATAGGAAGTTTAGGGGTTTTGGACGTGGCTCTTCCTTTCGTGGCAGGTTCCAGGCACCACAACAATCTGCAGATTCCCTGCCTTACAGATCCTTCAGGGGCAGGGGCAGGGGCAGGGTACGTACAAGAGGAGCCACCCAGCAGCACTCTGCCTCTTCCTCTTCCTCAAGAGGGGTGCAGCAGGGAAAGCAGCCTTAGTCCTCCACCACTCCCTGTTCACATGTCCCCGGTAGGGGGGAGACTTGCCCAATTTCTTCCGATGTGGGAGTTTATAACATCAGACTCTTGGGTCATCGACATTGTGAATAAGGGGTACGCTCTTCCCTTTCGGGAGTTCCCTCCTCCCCACCCATCCTTCTGTTCGGAAGACCATCTTCTGTTACTGCAACAGGAGGTGTTATCCCTATTGTTAAAAGGCGCAGTGGAGTTGGTTCCAGAGCAGGAGAGGGGTCAGGGCTGTTATTCAAGATACTTCCTGATCCCCAAAAAGGATGGTCGGTTGAGACCAATTTTGGACTTTAGGATTTTGAATTGGTTCCTCAGGCAGGAAAAGTTCAAAATGCTGACCCTTTCACAGGTTCTTTTGGCGTTGAACGAAGGAGATTGGATTGTGTCTGTCTATTTGCAGGATGCGTACTTCCATATTCCGATCCTCAAATCGCACAGGAAGTATCTCCGGTTTGTGGTGGGGTCGCAGCATTAGAAGTTTGTGGTTCTCCCGTTTGGTCTTACTTCAGCACCTCGAGTCTTCACAAAGGCGATGGCGGTGGTAGCGGCAGAGCTCAGAAGAAGAGGGATAACTGTGTTTCCCTATCTGGACGATTGGTTGATCAAAGCCAAGACTCCAGGGCTCGTGCGGTGTCACCTGCAGTCGACAACTCAGTTGTTGTTCTACCTGGGTTTTTCAATCAATGTGCCCAAATCTCACGTGGAGCCCTCTCAACACCTCCTGTTCATAGGGGCAGTACTGAACACAACATTGAATCGGGCCTTTCCTCCGCCCCAGCGGGTTCAGGACATTCAGGCGTTCATTCCGATGTTTTGAAATGGAGCGGTAGTTCCAGTCCTCAAGGTCCTTCGTCTGCTCGGTCTGTTTGCTTCACTCATGCACGCTGGCACATGAGGGCTCTTCAGTGGTGCGTCCGCAGGCAGTGGTTTCAGCACAAAGGGGATCTCGAGGATTCGATCACGATCTCCAGAGACACTGCGGTAGATCTTCAGTGGTGGGCTGCGATCGGCAACCTGTCGCAAGGAAGGCTGTTCTCGCTGCCTCCGCCGGAGGCCACAGTTGTAATGGATGCTTCCACTCTAGGGAGGGGAGCTCATCTGGGGGACCTGGAGGTCAAAGGCCTTTGGTCTCCAGTGGAACAGAGGTTTCACATCAATCTGTTGGAATTGCTGGCAGTACGTCTGGCTCTCAAGGCCTTTCTCCCTTCCATTCGCGGTCAGTCAGTCCAGGTCCTTACGGACAACACTACCACGATGTGGTATATAAACAAGCAGGGAGGAGTGGGGTCGTACCTTCTTTGCAGAGAAGCTCTTCGACTCTGGTCCTGGCTTCAGGACCACAAGATTTGCTTGGTAGCAAATCATTTGGCCGGAGTTCTGAATGTACGTGCGGATGTTCTCAGTCGACGCAGCTCGGTCGACCACGAGTGGCGTCTTCATCCGGATCTGGTTCTTTACATCTTCCAGATATGGGGGGTGACCGCAGATAGATCTGTTTGCTACTCAGGAGAACACGCAGGGCCCGTTATTTTGCAGCCTCCAGTATCCGGGGCAAGGAGCTTTGGGGGACGCATTTCAGATGTCCTGGAAGGGTCAGTTGCTTTGCGCGTTTCCTACCATACCCCTGATTCACAGATTTCTGAGGAAGATCCGCCAAGACTGGGCCCAGGTCATCTTGATAGCCCCAGATTGGCCAGGAAGGGTGTGGTACACAGATCTTCTCCAACTCTCTCTGTGCCCTCCGCTCCGTCTCCCTTACAAGGTGGACCTCCTCTCGCAGTCGCAGGGGCAGATTCCACACCCCCACCTCCAGAGTCTGCACCTTCATGACTGGAGATTGAATTTGGCAATCTGAGTGCTTTTTCTCTTCCACCGGAAGTCGTGGATGTTATTTTATCGGCCAGGCAACACTCCACCAAATCGATCTATGCAAGTAGGTGGGCTATATTTGTACGTTGGTGTGGAGAGAACCGAATTGATCCCTTAAAGGCTCGCTTGTCTGATATATTATTATTTGCTCTTTTCTTGGCACAGAAGGGTTGTGCAGTTGCCACAGTTAAGGGCTATTTATCAGCACTGTCGGCTTTTCTGTGCCTCCCTGATCAACCTTCCTTGTTTAAATCTCCACTTGTTTTGAGGTTTGATAAGGGTCTCACTAATAGGTTTCTGCCCACACCGTTTGTTATGTCATACTGGGACCTTAACTTGGTATTAACATTCCTAATGGGATCGCCATTTGAACCAATGCGTTCTTGTGCTTTGCGTTTGCTGGTTCTTAAGACTGTATTTCTGGTGGCCATAAGATCGGCCAGAAGAGTCGGTGAGCTTCAGGCTTTTAGTGTGGAGTCGGCAGTTGTGACGTCATCGTCTACGTGCAGAGCTAGAAGCTGGCACGACGGGAGAATTCTTTAGGTGAGGAATCCACAGGTAGTTAATGTATCCACCAGAAAAAGCGTTACCGTAGGTAAGTAACTTATTCATTTAGCCCCTAGAGGTCGTGCATTAAGAATTTTCAAAGCTAGCAGGACTATTGCAATGATGTTACAAACAAGGCTTGTTAAACATAACTTCTCCTAGCTGTAAAACAAAAGTTCCAGCCATGAGAAACCTTAAACAGACACTGAATGGTGGGATGGATTATTATTTTGGGTCCCCACTAACCTACTATGGGGACCCAAATATGTAGACAGAAAGAGCACATTGTTGTGAACGTTTTGGTGGTGGTCCCATTTTTCTAGATCCACCACAGGCTGTTATGAGCAAAAATGGTTTGTACAAGTAATGCCCTCCAAAGCATTATGGGTCGAGTTTTACTGAGTGCAGTGAATATTGTAGTATCTGCTCGTGCTGTGCCGGGAGAGCCCCTTTCGCTTTGAGATTTTCTTTTTTATTCAAAACATTCACCAATTTCAAGTGTTCTAAGGAAAGCCACAAGAAATGACTCTGATTAGGTAAGTGTGAACAATGTGACCAGCACTCCAATACTGCCGATCAAGTTAACGCTGTTGTGCCTGTCCGTGCTGTGAGCGTCATGGCCGACATGCAGCACCAAGGGGATAGACAAAAGAAATAGTTTACCCACAGGGAAGTATGTCGGCATTCGTGCAATAATCCATGTAACAGGGGCAGTCTGCAAGGCGTGATAAAAACAGCCCCAATGTGGGACAAACGTAAAGCATTTACCAATGACATTAAGTGATTTTTGAAAGGCAAGCCCAAAAACGAGTTAGTGATGGCCATGAAATTGGTATGGTTAAAATCCCACAATACTTAACAGGCCAAAGTGCTTGCGGGCTCGACCTAAAAATACCAAGTGAATCCAACAGACATCAATTTACCGGTACCACAATTCAGTTTGATTCAACTGCACCTTCCTCCCTTGCAGTTCAGGAGGTGTCCAACATCCCAGATGCCAAAACTGCCTATGGTCCTATGTCCTGAGGGTGACTCTCAGTGAGCTGCTTTTTTTTTTATTTTATTTTTTTAAAGGCAGCAGCAGCAGTGAACATGATGGGGCTAGTACTTTTATTTCATTTCCCAGCATGGCATACTTAGCCACCCTCTTGACATGGAGAAAAGTTGACTGCTGTGAAATGTAGCTGAAAGCGTTTGTAATTGTTAAGTTGAATATTCCTCCCAGCGTGTTAAGTTAAAGACTTTGGTATTCTAGTTGAAGTGGACAGCAGGGGGTGCTGTCTGGGAAATCATATATTCCACTGGGGCAATATCATCACACAGACCCTTGAGGCTCCCGGTGTGTTGTGGCACTACATCTTCAGTGAAAGCCCCTGCCTGGTACAAATTGATCGAGCATCTGTGCTGCACCCTAAGTGACATTATAAAATCACATTCGTAACCGGCATGTAGCCCCATGTCACATGAAACTTGTAAGTACATACTTCGAATGGAAAACCAAAACTACAAGTCCCAGGAGGCACGGTGCTGTTGGATAAAAAGCCAGGAATGGGTAAAAGTGTCCCTTGGCGGGGATGCGTCATTACCAGATGCTGTAGGGCCTTTCTTTTTGTATTACACAGCACCTGGAAGCCCTTGGGCAGCAGTGTGTTTTAAAAGTAGATCTGACCTGTAAATAGACTTATAATGGAATAAGTTGGCCAAGGTTGGATGTTAGACCCCTTGAGATATAAACACTCCTGAAAAATAGTAGTCTGCACGCAGATACAGGTCAAAACTGTATTCACTCATTCATTCATTCTGATTTGCTTACCAGAGGTCTCTAAACTTTTCAACTCCCGAAAGTTTAGCTAGTCCATGTTTTTTTCTTTGCATGGTGGTACTTATAGTCTTTCATTTATATTGGAATAAGCAACTACAAGTAACTGAACACAAAGGAGATATCTGGGCTGTACTTGTTACTCACAGTTACTCACACATGGAGTCTAGAAACTTGAGGGCTTTGATGCTACTACATGTGTCGCCTTTTGATTTCCTCTGAGTCCCCTGGAAAACACAAACAGATGTCAGCTCAACCCCATCTTGTGAGGGTTGCATTCAAGGCTGGACTGGCCATACCGGGCATTTCCCCGGTGGGCTGGAATGGTGGGGTGGATGGCCGCTTTTGTTACTGGAGGCAGGTTTTGTAGAAGTTTAAAAACCACTGCAGAGTTCCTTGTATATCCAACAGTTTAGAGGCAACAATAAAAGTGGAAAGATAACTCTGGCGATTAATGTATCTGCTGAAAAGAGATGGAGTTTTCTCTAGTGACAGTTTTGATTCATCTAAAGTAGCGCAGTTGGTTAATATGCCTGCTGCAAACGACGTGTACTATGCAGTTCACAGAACAGTATTTTATGTTGGTAGCTCAGTGGGATACTACTTTTGTCACAGAACTCCTTTTGTTTCTGTGCAGTTCATAAGTTACCATCATAATCCAGCACAGTGAGCTCTGAACTGCCATCAAAGAGCCTCATGAAAACTGCATACTTTGACTATCCCAAATTTGCTAAAAAGGGCTTGTTTCACATCAATTTCTTTTTTATTGATGAATTCCATACTTTAACCTAGAAAACCCCCTCTAACAGTGTTTATTAATCGACTTCTTGGCGATGCTGCCTTAGTCAGAGCGCCAAATAAAGTTAATCAACAGTATTCATTTAAATTTTTTTTTTTTTTTTTTAACAGGTTTATTGCGAAACCATGTGCTCTACACCTTGGGATTCAGACTGGTGGACCTCGAAAATCACAACCAAATGCAATTCTTGAAAAAGTGTTTACATCTATCACTAAGGTAAGAACTTTTCATGTATTTTGGAGTTGCAAAGTTAAATAAATGCACTTCTGATTCCATTATCTTTTAGTCAGTGAAGCTTCTCACACGTGGACTGGAAGCCGTGATTCTTTAATTACCTTTAGAAGCCCCTCCTGGATCATTACAGCTGTACATCAGGATTCCCCCATTATGATGCAGGGAAGATGTATTTATTGTGCATCTTTCACTTGACTACACTTACCTCGTATCTTTGCACCAGTCACTTAGGGTTGCATCCTTTATATTGTAAGGTATTGTATTGTATTGTATTGTAATCGTATTTATATAGCGCTTACTACCCCTGACGAGGCGTCGAAGCGCTTTTCGATGAGTAGCACGCTACTCCGGTATCCAACAAGAATTAGTGATGGATTAGTATAATTTAATAAGGAGTACAGTTTTAGTATTATTATGAGTTAATTTGAGTTGCGGATATGAGAGTTTGTTAGTTAGATTGACTGGAGTAATGGAGGGGTGGAGGAGGAAAGAAATCCAGAAGTGTTAATTGGGAGTATATCCTTCATTTACTCAATCCAAAGGCTTGGGATGAATAAAAGGGGGACGGAGGGGAAAGAGGATGTGGAAGGGTTAGGGAGAGCATAGTAGCAGGGTGAGATGAATGCAGGAGAATTTAGTAGGGTTGTGTGGGAGGTCACAGAGGTAGAGTGAGGTTTGGTGAGTTAGATGTGGAGGTGGAGGGAAGAGCTTAGGCAGAGGTATTTAGGAGATGAAAGTGGTCGAAGGGATTTGGGTATGGATATGAGTCAGAGTGAGAATGGAGGATAGTTTGATAGAGACATGACATAAGAGTGATGAGTAGATAAGTGTGATAAAATGAGAGCAGAAATTCATAGATATCTAGTATAACAACCCAAAAACCAGGAGCCATGCAATGATCCACAAACATGCCAGGCACAGAAACAACATATACACATACATACACATATATATATATATATATATATATATATTTATACACACACACATGAATACACACACATATGCACATACAATACATAATTAGAATCATGGGTAAAAAATACTTAGTCAGACAGGTTTAAAAGAGTGTGTGTGTATTTTATTGTTATGACAGTAGCAATACATATTTTCCAAAGAAACTATAAATAAATAGAAATACATATTTTCCAAAGAAACCATAAATAAATAGAAATATACGTATAATCTGAAAAAAATAATTATCCACATAGGCATATGCAGTTCATAGTTGTTTGAAAAAGGGGGTTATGAAGGAAAGAGCCAACTCTTGAGTAGTTTCCTGAAAACAAGAAAGTTATCTGTGGCTCTTATAGTTGGGGGTAATGAATTCCATAGTTTGGCTGCTTGGACGGAGAAGGATGTACCACCTACAGTCTTTTTCTTGTATGGTGGTGTTCTAAGGCGGGGTGCCAGTCTTGAGCGGAGGGTTCTTTGTTGGATGTATGTGGTAATTTTCTTTCTGATAAAAAGCGGTCCTGTTCCATGTATAGCTTTGTGGCAAAGTTTACCCTAAGCAGTCACATATATACTTCTTTTTATTCCCTATATCTGTCCCACGGGTTTGCTTGTTTGGAATACTCAGATGTCTGTAGGGAAATAGTTAGTGCTTCGTCTTGCTTACAGAGCCTGTTCTATGCGAATCTCCCATTTACTTTTGATGGATGTGCTTTTCTGAACGTTCTTTTGAGCTAGTTTTTTTATCGGGAGACTTGTGGGAGCATAGAATAGTAGAACATTTGTTAAGACCAATTGAATTTCGCTACATTTGTGCCTTTCAAATGCAAGCCACTGTATGAGAAAGATGACATTTTGAAAAATACCCTCCAAATCATACGCTAGTATGAAAACCTGCAAATTCAGTGTGTTAGAAATAACTACTGCGCCTAAACTGTGTATCTTGTGCCTATTTCAGAAATACACGTTTCCTTGATACCCATTTTCACTCTGCCTATTTTGCTGTAAGAATTGGTCTGTACCTGCTACTCAATGAAAAAACATTCTATGGTGCATCTTAGTTGTTTGCTGTGGGTACCTCGGGTTCTTGGAAAACTTACAAGCCCTATATATCCCTGCAGCTGAAAGGGTCTAGCGGATGTAATTGTATATTGCCTTTATCAATTGCCCATTGTGATTAAAATTGCCTTTTTTTCCTACTCATTTTCCATATTTCTTTATTTCAACACTTATTTTCCTTGTGAAAACCTTGAACCATCTACACATCACCCCTTGCAGATGTCAGAATTTTTGTCTACTTTTCAGAAATCTATAAAACCTGAAGTAGATTATATGCCCAAAAAATAGGAACAATAGTCTACCTCTTAGAAAAAGCCTGAAACAGTGGTACAAAATAATTGTTGTTTTATATTCAGCTCTGCATGCTCCTGAAAGCTGGGAAGACTGTAACTTTATTACAGCAAATGGTTTGTGAATGTCATTTTTAGGAAAAAACAAATACACATACATGGAGCACTTTTTCACGATATTCTTAAACTCCATTGTGCCTTATTTTGTCTATTTTCCCAGTCCGCTCCAGGGAATTCCACAAACCCTGGGCACCTTTAGAGTCCCCAGGATGTTGGGTAAAAAGGGAAACAAATTTGTATTGTGTATGTGGACAAAAAGTTATGGAGCAGCACATAGTCCAAAAAAGGCATAGCACTGGAAGAGGAAAGGCCTAGCAGTGAAGGGGTTAAAAACATGTTAATATTATCTTGGCTGGACTAAGGCATCACACATTTAGATGTACTAAAAGGTTCTCGGCAGAGGTTGTAACTGATAAAGAATGCTGCAGACTGAATGGTCTTGGGTTCTTCCAGTTGAACTAATTGTATTCAAGTCTATGCTTCTGGTACACAAAGCTCTTATCAATCAAAGACAAGGACCTTTAGCTACCAGATCTAGGTGGTAGAAGCCCGATAGATCCATACACCATTCAATATTGCAAATTCCCAAACCAAAATGTGTTGGGATTTGGGATATAGCTACTTGTTAACGTTCAGAACAGTTTTAAAAAACTGGCGTTTTCCCTTTAATTGATGCATCAGCTTTGTTGCCTTTTGCTCTATTGCCCACATTTTTGGATAGTACTATAGAAATTTCCAGTGTGGAAGTGCGCTATACACCCAAATACCTAATAATTGTAGGTAATTTTACATTCTGGAATTTTTCAGAAAACCTTTGGAATCCACAAAAGATAACTTCTCAGAACTAACGGTTACGACAGTTGTCCTGATACTATTTTCTGACTTATTTGGGTAACTTCATAGGGACCTCACTTTTTACTTGCTCCATGGTATCTTCACCCAGTAGTTAATCGTTTTTCCTATATGCCAATGCAGATGGCCTTTCCAGGTTCTTCCACTTAGAAAATGGGAAAGGTTAGTCTCATCCTCTTTCGTTTGGGGGTGGGGTGGGGGTTGTGTAAGGAAATGCCTCCTTGGCATGGTTTCCCCCTAACTTTATGCCTTTGCAGATGCTAAGTTATGATTTGAAAGTGTGCTGGGACCCTGCTAACCAGGCCCCAGCACCAGTGTTCTTTCACTAAACTGTACCTTTGTCTCCACAATTGGCACAACCCTGACACTCAGGTAAGTCCCTTGTAACTGGTACCCCTGGTACCAAGGGCCCTGATGCCAGGGAAGGTCTCTAAGGGCTGCAGCATGTCTTATGCCACCCTGGTGACCCCTCACTCAGCACATGCACACTGCTTCACAGCTTGTGTGTGCTGGTGGGGAGAAAATGACTAAGTCGACATGGCACTCCCCTCAGAGTGCCATGCCAGCCTTACACTATCTGTGGCATAGGTAAGTCACCCCTCTAGCAGGCCTTACAGCCCTAAGGCATGGTGCACTATACCACAGGTGAGGGCATAAGTGCATGAGCACTATGCCCCCACAGTGTCTAAGCAAATCCTTAGACATTGTAAGTGCAGGGTAGCCCTAGGAATATATGGTCTGGGAGTTTGTCAAGCACAAACTCCACAGTTCCATAATGGCTACACTGAAAACTGGGAAGTTTGGTATCAAACTTCTCAGCACAATAAATGCACACTGATGCCAGTGTACAATTTGTTGTAACATACACCCAGAGGGCATCTTAGAGATGCCCCCTGAATATCTACCCGACTTCTAGTGTAGGCTGACCAGTTTCTGCCAGCCTGCCACACACCAGACATGTTGCTGGCCACATGGGGAGAGTGCCTTTGTCACTCTGTGGCCAAGAACAAAGCCTGTACTGGGTGGAGGTGCTTCTCACCTCCCTCTGCAGGAACTGTAACACCTGGCGGTGAGCCTCAAAGGCTCACCCCTTTTGTTGCAGCACCCCAGGGCATCCCAGCTAGTGGAGATCCCCGCCCCTCTGGCCACTGCCCACACTTTTGGCGGCAAGGCTGGAGGAGATAATGAGAAAAACAAGGAGGAGTCTTCCACCAGTCAGGACTTGCCCCTAAGATGCCCTGAGTTGAGTTGACCCCTGCCTTTTAGAAATCCTCCATCTTGAGATTGGAGGATTCCCCCAATAGGATTAAGGATGTACCCCCTTCCCCTCAGGAAGGAGGCACAAAGAAGGTGTAGCCACCATCCAGGACAGTAGCCATTGGCTACTGCCATCCTGACCTTAACACACCCCTAAATGTAGTATTTAGGGGCGATCCAGAACCCAGGAAATCAGATTCCTGCAATTTACACAAAGAAGTAGGACTGCTGACCTGAAAGCCCTGCAGATACGACTGAGACAACTGACTTGGCCCCAGCCCTACCGGACTGTGTCCAGACTCAAAGAACCTGCACAGCGACGCATCCGACAGGGACCAGCGACCCCTGAAGCCTCAGAGGACTGTCCTGAACCCGAAGGACCAAGAAACTCCCGAGAACCACGGCAGTGTTAAAAAACAGCAGCAACTTTTCAACTTTTTAGCAACTTTTAAAGAACTCACTCTTCCTGCCGGAAGTGTGAGACTTCACCCTCTGCACCTGATGCCCCCGGCTCGAGCTCCAGAGAACTAACACCACAGAGAGGACTCCCAGGCGACTGCAACTCTGTGAGTAACCTGAGACAACCCCCCTGGACCCCCACAGCGACGCATGCAGGCAGGATCCAGAGGCTCACCCTGACCATGACTGCCTGGAACAAAGAACCTGACGCCTGGACCAAGCACTGCTACTGCAGCCCCCAGGATCAAAAGGAACCAAACTACAGTGCAGGAATGACCATCAGGCGACCCTTTGCCTAGCCCAGTTGGTGGCTGGCCTGAGAAGCCCCCCCTGTGCCATGCCTGCACCGCTAGATTGACCCCCGGGTCCCTCCATTGACTTCTATTGAAAACCTGATGCCTGCTAAGCACACTGCACCCGGCCTCCCCTGTGCCGCTGAGGGGGGTGTTTTTTGTGCCTGTTTGTGTCCCCCCCCTCCCCAGTCCTCTACAAACCCCCTCCCCCCCCTCTGAAGACTCAGGTACTTACCTGTTGGCAGACTAGAACCGGAGCACCCTTGTTCTCCATACGCGCCTATGTGTTTTGGGCCCTCCTTTGACCTCTGCACCTGCCCTGTGTTGCTGGTGCAGTGACTTTGGGGTTGCCTTGAAATAAATAAATATATATATATATATATATATATATATATGTTCGAGGGCATGTGTAGCTGCAGATAGACATGCTATGCATATCTCTTCCGACAACTAGTGTTGGGGTCGGTTCGAAGAAGTCTTTTCGGAGTCACGGGATCATGTGACTCCTCCTTTCGGTTACAGTGCGCATGGGCATCGACTCCAATGTTAAATTGTTTTCTTTCCGCTGTCAGGTTCGGACGTGTTTCCTCTTGCTCCGAGATTTCGAATCGGAAACCTTAGAAAATGAATTTTATTGTCGGGATTGTTTCGCTCGTCTTCCATCTAGCCTCGAACCAATAGTACAGTCAGAATATAGATTTCTCCTCTTTGGGCGCGTGCACCCGACTCTGGCTTTTTTGGGTCTACCTCGTGGAATCCTGATAGATCGGACTCCATTTCGATTCTGCCCTCGGTGCCACGCAAAGTTTCCCTATGCAGACCAACACCTGGTTTGTAACTTGTGTCTTTCGCGTACCACAGAGAAGAGGATTGTGAGGCCTGTCGATCGTTTTGATCCAAGAAGACCTTGAGCGATCGAAGAGCCTGAAGGTTCGAGATGGCGTCGAAGAGTACAGAGCATCTTGACGTCATGGAAGAAGAACAGGCGCAGACAGCAGTCTCCTTCTGAGGTACTGACTCGGAGCAAGAATCTGAAGAAGATACGCCTATTACTGCTGGCCAGCACATGAAGACGTGTGCCCCTACGCCCACACACAAAAAAGCACCGAAGGCCTTGGATACACCACTGCCGGAAGGCCATGGTTCAGCCTGAAAAAAGACTGTCGTCGAGCGACCTTCATGTTCGACGACGAAAACGGACACTCCTCCGTCCACTTCGATGTCGAGTAAGTTGGTTAAAAGTTCTGCCTCAGACTCCAGTAAGCGCCCTCACGCCTCGGAGTCGAAGCTTCGATGCCCTGCTTCGGAGCCGAAACAGCCGACTTCATGATCGGGACCGAAAAAGATTCAAACTTCGGAACTGAAGAAAGCCTCTTATACAGAGGAACAAGGACTTTCGAGACGACTGAAGCAAGCCTTGAAGCCAATGCAAGAATCTTCCATACTTTCTGATGAAGACACTTGAGATTCAGCCTATACTGGAGGTTATGGATGAAAAACATTCTAGAATCCATATACTCAAGGAGACCGGCAGAATTATTGCAGCACCTCCTTTAAAAACTAAAAGAAAGCTGGCTTTTCAAGAGGAATTAGACTCTGTTCAACTACCAGAAAAAATCCAAAAGCAAAAAGAGAAGCCAGTACCTGTCCCTACTTCTCCTCATCTTTCTTTTTCACCTCCACAAAATAGCCCACCACTGTTGCCTTCTCCAACGCGCTCACAATACTCTCATGGAGATACAGTAGATCCCTGGGATCTATATGACCCGGATTCTATTCCGGATAATGATCCTGACTTATCCACCTCCCAGCCTTCTCCACCAAAAGACACTACTGAATACACGCAGGTTGTTTCTAGGGCAGCTACTTATCATGGGGTGCTTATGCATTCTGAGCCCCCAGAGGAAGATTTCTTGTTCAACACGGTCTTCCACTCACTCTTGATACCAGTGCCTTTCCATGTTGCCTGGAATGGTCAAACATGCGGACCAAATTTTTAGTGAGCCTGTCAAAGCTAGAATAATTACTCCACAAATTGACAAAGTACAAATCTGCTCCTACAGACCCAGACTACATCACACACAAGTTCCTCCATATCCAGTGGTGGTGAGTGCGGCTAGAAAAAGGGCTAGTAGCCAATCTTCATGGGATGCTCCTCCACCTGATAGAGAGCATGAAGTTTGATGCCGCTAGCAAGAGTGGCCACACAAGCCGCCAACCAATGGCGAATTGCGAATTCGCAAGCACTTCTTGCCAGATACGTAGAGCCCACCGGGATGAGATGCAAGAACTCATACAGCACCTCACAAAAGAGCATCAAAAGAGAGCACAACAGGTAGTAGAAGAGGGCCAAGCTATAAGTAACAACCAGATAAGGTCTGCCATAGATGCTGCTGATACAGCAGCAAGGAGTGTAAATACTGCCATTACAATAGGAAGGCATGCATGGTTATGCTCTTCTGGTTTTAAACCAGAAATCCAACAGGCAGTACTTAACATGCCTTTTGATAAAAAACACTTATTTGGGCCTGAGGTCGATACGACCATAGAGAATCTGAGAAAAGGCTCAGATACTGTCAAAGCAATGGGAGCATTATACACCACATCGTATAGAGGCTCCTTTCGCAGGCCACAGTTTAGTGGGGGATTCAAACCACAATCCTCTGAAGCTTCTACCTCCCAAACAAAGCAGGGACAACAGCAGCAACAATATCAGAGAGGGGGGTTTAGAGGATCCTATGGAGGAGAATATTTTAGAAGCAGAGGCAAGTTCCAAGCCTCAAAACAAGCCACCACACCATCCAAACAGTGACTTCTTTCCCGCCCCTCCACCACACACATCTCCTGTGGGGGGGAAGACTACAACAATTCCACTCTTGTTGGCAAAATATCATCACAGACAATTAGGTGTTATCAATTATCCGCAGTGGCTATTGCGTATAATTGATCTCCACCCCCCCCCCAAACATTCCACCACGTTACCACAAATTGTCCCTAGAACACAACGTTCTGTTGCAACCGGAGGTACAATCTCTACTCCTAAAACAAGCAATAGAATTGGTCCCACATTCTTAGCAAGGAACAGGAGTAGACTCACTATACTTCCTCATTCCCCAAAAAGATGGCACTCTAAGGCCTATCCTAGATCAACCATACCAATCATGGGGAATGGAATTCCAATAAGAAGAAATTTCACATAAACCATTTAGAATTATTAGCCGTGTTTCATGCCTTGAAAGCATTTCAACCTCTTCTCAAACACAAGATTGTTCTGATAAAAACAGACAACATGACAACCATGTATTACCTCAGAAAACAAGGCAGGACACATTCATCTCAACTGTCTCTACTAGCCTAGACAAAATTGGAAATGGGCGATTCACAATCACATTCATCTGTTAGCAGAATACATTCCAGGAATACGCAATCACCTGGCGGATCTCTTAAGCAGAAATCACTAACAGACACACAAATGGGAGATTCACTTCCAGGTACTTCAAAAGTACTTTAAAAGTGGGGAACACCAGAGATAGACCTATTCGCAAACAAGCAAAAACGCAAAATGCCAAAACTTTGCATCCAGACACCACATCCCCTATCCAAGGGCAATGCTCTATGGATCAATTGGTCTGGGATTTTTGCTTACGCTTTTTCCCCTCTCCCGGTCCTTTCCTTTCTGGTCAACAAACTACGCCAGACATCTCTCACACATGATACTTATAGCCCCAACATGGGCACGTCAACATTGGTACACAACACTCCTGGACCTGTCTGTAGTACCCCATTCCAAACTCCCAAACAGACCAGGTTTGTTAACACAAAACAAAGGTCAAATCAGGCACCCAAACCCCACTGCCCTCAATTTAGCAATTTGGCTCCTGAAGTCATAGAATTTGGATACCTAGAACTTCCATCAGAATGTATGGAAGTACTCAAGCAAGCACGTAAAGCTACTACTAGACAATGTCATACTAGCAAATGGAAAAGATTTGTTTACTACTGTCAATCTAAAACATTGATCCACTTACAGCATCAATACAGGATACCTACTCCAGGGACCTACTCCATTTGCAAAAAAAAACTAATTTAGCTTTCTCATCCGTCAAAATTCACCTTACTGCAATATCTGCATACTTACAAACTATTCAACACACGTCTCTGTTCAGAGTACCTGTTATTAAAGCCTTCATGAAAGGATTCAAATGCATTATTCCATCTAGAACACCACCTGTTCCTTCTTGGAATCTAAATATCGTACTTACCAGACTCATGGGTCCACTGTTTGAACCCATGCACTCTTGTCAAATTCAATTTTTGATATGGAAGGTTGCCTTCCTTGTAGTTATTACTTAATTACGAAGAGTTAGTGAAATACAAGCATTCACTCTTGAGGAACCTTTTTCCCAAGTACACAAACATAAAGTTGTACTTAAAACAAATCCTAAATTTCTCCCAAAAGTAGTATCTCCTTTTCACATCAACCAAACAGTGGCATTGCCAATCTTCGTCCCACTGCCTGACTCAGTTGCAGAAAGAGCCCTTCATACTCTGGACCTCAAAAGAGCTCTTATGTACTATATAGATAAAACTAAAGATTTTAGGAAAACAAAACAACTTTTTGTTGCTTTTCAGCAAACACATAAAGGCAATCCTATCTCTAAACAAGGAACTTTTGATCACACCTAAAGTACATTCTACAAGAAAGAAAGTTACGTCTATGGCATTCTTAGGAAACATACCAATGGCTGATATATGTAAAGCTGCCACATGGTCAACTCCTCATACATTTACAAAACATTATTGTGTAGATGTATTTTCAAAGCAACAGGCCAATGTTGGCCAAGCTAACTTACGAACATTATTTCAAACAGCTTCAACTCTTACAGGCTAGCCACCGCTTATTTTTGAGGAGGATTAACTGCTTAGTAGTCTATACATATCATGTGTATCTGCAGCTACACATGCCATTGAATGGAAAATGTCACTTACCCAGTGTACATCTGTTCGTGGCATGTAGTGCTGCAGATTCATATGCACCCTCCCTCCTTCCCGGAAGCCTGTAGTTGTTTATCTATCATTTGTAGATACATGTGCATGGACATCTCTTTATATTCTTATACTCTAACACTCCTTCCTTCACCCTTTGCGTGAAAACAATCTAATAATGAAGTCGATGCCCGTGCGCATTGTAACCGAGAGGAGGAGTCACTCGATTTCGTGACTCCGAAAAGACTTCTTCAAAGAAAAACAACTTGTAACACTCCGAGCCCAACACTAGATGACAGAAGAGATATGCATAGCATGTGAATCTGCAGCACTACATGCCACAGACAGATGTACACTGGGTAAGTAACATTCTCCCTATATATGTGTGTGTGTGTGTGTGTGTGTGTGTATGTATGTATGTACATATATATATATATATATGTTCGATGGCATGCAGATACACATGCTGTGCACATCCCGCCATCTGGTGTTGGGCTCGGAGTGTTACAAGTTGTTTTTCTTCGAAGAAGTCTTTTCGAGTCACGAGATCGAGGGACTCCTCCCATTTCGGCTCCATTGCGCATGGGCGTCGAATCCATCTTAGATTCGTTTTTTTCCGCCATCGGGTTCGGACGTGTTCCTTTTCGCTCCGGGTTTCGGATCGGAAAGTTAGTTAGAATCTCAGAAAAATCGTCGGTATTGTTCGCGTTCGGTATCGGGTTAGTTATAACAGATCGACACCGACTTTTGAAGAGCTCCGGTGGCCCTTCGGGGTTTTTTCGATCCCCCGTCGGGGCCTGGTCGGCCCGGCCACGTGTCTCTTCAAGGCTGGTGGAACGGACCCCATTCCGCTTCTGCTCAAAATGCCATAACAAGTATCCGTATACAGATCAGCATCTGGTCTGTAACTTGTGTTTGTCGGCAGAACACAAGGAAGATACTTGTGAAGCCTGTCGAGCGTTTCGGTCCAGGAAGACACTAAGAGACCGAAGAGCAAGAAGACTGCAAATGGCATTGGCGCCGCCAGGACAAGAGCGTTTCGAGGAGGAAAAGGAAACCTTCTCCATCCAGGAATCGGACTCGGATGAGATCGATCCCGAAGAAACGCCGAAAATCGGGAGTAAGACGTCGAAACATAAAACTCACGAGAAGACCACAAAAGCCATGGGGACGCCACCGCCAATAGGCCATGGCTTAACCCGAAAAATAGGTGACCGATCATCGGCACCGAAAAAGGGCACGCTTGTGTCGAAGTCATCCGACTCCGTTCAAGATACCGCCACACAGCAATCTCGGGCCCGAGATAGCGGTTCCGAGCAAGTTCGGCACCGAAATGATTCGGCACCGAGAGGCAACGACGCCGAAAATAAAAAAGGTTTCGTCGGAACCTAAAAAAGTAGCTGAAAAGGTTTCGGTACCGAAACAACCGGCCTCGGAACCGAAATCAAGTTCCTACACAGAGGAACAAGGACTGTCCTCACAAATGAAAATACATAGATTTGGACAGGAATTGGAGACAATGGAGCCAGACTACACCCAAAGAAGGCTCCACATCCAAAAAGAAACAGGGAAGATCAGCACTCTCCCTCCTATTAGGATGAAACGCAAACTTGGCTTCCAGGAGAAAGACAAGCAGCCACAGGCAAAGGTGGCTAAACAAGTAAGCCCGCCACCGTCTTCACTACTATCGCTGCAAACATCACCGGTAGCCACTCCACCTATGATGCAATCCCCGACTCGTACAGGAATGAGTCAAGATGACCCTGACGTGTGGGACCTTTATGATGCGCCAGTGTCAGATAATAGTCCTAACTGTTATCCAGCTAGACCGTCGCCACCAGAAGATAGTACAGCCTACGCACAGGTGGTGTCAAGGGCAGTGGCATTTCATAATGTCAGCCTGCATGCAGAGCCCATTGAAGACGACTTCCTATTTAATACATTGTCGTCCACACACAGCCAGTACCAAAGTCTTCCCATGCTACCCGGAATGCTAAAACACTCCAAACAAGTGTTTGAGGAGCCTGTAAAAGGAAGGGCCATTACTCCAAGAGTGGAGAAAAAATATAAACCGCCACCAACAGACCCCGTGTACATCACACAACAGTTAACACCGGACTCAGTTGTAGTAGGGGCAGCTCGCAAGAGAGCGAACTCACACACTTCAGGAGATGCACCACCTCCAGATAAAGAAAGTAAAAAAATCAACGCAGCAGGCAAAAGGGTGGCGGCACAGGCAGCAAACCAGTGGCGTATTGCAAACTCACAGGCTTTGTTGGCCAGATACGATAGGGCTCATTGGTACGAAATGCAACACTTTATAGAACATTTGCCCAAGAAGTTCCTAAAAAGAGCACAGCAAGTAGTAGAAGAAGGACAGAGTATCTCCAACAATCAGATACGGTCAGCAATGGACACAGCAGACACAGCTGCTAGAACTGTCAACACAGCAGTGACAATAAGGAGACACGCATGGCTGCGTACATCAGGATTTAAACTGGAAATATAGCAAGCTGTGCTGAATATGCCATTTAACGGACAGCAGTTGTTTGGGCCGGAGGTGGACACTGCTATCGAAAAACTTAAGAAAGACACTGATACGGCCAAAGCCATGGGCGCACTCTACTCCCCACAGAGCAGAGGCACATTTAGAAAAACACAGTTTCGAGGGGGGTTTCGAGGGCAAAGCACAGAACCCACAACCTCACAAACAAGGCCCACTTATCAGAGCCAATATCTGCGGGGAAGTTTTCGGGGACAATATAGAGGGGGACAGTTCCCAAAAAGTAGAGGGAAGTTCCAAAGCCCCAAAACTCCTCAAAACAAGCAGTGACTTCCAAGTCACACATCCCCAACACAACACCTGTGGGGGGGAGACTAAGCAAATTTTACAAACATTGGGATGAGATAACAACAGACACTTGGGTACTGGCAATTATCCGGCATGGTTATTGAATAGAATTTCTCAAATTCCCTCCAAACGTCCCACCAAAAACACACAAAATGTCAAAACAACATATAGATCTTCTAGGACTAGAAGTTCAGGCATTGCTACAGAAAGAAGCAATAGAATTAGTACCAAACCAACAGAAAGGAACAGGAGTTTACTCTCTGTACTTTCTCATACCCAAAAAAGACAAGAGTCTGAGACCTATATTAGATCTCAGAACATTAAATACCTACATCAAATCAGATCACTTTCACATGGTGACATTACAGGGCGTAATCCCACTGCTCAAACAACAAGACTACATGACAACACTAGACCTAAAGGATGCATATTTCCATATACTGATACATCCTTCACACAGAAAGTACTTAAGGTTTGTATTCCAATGGGTACATTACCAATTCAAGGTGTTGCCATTCGGAAAAACAACTGCGCCAAGAGTTTTTACAAAGTGCCTAGCAGTCGTAGCTGCACATATCAGAAGGCAGCAAATATATGTGTTCCTGTACCTAGACGATTGGTTAATCAAAACCAACACGCTAGAACGGTGTTCACAACACACAAAGTATGTCATAGAAACCCTCCACAAACTAGGGTTCTCAATCAACTACACAAAGTCAGACCTTCTGCAACAATCAACACAACAAAAGGGATTGCCTCTCCAAGTCCACAAAGGGTTCAGGCATTTCACAATGTAATACATGCCATGTATCCAAAACACAAAATACAGGTCAAAATGGTGATGAAACTCCTAGGCATGATGTCCTCATGCATAGCCATTGTCCCAAAAGCAAGGTTGTACATGCGGCCCTTACAACAGTGCCTAGCATCACAGTGGTCACAGGCACAGGGTCAACTTCTGGATCTGGTGTTGGTAGACGGCCAAACATACACCTCGCTTCAATGGTGGAACAGTATAAATTTAAACCAAGGGTGGCCTTTCCAAGACCCAGTGCCACAATATGTGATAACAACAGATGCCTCCATGATAAGGTGGGGAGCACACCTCAATCAACACAGCATCCAAGGACAATGGGACAGTCCGCAAAAACAGTTTCACATAAATCACTTAGAACTATTGGCAGTATTTCTAGCGCTGAAAGCATTTCAACCCATAATAAGCCACAAACACATTCTTGTCAAAACAGACAACATGACAACAATGTATTACCTAAACAAACAAGGAGGGACACACTCAACACAGTTGTGTCTCCTGGCACAGAGAATATGGCATTGGGCGATTCACAACCACATTTGCCTAATAGCACAATTTATTCCAGGAATTCAGAATCAGTTAGCAGACAATCTCTCTCGGGATCACTAACAGATCCACGAATGGGAGATTCACCCCCAAATACTGAACACTTACTTCCAGAGTTGGGGAACACCACAAATAGATCTATTTGCAACAAAGGAAAACGCAAAATGCCAAAACTTCGCATCCAGGTACCTACAACATCAGTCTCAGGGCAATGCGTTATGGATGAGTTGGTCAGGGATATTTGCTTACGCTTTTCCACCTCTCCCACTCTCCCACTCCTTCCATATCTAGTAAACAAGTTGAGTCAAAACAAACTCAAACTCATACTAATAGCGCCAACATGGGCAAGACAACCTTGGTACACAACACCACTAGACCTCTCAGTAGTGCCTCATGTCAAACTGTCAAACAGACCAGATCTGTTAACGCAACTCAAACAACAGATCAGACACCCAAATCCAGCATCGTTGAATCTAGCAATTTGGCTCCTGAAGTCCTAGAGTTCGGACACTTAGTCCTTACACAAGAATGTATGGAGGTCATAAAACAAGCTAGGAAACCTACCACTAGACATTGCTATGCAAATAAGTGGAAAAGATTTGTTTTTACTGTCATAATAATCAAATTCAACCTTTACACGCATCTGCCAAAGATATCGTAAAATACTTATTACATTTGCAAAAGTCAAAGCTAGCTTTTTCTTCCATTAAAATACATCTTACCGCAATTTCAGCTTACCTGCAAATTACGCACTCAACTTCACTGTTTAGGATACCAGTCATAAAAGCGTTTATGAAAGGCCTAAAGCGAATTATACCACCAAGAACACCACCAGTTCCTTCATGGAACCTCAACATTGTCTTAACGCGACTCATGGGTCCACTTTTTGAGCCCATGCACTCTTGTGAAATGCAATACTTAACATGGAAAGTTGCATTTTCAATTGCCATCACATCTTTAAGAAGAGTAAGTGAGATTCAAGCATTTACCATACAAGAACCATTTATTGAAATACACAAGCATAAAGTAGTTCTACGGACAAATCCTAAATTTTTACCAAAAGTCATATCACCGTTCCACTTGAATCAAACAGTAGAATTATCAGTGTTCGTCTCACAGCCAGATTCTGTAGCTGAAAGAGCACTACATACATTAGACATCAAAAGAGCGTTAATGTACTACATTGACAGAACAGAACTAATTCGGAAAACAAAACAATTATTGCTTTCCAAAAACCTCATACAGGAAATCCAATTTCTAAACAAGGCATTGCTAGATGGATAGTTAAATGCATTCAAACCTGTTATCTTAAAGCAAAAAGAGAACTGCCTATTATACCAAAGGCACACTCAACTAGAAAGAAAGGTGCTACCATGGCCTTTCTAGGAAATATTCCAATGACCGAAATATGTAAGGCAGCTACATGGTCTACGCCTCATACATTTACTAAACACTACTGTGTAGATGTGTTAACAGCACAACAAGCCACAGTAGGTCAAGCAGTACTACGAACATTGTTTCAAACAACTTCAACTCCTACGGGCTGAACCACCGCTTTTGGGGAGATAACTGCTTACTAGTCTATGCACAGCATGTGTATCTGCAGCTACACATGCCATTGAACGGAAAATGTCACTTACCCAGTGTACATCCGTTCGTGGCATTAGTTGCTGCAGATTCACATGCGCCCACCCACCTCCCCGGGAGCCTGTAGCCGTTTAGAAGTTGATCTTGAACATTTGTAAATTTGTAAATATATTACTTTAAACTACATTATGTACATACATATTCACTCCATTGCATGGGCACTATTATTAGCATACACAACTCCTACCTCACCCTCTGCGGGGAAAACAATCTAAGATGGAGTCGACGCCCATGCGCAATGGAGCCGAAATGGGAGGAGTCCCTCGATCTCGTGACTCGAAAAGACTTCTTCGAAGAAAAACAACTTGTAACACTCCGAGCCCAACACCAGATGGCGGGATGTGCACAGCATGTGAATCTGCAGCAACTAATGCCACGAACAGATGTACACTGGGTAAGTGACATTTTCCATATATATATATATATATATATATATATATATATATATATATATATATATATATATATATATATATATATATATATATATATATATATATATATATATATATATATATGTGTTTGATGGCATGTGTAGCTGCAGATACACAGGCTGTGCATTATCCTGCCATCTAGTGTTGGGCTCGGAGTGTTACAAGTTGTTTTTCTTCGAAGAAGTGTTTTCGATTGACAGGATCGAGTGACTCCTCCTCTTGGGTTCCATTGCGCATGGGCATCGACTCCATTGTTAGATTGTTTTCTTTCCACCGTCGGGTTCGGACGTGTTTCCTTTTGCTCCGAGATTTCGATTGGGAAAACTTTGTAAAACTCTTTTCGTCGGTAATGTATCAATTGGGTTTATAATCTTCCATTGACAGAGAACTACCATCGGGAAAATAACTTTGTTCGCCCTTCGGGGCCCATGCGCCCAACTCTGGCCTATTCGGAGCGACCACATGGAAGCCTCATGGATCGGATTCCATTCCGATTCTGTCCTCTGTGCCACGCGAAGTACCCGTACACAGACCAGCATCTGGTTTGTAACCTCTGCCTTTCCCCAGACCATCGGGAAGAGAACGGCGAGGCCTGTTGATCCTTCCAATCTAAAAAGACTCTTAGAGACCGAGGATTAAGAAGACTCAAAATTGTGTTGAGGAGCGGTGAACATCTCGACGTAGAAGAGGAAGAATTGATGCAGACCGCAGTCTCAGTTTGAGATTCCGAGTCCGAGCAGGAATGAGACGAAGACAGAACAGTCACAGCAGGACAACATGTGAGTACGTCTGCCCCTGCACCCTCTCAATATAAAAAGCACAAGTCCACTGTCGGAGGGCCATGGCTTTGCCCGAAAAAAGACTGTTGGTGACCAACTTTACAGTTCGGCACCGAAAAAGGCCACTCCTCCGAAAACATCAGAGACAACAAAGAGCTCAGTTTTTGACTCAACTAAAAACCACTTTTCGGAGTCGAAAATTAGAAAGCCAGTTTCGTAGCCGAAACCTTCATCTTCCTCATCTTTAATCAATCCCGAAAAAGCATGCTTCAGAGCCGAAAAGACAAACTTACACAGAGGACCATGGGCTTTCAATGAGACTTAAAGAAAGCCACAAAACCTCTGAAGAGGAGTTAAAGGTACAACCAGTTCTAGAAATTATGGATGAAAGGCAATCCAGGATCCACATCCATAAGGAAACAGGGAGAATTCTGACAGCACCTCCTTTAAAAACAAAGAGGAAGCTAGCTTTTCATGAGGAATTGGACACTATGCAGCCTCCAGCTAATGTGCCAAAGCAGAAGGAGAAACTACCACCTCCTCAATTTTCTCCTCCTCACTCTCCTCCTCATTCTCCACACCTACCTACCTACTCCTACACCAGTGCAATCACCCACTCATTCTTATGATTTACAACAGGACAATGTGGATCCATGGGATCTTTATCACCCAGATCCCAATCCAAGTAATGATCCAGACAGCTATCCCTCTAAACCATCACCACCTGAGGATAGTACTGTCTATAACCAAGTCATAGCTAGGGCATGCACAGAGCCCCTAGAAGGGGATTTCTTATTTAACACCCTATCCTCAACACATTCTAGGTATGAATGCCTCCCCATGCTCCCAGGCATGATAAAACATGCAGATCAGATCTTTAGTGAACCTGTGAAAGCACGCATCATAATACCTAGGATAGAGAAGAAATGTAAACCTGCACCCTCTGACCCTGATTATATCACCCATCAGGTACCTTCTGATTCTGTGGTAGTTAGCGCTGCCATGAAGAGAGCAAATAGTCAGTCATCAGGAGATGCACCCCCTCCTGATAAAGAGAGCAGGAAATTCGATGCTGCAGGGAAAAGAGTTGCGTCCCAGGCAGCTTGTCAGTGGAGAATAGCCAACTCGCAAGCATTATTAGCTCGCTATGACAGAGCCCATTGGGACGAGATGCAAGACATAATACAGCATCTCCCTAAAGAACACCAGAAAAGGGCACAAAAAGTAGTGAAGGTAAGGGCAAGCCATCAAATAAGATCTGCCCTAGATGCAGCAGATACCGCTGCTAGGAGTGTCAACACTGCAGTCACTATACACAGACATATATATATATATAGAAAACATTACGTGGAGCACCACAAAGTGGATAATTAGACTTAAGAGCATAGAATTAGGCATGAATGTAAATCATGAAATGCACCATTTTTTATAAGTGTATAATCATTATTATCTGCTATGTGATTAAAATTAAGGGATGTATTTTGGATCAAATCATCGAGATAAAATCATGTACATTGATATTCTAGGATGTATTCATTGTCGAATTTAATGAACAAAGATTCTAATAGCACAATAGGAGGTCTGCATGTGTTCCTTTCTTTGAATGACTTTTTCTCTGATCTCTTATATAACCTCTTCACAGGGGCATAGGACAGGACATCTTTTACACATATTGAGCCACTTAACACTGGTACATCTTAATATAGTTGTTAAGGTGTGATGTTTACTTATTCAATTTTATCACTAGACGGTGGCATAAGGTGTCCAAGATTTGGATATGTATGTTTTGATCTGGTCAGTGGCAGCCTGGGGTTGTATTTCATTTTTTTAATACATATGTTTGTAAGAGATATAGGTTTATTTTTTTCCTAATTGGGCCATCTATTTGCTAAAGCATTTTATTATTGCATTAATACAACGGTGATTACAAGTTTCCATCTATTTATGAACAATTGGATTGATTGATTACCAGTTGGGTGATGATTTAATAATTTGTGTTTGAAGATTGACGATTATTGAAAGATGGCGCAAGTCTTAAGTCCTGAGTTGCCGTAACAAAGCGATCTCCTGTCTACATGTAAGCGCTGTGTTTTTTCTTCGACTTTGATTGATTTTGGTCGATAATCAGTACCAAAAAACATCACCAACTATTTAAAGATGGCGCGCATAATGGAATGGGACATCAAACAACGCGTGTATGGGAATATGTGATTGCGTTGTGTATGAACGATCAGAGCAGTTGTGAATGAATTGGGACTTCCTGTTAGAGGATGTTTTAGGGAATCCTGCCCAGAAGGTTTGTGATTATATAAAGAAGGCACTTATAATAATAAGAGGTTTGTACTAACAACGCGTTTGCCTGTGAGCATGCAATTATGGTGCTTCTTCTTTTTTTGAGGTTGGTTTCTGAAGATTCTAGATACTTCAGAATAATTCTATAGATTTTGAAAGATGTGGTGGATAAGAGTTGATGTGTCATTACTAAAGAAGTTACAAAAAAATGGCGCCTATAATGGTGAATGGGACATTCAACGACGCGTGCACAGAAATACATGAAATCGCTTCGTCCGTCTTCTATTTCTAACTCCTATATGAAAGCGCTTGATGGCAATTACAAGCTGTTTGGCGGTTATAGGACATGCCAATGGTTTTCTACGAGACTTTGGATCCCATCAAGGTAAAGCAAATAGACGCTTATGTTTGTTTTTCTATAAATATAGTTGAGACATTTAACTAAGGCTTTTGCTGTTTTCTGATATTCATATTAATACAGTATGGCAAGTAACAACAAATGTTAATTGAAATATTTGAGAGATAATATATAGCTACATAAGGACGTTTAAGAGGGGTATTTGAGACACAACACTGTATACTTATGTGGTTCTTTTCTGATTCATTGTAGGAGGGTCTCATTTGAGAGACTGGAGTACTATTGGAAGAGCTGACCTTTCTTCATGGTTGAAAGATTGTGGGCATGGCCATGGAGAACATTTGTTATATAGCTAAGTTCATTTATGTAGGTTGGTGGTACTTTTGAGTTGAATATTTTGGAGTATTACATACTATTAGTATATTGTGATGGAGTGGTATATATATTTCTATATTTGCAGTGACCCTGTGATACTTGTTGGAGCTAAATCATCATCAAATAGGTATTAAAACATCTCTCTAAAGACTCATGGTAGTGTGGGTCTTTACCATCTATAACACTGTCTCTCTGTTCCAAATCTTAATATTAGGGATTATGAATACTCTTTCCTTTTATGTTGGGTCATCTTCTTCCTGTTTTTTTCTTTACTTCACTTGTTATTTCGTTGTTGGGTAATTTTTTGTTGGCATGTGGACATACACATTTCTTGGTGATGGTTCTAGTGTGTGGCATATCTCTCTGGACACGTTCTGTTGGTTACTAATATTAGGTTTATATTGGTACAGTTGTGTACCAACTTATTTGGAAAACTGTTCATGGTCATTGATAATTTATAATTATGTTGTGTATAAGACTATTTAATTACTTCTTGTTTGTCTAATCAGTCTTGAGGAAGTCCGGCACAGGACGAAGCACGTGTCGGCTGAAAGCATGAATGCCCTTGGATGAGCTGACCTTGGACTCAATTGTCTTTTTGACTGAATTTTACAGCCACACGCATGATTGTTCTTGGATGATCTCATTTTGGACTCAACTGCTTACTTTTACTTTGGTACTTTATATTTGGCATATGTGGTTTAGGAGTTTAATATGTAGTTTTTGGTTTAAACAGGTTTGTTTTTAATGTTGGGGAACGATTTGTTCACAAGGGAGGCAATTTGTATTAGAACTGTTATCTATATATTAAAGTTTCCTTTTTCTTACTGAATATTTGCCACATACTAGTCGTATGATTTGTTTATTGTTTTGTGTACAAATGAAAATTTGCTATATTAAATTGCCTAAAGGTCCTTTTAATCCATTGATTTAGACAATGAATTACTTGTATATTTGTGTGCTCCACATAATGTTTTCCATACATTTGTATTTTCTGGTATAGGCGTGGTCCCATTCCAGTGTACGTATTTGGCAACAGATATGTTTATTTGTGTTTGAGCACCTTTTGCATACTTATGATAAATTACAGGAAGATGCGGCCATTTTGATGGTCATTGCTGCCACATTTATATTACACTATACGCAGACATGCATGGCTCCGATCTTCTGTATTCAAGCCAGAAGGCTGTGTTGAACATGCGGTTTGACAAAAAACATATTTCTGATGGATAGAACCTACCTGTGGATTCCTCACCTTATGAATTCACCCTTGTGCCAGCATCCGACGAAAATCATCTTCCCAGCTCTCCACGTCGAAGAGGACGTCACAATTGCACGGCTCCACGCGACTCCATCTGATGTCACTGTGCCAATAAGAGGTCTTCGCTGGTGTGCTGATGTCCGTTCCCTTTTTTCCGTGCCTTCGATGCTAACGGTTTTCTCCTAGCTCTCGCTTCTGTTGGAGGTTTCATCTTGTTGCTCTTTGTAATTACAGTGTCTCCCCCTAGGAAGTCCGGTTTCAAGCCTTGCAGAATGTGGGGGTCGCATGTCGGTCACTGAACCTCATGACGATTGTCTTTGGTGCCTTTGCTCTGAGCATGACGTCGAGGAGTGTGCGTCTTGCCAGAGCATGAATCCTAAGGCTTTAAAGGAAAGGGAAGCCAAACTCTTTTTGGCGAAGGCGAAAGAAGGGTCATAGGAGCCATAGAAGATCCTCTTCTCACGATTCTTCGAAGATGCATAAGAAACTGCGCCATCATGACTCTCGGCGCCGTTCAGCTCGGAGCCATTCAAGATTGAGGTCTCCATCTCGTCGGCCACGTGGGAGGTGAGTCCGAAAGTGACTCCTCAACCTCAAGAGTCCTGAGGCTTCTCCGGCCGTCTTTGAGGTTGTGGTACCTCAGGGCAATCCTCGATTGTTACCTGCTGCTCAGGAGTCCGATGGTCAGCAAGCACACAGGTGCAACAGGGAGACCAGCGGTATCCTGGCTTCCCGGGTCCGGGAGCGGATCCGGCGGCATTTTTGAATGCCATGTTTACTTTGTTCAACGCCATTGCCCCTGCTGGTGCACCGGCTGGTCCTATGGATCCTTTGGCATTTTCATTGGGCTCCCCTGCTCCGTACAAGGCGTCACCGTTTATGCCATTCTATCCGGCTGAGGGTACTGTATCGGTGCCGATGACATCTCCTCGAGGTCCTGTGAATCCCATGACGTCGTCTTCTAGATCTATGGCTCCGATATCATCACCCCGTCAGCTGGCGCTGATGGTGGAGCCACATGCATCTTCGGCGCCATTAGAATCCGTGCCAGCGCCTGATTGGGGTGATGGATTTGAACGGAGTCAACCTTCCTCTCCTGTTCCTCGTCAGGTGTTGAAGCCGGTGTCTTTGACGTCGGCAAATTCCATGTCGACGCCGAGGTTGGAGTCTCGATTGAGGTCACGCAGGAAGGCCTTGCGTCTCTTGGAGGAGGAAGAATATCAAAGGCAGTTGTTGGAGGAAGAAGAGATTGTCGAGCCTTTGGGAGAGTATCAGGGCTTGGAGTTGGCCAGTGGGCTGGATACTTCCCCGGAATGGGACTTGTCTTCACAGGGGGAATTTACAGAGGAGGCAGCTTCTTTTCACACTGTGATCAGGAAGGCAGTGGACTTTTTAGAGCTTCCATTGCCTGCTGCGGAATTTAAAACTAACATTTTAACAAAGTTGCTGCATCCTTCTTTGGCTTCTGCAGACCCATTGCTTCCTTTCAAAGAGGCTCTTACGGAACCCTTATTAGAACTTTGGAGGAAGCCTGTATCGTCACCTGCGGTGAATAGAGCTGTGGCAAGGAGATATAGAGTAACGCCTGGTGATCCGGGGTTTTTATCACAACATCCTACCCCGGAGAGTTTGGTGGTCCAGGCCTCTTGCTCTACAAGGTCTGCTCCGGCCTCCTTCCCTGTGATTCCATCTGACAGGGAATCCAAGTGGATGGAACAATCCGCAAAAAAGACTTTTTCGTCTTGCAGCATGGCTCTCAAGGCTGCAAATGCTACCTGTGTGCTGGGTAGGTATGTCCACGCCCTCATGGACTCCGAAAGCCATGGTTCCTGATCTGCCTCAAAATATACAGAGACCATTTGGGGAACTCCTGTCTGATGCGCAGGCTGCGGCGAAACAAATAATTCAGTCTGGCTTGGACTCTACAGACTCGGTGGCCAGGGCAATGGGTACATCTATTGCTACCAGGAGGCATGCTTGGTTGAGGTCCTCTGGGTTTTCTTTGGATGTACAGACCACCTTGTTGGATTTGCCATTTGATGGGGAAAAACTGTTTGGCGATAAAGCGGACTCTGCCCTAGAGCGCTTTAAAGATAGCCGGGCCACGGCAAAGTCTTTAAGATTGCAAGCCTCCTCTGCTACCCCTTTTAGGTCCTTTTGTAGGTTCAGGTGGTTTGGACGTGGGGCAGTTTATCGAGGGAGACCCAAGTCCTCAGTCCAGCAGCCTACCAGCCTCCTATATTGGTCCTCTAGAGGGCAGGGGAGGGTTAGAACAAGAGGGGCCACCCAGCAGCACCCTACGTCATCCTGTTCCTCTGGAGGACAACAGCAAGGGAAGCAGCCCTAGTTTTCTCCCCTTTGTCGATCATGCTTCTGTAGGGGGAAGATTACATCTTTTTCTCCACGAGTGGGAGTTAGTTACATCGGACTCATGGGTTCTAAATATTGTGAGAAAAGATTATGGTCTCCCTTTTCAGGAGTTTCCTCCTCCCATCTCTCCCCGTCCCTCGTTTTGTTCAGAAAACATCTCCTGTTGTTACAGCAGGAAGTTCAGACCCAATGTCAAAAGGTGTGGTGGAGTTGATTTCAGAGCAGGAAAGGGGTCAGGGTTGTTATTCAAGATACTTCCTGATCCCCAAGAAGGACGGTCGTTTGAGACCGATCCTAGACCTGAGGATTTTGAATTGGTTCCTCAAACATGAGAAATTCAAAATGCTGACTCTAGCGCAGGTACTTCTGGCGTTGAACAAAGAGGATTGGATGGTGACTGTCGACTTGCAGGACGCGTATTTTCATATCCCTATACTGAAGTCACACAGGAAGTATCTCCGGTTTGTGGTGGGGTCGCAACACTACCAGTTTGCGGTCCTTCCGTTTGGTCTTACTTCAGCACCTCGAGTCTTCACAAAGGTGGTGGCAGCAAGTCTCAGAATGGAAGGGATATCGGTATTCGACTGGTTGATAAACTAATTGGTTGATCAAAGCCAGTCTCCAGAGCTTGTGTTGCTTCACTTGCGGTTGATAACTCAGTTGTTGTTCAGGCTGGGTTTTTCGATCAATATACCCAAATCTCACCTGGAGCCCTCTCAATGCCTCCTGCTCATAGGGGCAGTACTGGACACAACATTGAATAGGACCTATCCTCCGCCTCAGCGGATCTAGGATATTCAGGCGTTGATTCCAATGTTTCAAAATGGAGCGGTTGTTCCAGTCCTCAAGGTCTTACGCCTGCTCAGTCTGTTTGCTTCTTGCATTCTGTTGGTCACTCATGCACGTTGGCACATGAGGGCTCTCCAATGGTGCCTCCGCAGGCAGTGGTTTCAACACAAAGGGGATCTCGAGGAGTCGATGATGATCTCCAGAGACTCTGCAGCGGATTTGCGATGGGCTGTGAACGGCAACCTTTCGCTGGGAAGGCCGTTTTCACTGCCGCCAACAGGTGGCCACGCTCATGACGCATGCTTCCACTCTAGGGTGGGGAGCTCATCTGGGGGACCTGGAGATCAAGGGTCATTGTTCTCCAGTGGAACAGACTTTTCATATCAATCTGTTGGAGTTGCGGGCGATACGCTTGGCTCTCAAGGCTTTTCTCCCGTCCCTTCACGGTCAGTCATTTCAGGACCTGATGGACAACACTACCTCAATGTGGTATATAAACAAGGAGGGAGGAGTAGGGTCGTATCTTCTCTGCAGAGAAGCTCTGCGTCTTTGGTCCTGGCTTCAGGATCATTGGATTTTCTTGATAACAAATCATCTGGCCGGGGTGCTCAATGTGCGTGCGGACTCTGTCTGCTCCTTTCGGGCGATCACGAGTGGCGTCTTCATCCGGATCTGATCCTGCACATCTTTCAGTTTTGGGGTTCTCCGGTTATAGATCTGTTTGCCACTCTGGAGAACGCGCACTGCCTGTCATTCTGCAGCCTCCGGTGCAAGGAGATTTGGGGGATGCGTTTCAGATCTCTTGGTGCAACCAGTTGCTTTACGCCCCCCCCCCCCCCCCCCCCCCCACCCATACCCTTGATTCCTCGGGTTCTAAGGAAGATTTGCCAAGATCTGGCTCAGGTTATTTTAATAGCCCCGGATTGGCCAAGAAGGGTGTGGTACACGGACCTTCTCCAACTATCGCTGTGCCCTCTGCTCCATCTACCACTCAGGGTAGACCTCCTCTCGCAGGGGCAGGTTCTACACCTCCACCTCCAGAGTCTGCACCTTCATGCCTGGAAATTGAACGTGGCAACCTGAGTTCCTTTTCTCTCCCACCAGATGTAGTGGATGTTATTTCATAAGCCAGGCAATACTCCACTAAGACCGTTTATGCCGGTAGGTGGGCAGAATTCATGGCTTGTTGTAGAGAAAGGCAAATTGACCGTTTGAAGGCCCACCTTTCTGATATTTTATTATTGGCTTTGGACTTAGCAAAGAAGCGTTGTGCAGTGGCTACGGTTAAGGGTTATTTAGCTGCTCTGTCAGCCTTTCTTTGCCTCCCGGATCAGCCCTCATTGTTTAAATCACCTATAGTAGTTAGGTATCTTAAGGGTTTACTTAATAAGTTTCCTCCCATTCCTTTTCATGTGCCTCAGTGGTACCTAAATCTTGTTTTGACATTTATAATGGGGTCATCTTTTGAGCCCATGCATTCTTGCCCGTTAAGATTTTTAGTGCTTAAAACAGTTTTTCTTGTTGCCATAACCTCGGCTAGGCAGGTTAGTGAGCTCCAAGCTCTTTCTGTTAAACCTCCCTTTACCTTGTGTTTCCCAGATAAAGTGGTGTTGAAAACCAGGGTGGCTTTCCTGCCAAAAGTTGTCACTCCTTTTCATCTAGTGCAGACTATCACCCTTCCATCTTTCTATCCTCCTCCTCACCCCTCGAAGGAGGAAGAAAAGCTTCACCGGTTGGATCCTAAAAGGGCGCTTAGTTTCTTACATTGAAAGGACGAAGGACTTTCGCCTGGAAGATCAGCTGTTCCTGTGGTGGATATTTGCAAGGCAGCAACTTGGGCGTCCCTCCATACCTTCGCAGAGCATTATTGCTTGGACTCTGAGGTTCGGAGGGACAGCCATTTTGCACGATCTGTTTTGCAGGATTTCTTGGTGTAATCAGACAGGCACCCACCTCCGAGTGCAGTACTGCTTTGGGACTCTATTCATAAGGTAAGGAATCCACAGGTAATTTGTATCCATCAGAAGAACAAGTTACTTCCCTTCTGTAACGCTTTTTCTGGTGGATACAATAGCTACCTGTGAATTCCTCACAGTCCCACTCGCCTCCCTGTTGCCAATCTGATTGCACTAGGATATGTAGTGTATAGGTGTTTGTATATTTTGATATTTTTCATATATATATATATATATGATGGTTTTGATTATGTTGCATCATGAAGGTTTTATGTATATATGTATTTATTGGAGTTATTCTGGAGTCGGTTCTCACCTGTTCTCCTCAAAGGCACGTAAAAAATGGGTGAAACTGACGTCAGCACGCCGGCAAGGACCTCTTATTGACACGGTGACGTCAGACAGCCGCGTGGAGCTGTGCAATTGTGACGTCGACGTGGAGAGCTGGGAAGAAGAATTTCCGTTGGATGCTGGCGCAAGGGTGAATTCATAAGGTGAGGAATCCACAGGTAGCCATTGTATCCACCAGAAAGTGTTACCGAAGGTAAGTAACTTGTTCTTTTGGCCCAGAAGTAGACACAGCCATAGAAAAATTGCTGACTGACACATCAAAGGCAATGGGTGCACTCTAATCTGCGCTATATAGGGGTTCCTTTCGTAAACCTCAGTTTCAAGGTGGTTTCAGAACACAGCCCTCAGAGGCACCCACCTCACAAACAAAGCCAACCTACCAACCGCAATACCAATGTGGTAGTTTTAGGGGCACATATAGAGGACAATACCCCAGAAATAGAAGGAAATTTCAGGCCACTAAGCATCCTCCACCGCACCCAAAACAGTGACTTCCCTCATTCCCTTCCCCTCCACACCTCTCCTGTGGGGGGAAGACTACAACAGTTCCACATAAATTGGCAAAATATTACCACAGACAACTGGGTGCTGTCAATTTTCCGCAATGGCTATTGTCTAGCATTGATAAACACTCCTCCAAATATTCCACCAAGGTCACAAAAACTATCCACAGAACACACAATTCTGTTACAAGAAGAGGTCCAAGCTCTCCTACTCAAACAAGCAATAGAATTGGTTCCACAGTCTCAAATAGGAACAGGAGTTTACTCACTATAGTTTCCAATTCCCAAAAAAGATGGCACCCTGAGGCCAATATTAGACCTCAGCCCCCCTCAATCTTTACATCCTGTCAGAACATTTTCACATGGTAACTTTACAGGATGTCATTCCACTACTACAAAAACAAGATTTCATGACAGCCTTAGACCTCAAAGATGCGTATTTTTACATACCCATCCATCCTGCACACAGAAAATATCTCAGGTTTGTCATTCAGGGAAAACACTACCAATTCAAAATGTTGCCCTTTGGAATAACAACAGCGCCAAGGGTATTCACAAAGTGCTTGGCAGTAGTGGCAGCCTACCTAAGAAGACAACATATACATGTCTTTCCATATCTAGACGATTGGCTAATAAAATCAAGCAGTCATACACAATGCCAAAATCATACACATTATGTAATACAAACCTTATACACATTAGGCTTCTCAATAAACTACCAAAAATCACACCTTCAACCAGCACAAATACAACAGAATTTGGGTGCAATACTAAACACTCTGCAAGCTCTAGCATATCCTAATTCACAAAGGATACAAGCTTTCCAAAATATAATCTCACAAACACAAACAAATCAACAATACAGGGTCAGATTTGTCATGGAAAGTTTAGGAATAATGGCATCATGTATTGCAATTGTACCACGCAAGACTAAACATGCGCTCTTTACAACAGTGCCTTGCAAAACAATGGTCACAGGCGCACGGTTAACTTCAAGATCTAGTGTTGATAGACCGCCAAACATACATGTCCCTTCAGTGGTGGAATTCCACAAATCTAAGCAAAGGGCAGCCATTTCAAGACCCTGTGCCTCCGATCATAATTACAACAGATGCATCAATGATTGGTTGGGAAGCTCACCTAAACAAACACAACATTCAAGGACAATGGGATGTCAAACAGAAACCGCTACACTTAAACCACTTGAAGTTATTAGCTGTCTTTCTAGCACTCAAAGCTTTTCAACCTCTTCTCACACAGAAGAAAGTTCTTATCAAAACAGACAGCATGACAACCATGTATTATCTCAACAAACAGGGAGGGACACATTCATCCCAACTGTCTTTTCTAGCCCAGAAAATTTGGAAATGGGCAATCCACAATCAAATTTATCTATTGGCTCAATACATTCCAGGAATAGACAATTAGTTGGCAGATATCCTCAGCAGAAATCACCAACAAACTCACGAATGGGATCTTCATCCTCAAGTACTTTAAAAATACTTTCAAAAGTTGGGAACATAGACCTGTTCGCAACAAGCGAAAACACAAAATGCCAAAACTTTGCATCCAGACACCCACATCCCCTATCCAAGGGGAGTGCTCTATGGATCAATTGGTCAGGGATATTTGCATACGCTTTCCCCCCCTATTCCACGCCTTCCATTTCTAGTCAACAAGTTGTGACAAACTTCACTCACAATGATACTCATAGCACCAACATGGGCACGTCAACCGTTGTACACAACATTATTAGATCTCTCAGTAGTACCCCACTCCAAACTCCCATTCAGACCAGATCTGTTGACACAAAACAAAGGCCAAATCAGGCATCCAAATCCCAAGACACTCAATCTAGCAATTTCGCTCCGGAGGTCATAGAGTTTGGATATTTACAACTCCCATCAGAATGTATAGAAGTTAAGCAAGCAAGAAAACCCACTACGAGAGAGTGCTATGCAAACAAATGGAAAAGGTTTGTATATTATTGCCAATCCAAAAATATAGACCTTTTTAGAGCATCAATACAAGATATTGCAGGTTATCTACTTCATTTACAAAAATCAAACGTGGCATTCTCTTCAATAAAAATTCATCTTACTGCTATTTCAGCATATTTACAAAATATACAGCATAGTTCTTTATTTAGAGTTCCTGTCATTAAAGCTTTCATGGAAGGTTTAAAATGCATCATTCCACCTAGAACACCACCAGTTCCTTCTTGGAATCTAAATATAGTGTTTGCACGACATATAGGACCACCATTTGAGCCTATGCACTCGTGCCAAATTCAATTTCTAACATGGAAAGTTGCCTTCCTAGTGGCAATTACTTCTTTAAGAAGAGTAAGTGAAATCCAAGCCTTTACTCTTCAAGAACCTTTCTTCCAAGTACACAAGCAGAACGTTGTACTAAGAACAAACCCAAAATTTCTACCAAAAGTTGTATCACCATTTCATATAAATCAAACAGTGGAACTGCCAGTCTTCTTCCCACAGCCAGATTCTGTGGTAGAAAGAGCTCTACATACATTAGACATCAAAGGACTCTAATGTAATATATAGATAGAACTAAACTGTTTAGAAAGACTAAACAACTATTTGTCGCCCTCCAAAACCACATATAGGCAATCCCATATCAATACAAGGTTCAGCACGATGGATTGTAAGATATATTCAAACATGCTGTATTAAAGCAAAAAGACAGCTTTTAGTTACACCTAAAGCACATTCTTCAAGGGAAAAAGGTGCAACAATGGCTTTTTTTTGGAGGTGACTCAGCCTCTGTTGAGAGTGTTCTAGAGGGTGCGTCGCCTGATTGGTTATGTTCAAGTTTGGTCCTTTTTTGAAAAAGGACATGGATAAGCTATTAGACTGACCTTTTTTATTGCCATTATAGCCTATGATAGTGATATATATACTGCTTTGTTAAATTACCGGGGACTCCCATCTCGATGATGGGGAATGATTCAAGCTTGTGAATCTATGACAGATACCAATACTGGAGAACTGCAGTTACAGATAACTTACTTTTTAGCTGGTTGTCCCATAGGCTAACATGGGGACTTAGAATTGGAACAAGGCAAGAATAGGACCAGAACGGTGGAACGCAACAGTGAATTCCGGGTGAAGAGGACCTGTAAGGAAAGGGGATAGAGTCCAGTTGAAGTAGAAGTGCCCAGGCGGGGCAGGAGGCAATGCCCACCCTTCTGTGAGTTCAAGATCCAGTTCGACGGTGGTGGATGAAGTCCAACTGTGAAGTCTAGGAGCTGCAGAGGACTCCCTGAAGTCGCCTAGGAGCTGTCCCTCGATGGTCACTGGATGCCACACGGGCCAGTGGTCAGGAGGACTACCAATAAGCACAAGCAAATGCAAGTTGGAGCTGAGGAGGCTGGAGAGGACCAGCAAGGTCCTGGGGACTCTACCCTAGAAGTGGAGTCCCAGCTGATCCTAGGAAGACAGGAGAACCTGCAGAAGCATTTGGAGCCCACACCAGCAACCCACTGGCAGCAGGGCATAGTTAAGTCTCAGTGAGGCCCAGGCAGAACACCTGAAGAGGAGTCCCTTGTTGCTGGAGCAGCATAGAGGAGACTGTCCTTGCCGAGGTAGACTACTGGAGGCAGGTGCTACTTGGAGCCTGAAGTTCCCTCAGAGCAGGAGTCAACAAGCCTCAGTTGCTGCAGCAGTTGCGGTGCACAAGGATTTTGTCCTGGAGGAATAGGCCTGGCTCACCGTCTCCCAAGTTGGACAGAAGGTAGAGAAGACCCTTCAGAACCACCTGTGTTGGTGACTCTTCGCAACTCCAGAGGACAGCGGATCTCAGCAGCCAGTTGTCGTTGCCTTAAGCAGGGGAGTGACTCCTTCACTCCAAGGGAGATTCCTTTTTGCTGCTTTGGTGCAGCTGAAGTGTTGCTGACCCTAGAGGATGCACAGCCATGGAAATGTTGCAAAGTGCGGACAGAAGTCGCAGAACAATGTTGCATGGCAAGGTCGTCTCGCTGTTGCAGTCTTTTTCGGTTCCTGTGAAGTGAAGCAGCGGTTCCAGTGGCCAGGAACAGAAGTAATTGTTGCAGAGCAGTCGTGGTGGAGTCTTGGACTACGAATCTGGGGACCCACCTGCAAAAGGGGCTTGGTCACTTTGCAAGTTGACCACCTATAAGAAATGGACACGGATGTCACCTACCTAATCTGACTACTCTGATGCTCCCAGGGGCCTCTGCACATCTTGGTTTTAAGATGGCAGAATGAAGTGGCCACCTGGAAGAGCTCTGGGCTCCACCCCTGGGGTGGTGAGGGACAGGGGAGTGGGCACTCCTCTTTCCTTTGTGTAGTTTTGTGCCAGAGCAGGGCTCGGGGTCCTTGGACTGGTGCAAACTGGATTATGAAAGGAGGGCACCAAATGTGCCCTTCAAAGCAAGCCGTTGGCGTGGGTAGGCTATACCGCCCCGGCTTTGTAACACCTATTTCCAAGGGAGAGGAGGTTGCACTCCTCTCCCACAGGAAATTTTGTTCTGCCTTCCCCTGCTTGTGCTGGTCAAGCAGCAGAAGGGTAGAATCCTGTCTTGAGGGTGTGCAGCAATGTGGGCTGCTTGCAGACCCTGGAAGATTGGTGGGGACAATACTGAAGGGCCCTCTAAGGACCCTCCAGAGTGCATGGAATCATGCCACCAATACTGTTATCAGTATTGGGGTATGATTCCGACATGTTTGATACCAAACATGCCTAGGTTCGGAGTTACCATTGTGTAGATGGACCGCAGATAGTGATGCATATCCAATACATAGCTAAAATGGCTTCGCTGCAATTTCAATGTTCAGGAAATTGAAACTGGAGTTTGTAGGGACTCCTCTGTTCTAGCATGGGTGTCCACACACACAGGGACCTGCACGCTGTCCTTAGGGCTGGATGGGTCTATCGTAGGTGTGACTTATAGACCTAGTATGGTGACCAGCAATGAAAGGGTGAATGCACCTTTTCACTCAAGCTGCAAATGGCAGGTCTGCAGGCAGTTTGCATGGGCTCTCATAGGTGGCATAATACATGCTGCAGCCCATGAGGGGCCCCTGGTTTACCGATGCCCTGGGTAGCTAGGTACCATTTACTAGGGACTTACAGGGGTATAACATGATTCCAATTGTGGGGTGTAAAGGGTACCAAGGCAGCCAAATTCAGAGGAGAGAGCACAATCACTGGGGTCCTGGTTATCGGGATCTCAGTGAAATCAGCCTAAGCACACTGACAACAGGCAAAAAGTAGGGGTAACCATGTAAAAAAGAGTGACTTTTCTACACATGGCAACAGGGAAGACAAGGCAGGAGGGAAGTGGTGGGGCCTGCACTTGGAAAACGGAGGGCAGGGGTCAAGGGGGCCGGGCTGGAGCAGCAAGCTGACAATGGAGAGCAGACTGGATGGTCACTGGAAGCCCAACACACCATGGAGGGCAACAGTGAGACTATAATGGCTTACACACAGACAACGGAGGGAAGGTGGGAGGGGGCCTGGGGCAGCGAGCTACCACACAGGGCAGGTGGGAGTGGCTGTGGCGGCACAGAAGCAATGTATGGCAGGCAGGAGGGGTAGTGGCAGCACAGCGGCCATGGTGGTGAAGAGGGAGTGGGTGGGGCATGGACAAAGGACCATGCTGGACAGAAGGCGAGGGTAAGAGCTGGACACAGGCAAGAGAGGGCAGGGAAGGAGCTTCACAGCAGACCCCATGGACTGGGTAGAAGGTGCAGGTGCAACTAAACAGAGCATAAAGGGCACAAGGGAGTGGGAGCAAAATGGACCATGGAGGACAGGAGGGAGGTGATAGAGACGTGGAACCTATAAAGGCAGGGTTGAGGTAGCAGGGACAGGCAACATCATCTGACCGTGCTAGGCAGTTGGGAGGAGCAGTGGTCTGTTCAAAAGAACACTGAGTAGATTGGAGAGGCAGTGGTAGGTCCATTGAACATGGTGAGCAAAATGGAGGGAGCAGAGGCAATCACACACAGGGCAGGAAGAAGGAGGGTAGGGATAGCAAGCTAAGCAGAGAGACTAAGAAGGATGGCAATGATGAGGCATAGAATTGGGCAAAGGATGAGTTGGCAGGGACATCAACCTAAGTGGAGGGCTGTGGCAGCACTTTTGACAATGCAGGGCAGGAGGGAGGCGGCTAGTACATGGACTCGGACAAAAGAGTGTAGGGAGGCGGTGGATGGGACAGCAAGCTAACTGTTCAGGGCAGGCGGGAAGGGCAGTAGCTAAACAGCAGCCACACAGGGTTGTAATGAGGGAGCAGGGGCATAGACTTTGCAATGGGTGGTAAGGAGGAGGGGGAGGGGAAAGTAGCACAAACCTTAGGTGTGGCAGCACAATGCCAGGCTCTGCCCCGACCACGTGCATTGCGATGGGCATTTTACTTTAAAATAAAAAACCTATAAATTCACTGAAAAAAACAAAGGTTAAAGAGATGTTCTAGTTAGCAAACAGAATTTAAAAAATAATTTAAAAAAATAAAAAAATAAAAAATTCACTCAAAAAACAAAAGTTACAGGGCCAATATAATTTAGGTTCAGATCGTACACGGACAAAACCATGGAAATTCAGCTGTTAGTTATTTCAAGTAACTATAATTCGTGCCCTAAGGTAACTGTCACTCACACCCTCGCTATACACTGCTAATTGCCCTAGATATTAATCATGACATCTTATATGACATCATTGATAATATCATTGTAACTTTGGCAGTAAAATTGATGAAAAAACTGTGCATACCACGCCATCTAGTGTCGAGCTTGGAGTGTTACAAGTTGTTTTTCTTCGAAAAAGTATTTTTCGTGTCACGGGATTGAGTGACTCCTCCTCTCGGTGATAGCGTGCATGGGCATCGACTCCTTTGTTAGATTGTTTTATTTCTGCTGTCGGGTTCGGACGTGTTCCCTCTCGCTATGGGACTTTTGGTTTGGAAATTCGCTAATCCCTCAAACTTTTCTCATACGGTCGGTATTGTTTCGAACGCGGTTTCTTTCTGCACTCAATCTAGTAGTACCGTTGGGATCAAGGAAATGCCCTTTTGGGCGCTCGTGCCCTCTTTGGGACTGGATAGCTGTAGGAAGTTGGCTCTGTATATACTATTTCAAAGTAAGGAATAGTGTGCACAGAGTCCAAGGGTTCCCCTTAGAGGTAAGATAGTGGCAAAATTAGATAATTCTAATGCTCTATTTTGTGGTAGTGTGGTCGAGCAGTAGGCTTATCAGAGGGTAGTGTTAAGCATTTGTTGTACACACATAGGCAATAAATGAGGAACACACACTCAAATACAATTCCAGGCCAATAGGTTTTTATATTGAAAAATATTGTTTCTTAGTTTTATTTTAAGAACCACAGCTTCAAGATTTGCAGTAAACACTTTAAATGCAAGGTACTTCACTTAGATACTTTAGGAACTTTGAATAAAAGCAATATCATATACAGTCTTTGTAAAAATGGCAAAGTGGACATAGTGCAAAAATCAACAGTTCCTGGAGGAGGTAAGTGAAAGTTAGATTAGGAGGTAAGAAAAACACTTACAAGTCTCAGTCCTGGGGCATAGGGAGCCCACTGTTGGGGTTTCAAGGCAACCCCAAAGTTACCACACCAGCAGCTCAGGGCAGGTCAGGTGCAGAGGTCAAAGAGGTGCCCAAAACCCATAGGCGCCTATGGAGAACAGGGGTGCTCCGGTTCCAGTCTGCCAGCAGTTAAGTACCTGCGTCCTCAGGGGGGCACACAAGGGGGGGGGGGGGTTGTAGAGCACTGGGGGGGACACAAGTAGGCACACAAAACACACCCTCAGTGGCACAGGGGTGGCCGGGTGCAGTATGCAAAGCAGGCATCGGGTTTCAGGTAGGAAACAATGGAGGGACCTGGGGGTCACACTAGCGGTGCAGGCAGGCATGGGGGGGGGGGGCTTCTCGGGACAGTCACCACCTGGGCAAGGCAGAGGGTTGCTTGGGGGTCACTCCTGCGCTGAGGTTCGGTTCCTTCAGGTCCTGGGGGCTGCGGGTGCAGTGTTGGTTCCAGGCGTCGGGTTCCTTGTTACAGGCAGTCGCGGTCAGGGGGAGCCTCTGGATTCTCTCTGCAGGCGTCGCTGTGGGGGCTCAGGGGGGTCGTCTCTGGTCCCTCAGGGGCTCGCAGTCGCCGGGGAGTCCTCCCTGAGGTGTTGGTTCTCTGGATCTCGAGCCGGGGGCAAGGGGTGCAGAGTGAGAAACGTGCAGTCTTTGGAAGTTGCTTCTTTGTTGCAAAGAAGTAGCTGGTTTTGAACAGGGCCACTGTTCATGGGAGTGTCTTGGTCCTGTAGTCCAGGGCAGTCCTCTGAGACTTCAGAGGTCGCTGGTCCCTGTCGGATGCGTCGCTGGAGCAGGTTTTCGAAGTTGGAGACAGGCCGGTAGGGCTGGGACCAAAGCAGTTGTCGTCTTCCTCCTTCTCTGCAGGCTTGTAGGTCAGCAGTCCTTCTTGTTTCTTCAGGTTGCAGGAATCTGATTTCCTGGGATCTGGGGTGCCCAAAATACTAAATTTAGGGGTGTGTTTGTCTGGGAGGGCAGTAGCCAATGGCTACTGTCCTTGAGGGTGGCTACACCCCCTTTGTGCCTCTTCCCTGTGGGTAGGGCGGCACATCCCTAATCCTATTGGGGGAATCCTCCAAACACAAGATGGAGGATTTCTCAAGGCAGGGGTCACCTCAGCTCAGGACACCTTAGGGGCTGTCCTGACTGGTGGGTGACTCCTCCTTGTTTTTCTCATTATCTCCTCCAGCCTTGCAGTCAAAAGTGGGGGCAGTGGCCGGACGGGCGGGCATCTCCACTAGCTGGGATGCCCTGGGCGCTGTAACAAAAGGGGTGAGCCTTTGAGGTTCACCGCCAGGTGTTACAGTTCCTGCAAGGGGAGGTGAGAAGCGCCTCCACCCAGTACAGGCTTTGTTCCTGGCCACAGTGACAAAGGCACTCTCCACATGTGGCCAGAAACATGTCTGGTGTGTGGCAGGCTGGCAGAAACTTGTTAACCTACACTAAAATTCGGATTGGTATTCAGGGGGCCTCTCTAAGATGCCCTCTGGGTGTATGTTACAAAAAATTGCACACCGGCATCGGTGTGCATTTATTGTGCTGAGAGGTTTGATACCAAACTTCCCAGTTTTCAGTGCAGCCATTATGGAACTGTGGAGTTCGTGTTTGACAAACTCCCAGACCATATACTCTTATGGTTACCCTGCACTTACAATGTCTAAGGTTTTGCTGAGACACTGTAGGGGCATAGTGCTCATGCATCTATGCCCTCACCTGTGGTACAGTGCACCCTGCCTTAGGGCTGTGAGGCCTGCTAGAGGAATGACTTGCCTATGCCACAGGCAGTGTGAGGTTGGCATGGCACTCTGAGGGGAGAGCCATGTCGACTTAGTCATGTTCTCCCCACCAGCACACACAAGCTGTGAGGCAGTGTGCATGTGCTGAGTGAGGGGTCCCCAGGGTGGCATAAGACATGCTGCAGCCCTTAGAGACATTTCCTGACATCAGGGCCCTTGGTACCAGTTACAAGGGACTTACCTGAGTGCCATGGTTCTGCCAATTGTGGAGACAAAGGTACAGTTTAGGGAAGGAATACTGGTGCTAGGGCCTGGTTAGCAGGGTCCCAGCACACTTTCAATCAAAACTTAGCATCAGCAAAGGCAAAAAGTTAGGGGGTTACCATGCTTAGGAGGCATTTCCTTACAATAGCCCTTCTCCGTCATAGACTAATGGATTGGACTCTATTCCGATTCTGTCCTCTGTGCCCCGCCAAATTTCCATACACCGACCAGCACTTGATCTGTAATCTCTGCCTTTCTCCGGAACATCGAGAAGAAACCTGTGAGGTGTGTCGGTCTTTTCGATTGAAGAAAACGTTACGCGATCAATGGGCAAGAAGACGGGAGATGGTGTCCAAATTCAGAGTCCACCACCGACACCCTCGAAGAGGAGCAGGCACAAACAGCAGTTTCGATCCCAGCCTCCGGCTCCAAGCAGGGTTCAGACGACCACAACCAGCCAATAGCAGCGGTGCAGTACGTGAGTACACCTGCGCCAACACCAGCTTTTAAGAAATCGGGCAAGGCCTTGGGTGCATCACTGATGTCAAGCCATAGTTCCACCCAGAAAAAAGTATTCGTCGACGACCCTTGGTTTTGGTGTGAAAAAGACCAAAACACTCCAAGAGGTTACCGTGCCTGTTTCGGTGTCTGGGTCGAGCCGGAAAATACAAGCCTCCACCTACGAACCGAGTTGATGCCCAACATCATCGTATCTGAAAAGAGTACGCTCTGCTTCGGAGCCACAACCTCGTCTAACAGCTTCGGACCCGAATCTTCTCAGTCCAACTTCGGAGCTGAAAAAAGCACTGTATACAAGGGAGAAAGGGCTTTTGGCTCGAATGATGCATGTGCCCAAAACATTTACTGAACATTCCTTTAAGGGCACAAAAGATACTTCTGAGCATGAAATGGAGGAATCGGACATTCAACCCATTTTGGAGGTTATGGACAATAAGCAAAGGAGAATCCAAATCCAGAAAGAGACTGGAAAAATGATTACTTCTCTGCCTCCGCAGACTAAAAGGAAGTTATCATTTCAGGAGACTCTTGATACTGACCCACCACCGGCAAAAACGTACAAGCAGAAGGAAAAGCCAAAACCTCTTGAGCTTTCTCCATCACATTCACTGCAACTTTCTTTTTCACCACAAGCTCTCACTCCACCACCGTCACAATCACACTTCTCAAAAGAAGAAGAAAGGGGTGATTCCAGTTACACTGTAGACCCATGGGAGATGTATGATTCAGATCCTATCCCATCCAACGATCCAGATCTCTATCCTACCACACCATCTCCACCAGAGGATAGTACAGCATATAACCAAGTTATATCCAGGGCAGCAGCATACCATGGAGTACAAATGCATGCAGAATCTTTAGAGGAGGATTTCCTTTTCAGTTCCCTATCCTCAACTCACAAGTAGTACCAGTGTTTACCAATACTTCCTGGTATGCTTAAGCACGCAGATGAAATATTCAAAGTTAAAGCTAGGGTTCTTACACTGAGGATTGACAAAAATATAAGCCCGCACCAACAGATCCAATTTACATCACACAACAATTACCAACATATTCTGTTGTGGTCAATGCAGCCAGGAAGCGCGCCACTAGTCTTCTGGGGAGACCCCGACAAAGCTGTAAATTTGATGCAGCAGAGAAAAGGATTGCAACCCATGCAGCCAACCAATGGCGTATTGCCAATTCCCAGGCCATGATAGCAAGATATGACAGGTCACATTAGGATGAGATGAAAGAATCCTTGCAATACCTACCCAAAGAACACCAAAGGTGTGCACAGCCAATTGGGGAAGAAAGTCAGGCCATCACAAATAACCAAACTAGGTCTGCTTTAGATGCAGCTGACCCTGCAGCTAGAGGAATTAATACCAGCATCACAATCAGATGACATGCATGGTTGAGGTCCTCAGGTTTTAAACCAGAGATAAAACAGGTGATCCTTAATATGCAGTTTAACAAACAGCAGCTTTTAAAACCAGAGGTGGACACAACCATAGAAAACCTCAAAAAAAGACTCAGACACAGGAAAAGCCGTGGGAGCCCTTCATACCACAACATTTTGGGGTTCCTTGTGGAAACCACAATTTAGGGGAGGTTTTAAAACCCAAACTCTACAGAGGCTTCCACCTCCCATCCAAAGCAAGGACAGCAGTTTTACCCAAGGGCGTCATTTAGAGGCTCTTACAGAGGAACACATTTCATGGCCAGAGGTAAATTATCAGCCTCCAAAGGTGCTTCCACACTCACTAAACAATGACTTCCCAAACATCCCACAAATCCATATATCTCTTGTGGGAGGAAGAGCAACAATTCCATTTTCACTGGCAAAAAATCACCACAGATCAATGGGGGCTCTCAATTATCCGCAATGGTTATTGCCTAGAGCTCATCTCCTCTCCACCAAATATTCCACCTCGTTCTCACAGACTCTCTCTCCAGAACATACTATTCTACTAAAACAAGAGGTACAATCTCTACTATTCAAGGAGGCAATAGAAATATTCTATTATATTCTATATAGATATATATCTCACAGCAAGGCACAGGTGTATATTCCCTTTACTTCCTTATACCAAAGAAGGATGGTACTCTCAGACTCATTCACGATCTCAGGCCTCTAAATTTATATATCCTGTCAGAACATTTTCACATGGTCACTCAACAAGATGCTATTCCCATACTGCAAAAAGATTACATGACAGCGTTAGACCTAAAGGATGCTTACTTTCATATTCCCATACACCCAGCACACCGCAAGTATCTAAGGTTCGTAATCGCAGGCAATCACTATCAATTCGAGGTACTACCCTTTGGGGTAACAACCGTACCAAGAGTGTTCACAAAATGTCTGACTGTAGTAGCAGAATACCTCAGAAGGCAACACATACATGTGTTCCCTTATCTAGATGATTGGTTAATAAAATCCAGCACCATTCTGAAATGCCAACAACACACACAATACACAATAGATACCCTACAGAAGTTAGGGTTCACAATCAATTACCAGAAATCTCATCTTCAGCCAGCTCAAATTCAACCTTATCTAGTAGCAATTCTGAATACTGAATCAGCATTAGCCTACCCAAACCCATAATGGATACAAGCCTTTCATTCCCTCATATCCCGAATGCAGGCCAATCAAACCTACATAGTAAAATTGGTCATGAAACTATTGGGAATGATGGCATACGTCTAAACATGAGACCACTGCAAGAATCTCACTCTCAACAGTGGTCTCAGGCACATGGACACCTACAGGATCTAGTGTTGTTAGACCGCCAAACTTATATACCTCTGCAATGGTGTAATCACAACAACTTAGCATGACCCTGTGTTACAAACCATAATCACAGCAGATACGTCAATGATAGGTTGGGGAGCCCATCTCAACAATCTTAACAATACAAGGGGAATGGGACTCAATCCAACAAACTTATCACATAAACCACTTGGAATTATTAACAGTGTTCTTAACCATCAATGCATTTCAACCACAGATCATACACAAAATAGTGTTATTAAGGACAGACAACATGACAATGTCTTATCTTAAAAAGCAGGGATGGACACATTCACCCAATTGTCCCTTCTAGATCAAACAATATGGAAATTGGCAGTTCACAATCACAGTCACCTGCTAGCGGAATACATCCCAGGGATACACAACCAGCTAGCATACCTTCTAAGCAGGACGCAACAACAAATACACATGGAACATTCACCCATGAGTCATTCAATATTACTTTCAAATAAGGGGGAACACCAAACAGACCTTTTTGCAACAAGCAAAAACGCAAAATGCCAAAACTTTGCATCGAGATAACCACACCCTCAGTCCAAGAGCAATGCTCTGTGGATCAACTGGTCAGGGATATTTGCTTACGCTTCCCCCCCTTCCCATTAATTCTATTTCGGGTCAACAAGATGCGTCACACTTCCCTCACCATGATATTCATAGCTCCCACATGGGCACGTCAACATTGGTACAAAACAGTGCTAGAAAAACAATCTAACAAAGGAGTCGATGCCCATGCGCACTATCACCGAGAGGAGGAGTCACTTGATCCCGTGACTTGAAAAAAGACTTCTTCGAAGAAAAACAACTTGTAACACTCACAGCCCAACACTAGATGGCGAGATATGCACAGCATGTGAATCTGCAGCACTACATACCACAAACAGATGTACACTGGGTAAGTGACATTTTCCAATAATACATATATACTTATTACTAAGATTCTAGTTTCCAGAGGAAAAGCGTTTTTTGATTTGCGTACAAGTTTGGTGGCATTTGACGAATTTTCACAAAGTTGTACAAGGAAAGTTTTGGGGGTGATTGGTCAAGTGGGGTCGAGAAAACCAGGGGATCAAAAACAATGTGTTTCTAGTATTAATTCCCATCGAGATTTTAGACACAACTACAGCCCAAACTGCTGACCAGGATTACACCAAATTTGGCAGAAAGGTAGGTCTTGGTCCTGAAATATCTATTTGTGATTTGGTGCAAATCTGTTCTGTAATTTTTGCAATATTAAATGAAAAAGAAATAGAGATATCTAGGGATGTGGATCCTCTGCAGATCTGACAGATCTCATGATGAGATCTGATTGGCTGCCAGGAAGTGATAGCTGCCATTTTGAGATTCTGACTCAGTGGAGTCCCCAAAAAAAAGTTAAAGGAAAAAAGAACAGAGCTGGAATACCCTGGCCTCTAGGCCTGGTGGTGGGGGTTCCCCAGGGAGCTCGCCTGGGCCAGAAAGCATTAAAAAAAAAAATATTTTCTCAAAATCACGGAGGCACTTCCAATCTTAGGAAAATGTAAAAGAAAAAGAAAAAAAAAGCACGGTCTCCATGCTTGTTTGTAGTTAAGCCCCCGGGGGGGCCAGGCCATGGAGGGAAATGTGAGTATTAACCTAAGAAATGGTACGGGCCGATCAAATCGACCCTGTATTAAGTGAAAGTGCTCAGGCTGATCTGATCGATCCAAGAGTTGACACTCATGTGGGAGGAGTTTCTTTCCTGCTGTGCCTCTTGAAATTTAAAACTGGCCTCTAGTGAAATCTGGAACACCTCTCGCTTTCTTTATGAAGCTGTAGTTGGCCATATTTTGACCCACTTGCCGACATTTCATCACTTAAAAGTAGTGGATAAACCTTGTACATGAAATGTCAACCAGGTCTGCTTGTTGGAAGATGCACAGGTCTTTGTTCACCAGTAGAGGGTGCAGATAAATCCGTGGCATATTACTCTAATCTGCAGTCCGCTGCAAAGGCAGTGCAGCAAGTGTCAATGCTCGACTTGACTGAATTATGACTTGGGTTTGCACTGCAGATGCTTCTGGTCATCGAGCTGAAAACATCAAGGAACCAGTGCAGGTACAGCTCACCAAACAGTATTAATAAATTAATTACTATGATGAGTTTATCTCAAATAGAATCAAATCATATATAAAAATTGCACATGACATTTGAATCTCCGGTCACACATCTTGTAAATTAACTTTTTTTTAATCTCCTTGCAGTCTTCTCTTAGCCCCACCCGCTAAATATGCCCACCCTAATTTCCACTTATTAAAGGCAGGGAGCGGTTACTGTTACAGTATAGTCTATCCCAACAGGAAGGTCGTTCTCATCTCTCAGCAGTGGAATCAAGCCTTGGAAGCATGGCCACAATGAAAACAGCGCAAGTAGGCAAATTCCAGGGTTGGAGTAAAGTATCATACATGTCATGTAGGGTTGGAAATAGAAATGTGCTTATGGGGCAGTACAAAGTAGAGAAATTACCTATTCAGGGGTAGCAACATAAACGGAGCAGGGTTCTTCAAACTTACGTTGCCTTGAAACATGCAGGCCGATATTGTAAAAATATCTGTGATTACATTCGAGCATCAGAGCATGCAGCGCATATATAAAATACATTTTGATGGGAATAAATAGCAGCAATAATGAGCATGGTAATGCATATGTGCGAAGTGATTTAATCATGCACTAATGGGTGAATTTCAATGGAACATGCCCTGTTGTGAAGCCACAGCATACTGGTATGATCAGTTGATTATCAACAATTCCAGCAGTTGTCCATAACATGATATCAAAACCGGGATGTGCTGCTAAGAAAACTGGTAAGACTTGTCATTGCATAATCCTATTGGATTGTACCTTTCTTACGTTGTAGTATGTCAAGTTTCTCAAAAACCATAAAAAGATATGAGACGCTAGCTCTATACAACGGTATCTTGAGTAATGACTTTTCCACCCATAGATGAATGATCAAATACACCTTGTTTTACCATGAATACTAGTTTTCCTCTATCTAAAGACCAAGTTGAAGTGCCAAAGGCATTCTAGATTCGATTAGAAATTTTTTGAAAGAAAACCTACAACTCTGATAATATAGTAAGAGAATGTCCGGCAATACTATTGGTCTTTACAAACCGCTTTAGTTCCTTAGTTCATGCCCAAGACCTAAATAGTAGACTTTTTAAAATTGTAGATGATAATGGCTTAGTAAATGTAAATCGTGTAACTAGAGGGAAAGTCATTACTCAGACTGGAAAACCAACATTGGATAAAAGTGTGAAAAATAGAAAATAATATGTTCTAAGTAAATTTACTCCTTATGCAAACTGTTTTCAGGTCATGTAGTATGAAATGGATTTATATCTCCTGTATCTTGACAGTCAAAAACAACGGAAAGACCTAAGGAAAACACAAAGCACATAGAAATAAGGGAAATGGTAATAAGTGCAGAATAATAAAAAAGAAACAAATTATATTTTCTACTGATCTTTCAGGGTGGGAGCGCTCCAACAATTGATATAGTATTGTTTAGAGGAAAACCTCAGTTTTGACTCCTGTAGAAGGCCTAATACATTAGCAGATGAATTTCATAACAATTTTACGGCTAATGGAGAATGACACACCAGTGCAGATAAGTCCAGTTCTTTGCTAAAATGGTTTAGCATCTACAACAGTACTAAGTACAAGCAAAGTTTGTTTTTTGGTTCTAGGAATGAATGATGACACTGAGATATTTACTATTGGCTGTAGTATACCACATGCACTCACATTGGCCATGTAGAACACGCCTCACTCAGTAATCATCGAAGTAAATTTAGAAGGTGGGATGGTCAAAACCTCAAAGTATGTTAGTGACATAAAGAGGTGTCCTGGTTGCTGGAGTGCTAAATTAAAGCTAATTCCAAAATGATACAGATTAGTTAATTTAACTAAACATGTATATTCCTCTCTTGGAAAAGGCAAAGTTACATGAAGATAAAATGATTTACTTGACAAAACTCAATGCTACTACTGCATTTATTCATGAATATTAGTTAATCAAATATGTTTCAGTAAAATATATATTATGTAGTTAATGCCCTTCAAGTTGTCCCAACAGGTGTCATGCAAAAGATGAAAGTGCGTGACTTCTGTCTGCAGGTTATGTCTAAAATGATCAGATTATTTCACTTCCCTTTAATATCTACAGTGCTTTAGGATGCTTTCCCCTAGATAAAACCAAATTATCTTCTTTTTAATGTATACATTCCACCTGGCCAAAAACATAATTCAATGTAAGTTTCTACATTTAACTATATAAATCAAATAATAGGATGGGGGAAAAAAACAACTAATTTGCATTTATAACAGGGCACCTTAATGTCAAGATTTATAACAGTACGTCACAAGCATAAAAAATCACAGAATTAGAGGAAGGTTGGAGTCTACACTAAACATTATTTCCAAATAACTCTAGGGCTGATAAACTCAGGATGCTTCTAATAATTTATGCAGAGATGGCTGGGGCAAGATTTATCGCAACTAAAACACTAGTGGAAGCAAAATTAGGTAGATAACAAGCTTCTGGTGCACAAATCTGTGAGAGCAGCCACCATGTTCTCCCATATGGGAAACAATACTTGATAATTACACAAATGACTCGGCACCCAACTTATTGAACTTGTACAAGCCTAGTAGCACTCCTTATCACTTCAGTAGAACATTGTTAAAAACTTCACATAATTTCATGACTCTTCCAAGTGGTTGTTAAAACATTTTTTCTTTATTAATCTTCTTCTTAAAAACCTATTTTGACTGTAGCCAACGTGTTTTGTCCCACAAGGACTTCTTCAGGGCTGCAAACCGTGTAGTATATACATTTTAAAATCATTATTCATATACCAAAATTTCCAAAGAAAACATGAACAAAAGCACTGCGGAAAAAAACCTTTTCATTTGTACTTACTCACATATACGAACACTGAAATTGTATGTACTTTGCACGTATAGCGTGATTGCATACATTACTTATTTAATTATGTGAAAAGGACTATGTAGGGAGTTGGCTCTGTATATACTATTTCAAAGTAAGAAATAGTGTGCACAGAGTCCAAGGGTTCCCCTTAGAGGTAAGATAGTGGCAAAAAGAGATAATTCTAATGCTCTATTTTGTGATAGTGTGGTCGAGCAGTAGGCTTATCAGAGGGTAGTGTTAAGCATTTGTTGTACACCCACAGGCAATAAATGAGGAACACACACTCAAAGACTTCATCCAGGCCAATAGGTTTTTATATAGAAAAATATATTTTCTTAGTTTATTTTAAGAACCACATGTTCAAGATTTACAAGTAATACTTCAAATGAAAAGTATTTCACTCAGGTATTCTAGGAACTTTGAATAATCGCAATAGCATGTACAGTTTTGACAAAAATGGCAATAAGCTATTTTAAAAGTGGACACAGTGCAAAAATCAACAGTTCCTGGGGGAGGTAAATAATTAAGTTCACAGGTAAGTAAAACACTTACAGGGTTCAAAGTTGGGTCCAAGGTAGCCAACCATTGGAGGTTCAAGGCAACCCCAAAGTTACCACACCAGCAGCTCGGGGCCGGTCAGATGTAGAGGTCAAAGAGGTGCCCAAAACACATAGGCTTTAATGGAAACAGGGGTGCCCTGGTTCCAGTCTGCCAGCAGGTAAGTACCCGGGGGGGTTTTGTAGGGCACCGGGGGGACACAAGCAGGCACAGAAAGTACACCCTCAGCGGCACAGGGGTGGCCGGGTGCAGAGTGCAAACAGGTGCCGGGTTTTGTATTGGGATCAATGGGGAGACCCGGTGGTCTCTTTAACGATGCAGGCAGGCACGGAGGGTCGCCTGGGGGTCGCTCCTGCACTGGAATTCGGTTTCTTCAGGTCCTGGGGGCTGCGGCTGCAGTGTTGGCTCCAGGTGTCGGGTCCCTTGTTACAGGCAGTCGCGGTCAGGGGGAGCCTCTGGATTTCCTCTGCAGGCGTCGCTGTGGGGGCTCAGGGGGGTTGTCTCTTTTTACTCACGGGCTCGCAGTCGTCGGGGAGTCCTCCCTGAGGTGTTTGTTTTCCACAGGTCGTGCCGGGGGCATCGGGTGCAGAGTGGAAAGTCTCACGCTTCCGGCAGGGAACGTGGAGTCTTTAAAGTTTTTTTTGTTGCAGATGGTTGAACAGAGGCATTGTTCACGGGAGCTTCTTGGTCCTTTGGGTGTAGGGCAGTCCTCTGAGGCTTCAGAGGTCGCTGTCACTGTTGGATGCGTCGCTGTTGCAGTTTTCGCCGAAGTAGGGAGACCGGCCGGTGGGGCTGGGGCCAAATCAGTTGTAGTCTCAGTCTTCACTGCAGAGCTTCAGGTCAGCAGTCCTTCTTCTTTAGGTTGCAGGAATCTGGTATCCTAGGTTCTGGGTGCCCCTAAATACTTAATTTAGGGGTGTGTTTAGGTCTGGGAGGGCAGTAGCCAATGTCTACTGTCCTTGAGGGTGGCAACACCCTCTATGTGCCTCCTCCCTGTGGGGAGGGGGGCACATCCCTAATCCTATTGGAGGAATCCTCCTTCTACAAGATGGAGGATTTCTAAAAGTAAGAATCACCTCGGCTCAGGACACCTTAGGGGCTGTCCTGACTGGGGGGTGACTCCTCCTTGTTTTTCTCATTATCTCCTCCAGCCTTGCCGCCAAACGTGGGGGCAGTGGCCGGAGGGGCGGGCATCTCCACTTGCTGGGATGCCCTGCGGCACTGTAACAAAGGGGGTGAGCCTTTGAGGCTCACCGCCAGGTGTTATATTTTCTGCAGGGGGGGGTGAGAAGCACCTCCACCCAGTACAGGCTTTGTTCCTGGCCACAGAGTGACAAAGGCACTCTCCCCATGTGCCATATGGCCAGCAACATGTCTGGTGTGTGGCAGGCTGGCAAAAACTAGTCAGCCTCCACTGGTAGTCGGTTATGTTTTCAGGGGGCATCTCTAAGATGCCCTCTGGGTGTATTTTACAATAAATTGCACACTGGCATCGGTGTGCATTTATTGTGCTGAGAAGTTTGATACCAAACTTCCCAGTTTTCAGTGTAGCCATTATGGTGCTATGGAGTTCGTATTTGACAAACTCCCAGACCATATACTCTTATGGCTACCCTGCACTTACAATGTCTAAGCTTTGGCTTAGACACTGTAGGGGCATAGTGCTCATGCACTTATGCCCTCACCTGTGGTATAGTGCACCCTGCCTTAGGGCAGTAAGGCCTGCTAGAGGGGTGACTTACCTATGCCACAGGCAGTGTGAGGTTGGCATGGCACTCTGAGGGGAGTGCCATGTCGACTTAGTTATCTTCTCCCCACCAGCACACACAAGCTGTGAAGCAGTGTGCATGTGCTGAGTGAGGGGTCACCAGGGTGGCATAAGACATGCTGCATCCCTTAGAGACCTTCCCTGGCATCAGAGCCCTTGGTACCAGGGGTACCAGTTACAAGGGACTTACCTGAGTGCCAGGGTTTTGCCAATTGTGGAGACAAAGGTACAGTTTAGGGAAAGGACACTGGTTCTGGGGCCTGGTTAGCAGGGTCCCAGCACACTTTTAAATCATAACTTAGCATCAGCAAAGGCAAAACGTCAGGGGGTAACCATGCCAAGAAGGCATTTCCTTACAGGCTATAATATGTTTTTTAAGACCAGCTCCTGCTATGTCCTGTGGTGCCCACCCATAGGACATAGCTGTTTGCTTTTGCTTGGTGGGAGTCGACAGCCCCTACCAAGCGAAGCAAACAAACTCCGCTTCCTGACAGCACGAGCTGTCAAACAGCTTCTGTTGTCAGTAACCAGAGTTTTCCGCTGTCTTCCTTCACGCAACATGCGTGCAGGAAAGACCTATGCACCCCCAAGCAGGGAGCTTCTATTAAAAGCACCTGCCTGCTTATAGAAGCAATGCCATTTCCTGCTGGACGCGGGGAGCTGCAATATCTTTGGTTTGGGGGAAAAAATGTAATTAAATGGTATG